>NW_027411644.1:287347616-287920164 GCF_047663935.1 Musca autumnalis | reverse complement strand
ATTCGGTTGCTGACCATTTTAATTCGATGACGTACTGCATTGTGTATTTCACTGAAGGTGTCACGCGTTTCTTCGCCTTCACTCACGTGGTCCTTTGGTGTAGCACCGAAGATCAAATCATTGGGCAGCTTCAATACACTCTCAAATAAAACTTTAACTGGGGTACGAGATGTAGAATCATGGATAGCCGATCTATATGATAGCAAGAATTTCGGTATATGCTGATCCCAGTCTTTTTGGCAGCTGTCCACTACTTTCCGTAAATGTTCCTCCAGAGTGCAGTTAAACTTTTCCACCATGCCGTCGGTTTGGGAAGCAGAGACGTTGTTCGGGTCTTCTTAATTCCGTATGAGTCACACATATCCTTGAATATCGCTGATTCGAAATTTCTACCATGGTCGGAATGTATCTCGGATGGGACACCATAGCGACATATCCAATTTTGGCTGAAAACGTTTACAATTGCATTGGCTTCTTTATTTGGAATGTCATAAACCTCCGGTCAGTTGCTAAAGTAGTTCATAACCACTAATAGACAACGGTTCCCAGAGTCGCTTATTGGGAACGGTCCAGCCACATCCATTGGTATTACATTCAAATGGTGCCCCAGAGTTGTACTGCTGAATGTAGCTTCGACTCTTTCGTGTTGGACCTTTGGCTTTCATGCACCTCTCACAATTTGATATCCATTCCCCAATGGATTTTTGGCATCAGGCCCTGTAAAATCTCTGTCTTAGCTTTTCAGTGGCCTTGGTTATCCCCAGATGTCCTCCACTTGTACCATCGTGAAACTCTGTCAGGATCTCCTTAACTTCAGAATCTGGGACCACAATCAGGTTCCTGTTTGTTTTACCATCCACTACGATAAAGGCAACCATATTTTAGGAGTAAACTATCCCATGAGCCCAATAGGATTTCAAAAGAGGCCTTTCGGGCGCTATATCTTTCTGCTAGATCGTTGTTCATCCTCTTTTGCCGAAATTATCTTACTCAGAACTGTATCTTTTCGTTGTTTCGTTGCCCAATCTCGGTCGGATTCAATGTGCAGCAGCCGAATGTCGACGATGCTCTCTTTGTCCTCAGCCTTTAAATTGTATGGTCGACGAGATAGGGAATCAACATTACCACGTTTTCCACCCTTCCTGTGCTCAATGCTGAAGTCGTAACTTTGAAGCCTCTCTATCCATCGTGATAATTAAGCTTCCGGATTCTTGAACTGAAGTAAACACGATAAATCACGGATGGAGTATCCGAATTCGGCTGTTTGAGAATCGGTTTGAAGTTTTTACCGAAGGTGATTCATGTGGTCCTGAGCCTTCTTGAGAAAATGACCCAAAAAATCAAACTGATAACACTGTGAACACAAATTTTGGGGCAGAGATAATTCCTTTTGGAGATGAAAACCCTTGGTGAGTATATTAAGAACCCCGAAGGACAGATCCGCCGTGAGTTGAACTTCCGCGACAAAATCGATTATTTGTCAATGACAAAACAAAAACATTTCGAAGCACAATATGACGTTTTTTGTGGTACTTTTATATCGACTCTTAAAATTAAGGACGAAAAGGACATTGAAGGAAGCTAGTTAGAAGGTCCAAGTGCTCTACGAAAATAATCCTCATTCGATTTGACTGAAGACATGTCATCTCAAAAATAAACTAAAGCAACAGTGAACAAAGATATAACGCTAATTCCTGATGGCTTACAGAGTCTCTAGCAAAAACTTCATCACGCCATAACGCGGAAGTTCGACTCACGGCGGATCTGTCCTTCGGGGTTCTTAATATACTCACCAAGGGCTTTAATCTCCAGAAGGAATTTTCTCTGCGCCAGACTTTCACCTCCATTTTCCGATTTTACTTAAAATCTGCAAATCGTAATATGTTTACCAATCTTCAAGTTCCAATCCATTAGGTGCCGCTTTGATTTTTAATCTTGTCTAAAACAGTCTTATTTTGATTTTGCAGGGGAGCACACTGGTCGACACCATTGATCTAGCGCACAGTGGTCCCACTTGTATGGAAAGGAGTGCCAAAAATAGTTCTAATCGAATTAACGCCTCGAAATTTTAAACATAGTTTTATAACGAGCCCAAAAGGGAGAAAAACAAATTTAATGGATGTAGGTCCACATTTGGGTGTAGCCCCCATATAAAGGTACCCCCCGATTTTTTATATTTTGACGATTTCAGCCAAATTTTCCAGTCGATTTGGCTGTAATTTTGCATTTTGTGTTCTGAGAGAACAACATACCACCTTGCAGGAAATGTTCAATATACACTCCGGTTCATCTGAATAGAACCAACCAATATTTGTCTACAAATACCGTTATATCTGACGAAAGGAGAGGAATTGTAAATTATAATTTTGTGGACATTTAGAGTATATAGTAGCCGATATTTTCAATACCTAACATGTTTCACATATGCGTTATAACGGTACTTTTTAGTCGCTTTATGAAAAAATGTCAAAATATTAGCATTTTTTAATGGTTCACCAGGATAGAACCACCCTAAGAATTTACACAAATCCTTTGTTATATGTGGTAAACTTTAACAAAACAACTATTTATAATTATAAATAAATGCCGTTAGTGTTGATTGACAACAAATATTGTGCAAAAATTTGTATTAGGGTCTTGTAATTTGATGAAAATCGAGGCTTAGAGCATCAAAAAATATTTTTATGAAGAAATCGGTAGAAACAATTTATAAAGACCAAATTCTATACTAAATTATGTTCAAAATTTTCTATACTACAATAAAATGACCAAAAAGTCATATTTGATAGGTTTATGAGTCCGAAACAGAGGAAATATGGTAAAGATAATTCAAAATTCTACCTTTCCAATCCAAAATTTGATATTTTATCTCAGGAAAGTGAATGCAAATCGATGGGTTCCACCCAGTTTCGTTGGCTGTGGACATCTACAGCCCCAAACAATAAAGAAAATTCCACCGCCGAACGCTTCATGTCAACATCAAGGACTTTGATTTAGAAGATATCGCATGACAAGGAAAGCCCAGAAACATAGGCGCTATTTTTTGTGTAATAACGGATCAGAAAAAATTTTCGGTACTTATACTATAAGGAAAAGATGTGTGAACATCATAACCATCAAAATTAAACCCTGTCCTTTCGAAAAAATTAACGTCTGCCTCTCCCTATCGCTAAGCTGTTTATTCACATCAAATGTCTTAGAACCTTTTGAAATTCCAAGGACTTGAAGGTGAGATGGAGCGTTCGGCGGTGGAATTTTCTTTATTTTTTGGACCTGTAGATGTCCACAGCCAACGAAACTGGGTGAAACCCATCGATTTGCATTCACTTTCCTGAGATAAAATATCAAATTTTGGATTGGAAAGGTAGAATTTTGAATTATCTTTACCATATTTCCTCTGTTTCGGACTCATAAACCTATCAAATGTGACTTTTTTATAATTTTATTGTAGTATAGAAAATTTTGAACATAATTCAGTACAGAATTTTGTCTTTATAAATTGTTTCTACCGATTTCTTCATAAAAATATTTTTTGGAGCTCTAAGCCTCGAATTTCATCAAATTTCAAGACCCTAATACAAATTTTTGCACAATATTTGATAGCAATTAACACTCACGGCATTTAGTTATAATTATAAATAGTTTTTTGTTAAAGTTTACCACATCTAACAAAGGATTTGTGTAAATTCTTAGGGTGGTTCTATCCTTGTGAACCATTAAAAAATGCTAATATTTTGGCATTTTTTCATAAAGCAAGGTAAAAGTACCGTTATAACGCATATGTGAAACATGTTAGGTATTGAAAATATCGGGTACTATATACTCTACATGTCCACAAAATTATAATTTACAATTCCTCTCCTTTCGTCAGATATAACGGTATTTGTAGACAAATATTGGCTGGTTCTATTCAGATGAACCGGAGTGTAGGTCCACGTTTAAGTATAGCTCCCATATTCGGTACCTCCCTATATTCGGTATTTTGACGATTTTAGGAAGATTTTCTAACCGAGATGGCTGTAATTTTGTATTTTGACTTCGGAGGGAAGATCATACGTCCGTGCAAAAAATGTGCAATATAGGTCCAAGTTTAGGTATAGCTCCCATATAAACGTACCTCCCGATATTCGGAATTTTGGCGATTTTACAGGCATGGTATAAGGGAATAACTTACAAGGTGGCAGATGGTGACAGCTGGAATTCTGTTTATCGTAAACTAGAGACTTTCCCCTGTATTTTAAACAAAATACGGACTTGCCCTTACGGGGCCAACATTAGTAAAACTCAACATAAATTTATAGCAATGATATTAAAAATAGCACAAAAAGTCATTTACAAAGAATTTATTTTTAAGGAACTTGGAAAACGAATTTTGAATTTGTTTTTTCGTAAGAATATTGTCAATGCCATCAACTACAAGTTTCATTTTGGAAATTGTACATTTACCTCTTATTTTTTTTTTAATTCACTCATAAGCTACGAATGCTTTGCGGATCTTTTTTCGTTTTAAAGGTACCACATACAAATCTCAACTTCATCGACTTAACTTGGCATATTACCGCTGTAAATTGGCAAAAATAATGCTGCATAATGAAAATTGAATGTGTTTTGAGAATATTTATTTCAATTGCAATCAAATTTGTCGACTTTTCGATTTTTCGATTTTTGTCCACGGGCGGAACCACAGTGTAGGGGCGCGAAAGTCAAAAACCTGATTTCATATTTGTTTAATTGTTAAATAAATTCGTAATAAAACTAAACAAAGTTTATTTTTTATTGATAGGGGAGGGTGTAAGTTAAATTTAAAAAAAATGTTTGGCACCTGAAGTTACATAGTTATATAGCAATAAATTTTCAAAATTATAAATTTTTATGTTTTTAGTTCAATATACTTTTGTTGAATGAAGCGTAACTACAAAGGTTCTCTAAGGTCCAGTCCAATTCTTTTTTACTAATTAATTGGACTTCCTAGATTCCGAATAACCACAATTTATCTTCAAATAGCTGCAAATCTTGCTGATAAATGGTCTTAAAAAAATAGCTTAAATCCTAAAAATACCCAAAATCTGTCGGTACAGTTATATGGGGGCTATATCAAAATGTAGACCTATGTTCACAATTTTTGGTGGAGAAGATGTATTACCAACGAGAACCTCCTATGCCAATATTCAGCTTATTTGGTTTGAAAATGTAGACAAAATCCTAACAATACCGAATATTGGGAGGTACCGTTATATGGGAACAATATCAAAACGTAGACGTATGTCCACAATTTTTGCTGGAAAAGGTTTGTGTCCAGTGGGAACCCCAAATACCAAATTACACATAATATGGCCGGAAAATTTAGCTTTAAACCCCCAAAATACTGAAAATCGGGTTGTACCTTAAAAGGGCCCATACCCAAAAGCGAACATATGTCCACAATTTTTGGTGGAAAGGTTTAGTGATCACTAGAAACCCTAAGTACCAAATTATAACTAATTTGGAAGGCAAGTGTGGCTTAATTCCTCAAAATACCGAATACCAGGAGGTACCGTTATATGGGGGCTATACCAAAATATTAGCCGATGTTGTTCGTATTTAGTCCATTATTACTAGACAGCGGAATTTTATGCAACCCCTATTTTTGGTCCGATTCATGTTAAATTTTGGGACCGGGCATATTTTTGGCTTCTGATTACATTGCAATCGAAACATATGACATATGAAAATTATGAAAGATGCATACATTTTTGCGTACGCAAAATTTATACACTTAACATATTTTCTTATGAAACAAATATTTCAATAATAGGTACAAAAATGTTTGTATGTACAATTTTTCTGTTTAAAATTCTTTTCAGACAACACAATAAACTAGAGAAATGTAAAATCGCAATCAACCTTCAAAATACCGGAAATCGGGAGGTATCGCTCTATGGGGGCTATATAAAGGCCTGAACCTAAACCAACAAATTTTAGGTGGAAAGTTGTTTACCCCCAAGGAAGACTTAATACCAAATTTCACCCATTTCGGAGGGATATTGAGGCCACAACCTTCAAAACACCAGAAATCCGGAGGTACCGTTCTATGGGGGCCATATGAAGACGTGGACCTATACCGAAAATTTCAGGTTGAAACTTTAATAATCCCAACGAAGACTTTATACAAAATGTTAACCATTTAAGTGTGATGTTCAGACCACAACCTTCAAAATATCGGAAATCGGTAATCGGAGGTACCGTTCTATTGGGGCTATATGAAGACGTGGACAAATTGCATGTGTAAAGTTTCATACCCCTAACGAAGAATTAATACCACATTTTGGTGGGAGGCGATACAGTCAGTGGATTGTCTCAATTTGAACTTCTATATCTCAAAAACGGTAAAACCTACGAAAATATCATAAAAGTCAATATTGTGGAGAATTTTCACAGCTACAACATTCTCTTTAGGCCCATTTACATAGGACTCGCGGTTGCCAAGCAAAATCGTGAAAACATAAAGCACCCCTAAAAATGTGAACTAAAATCGCGATTTATTTGAAAATCCTTCCGGCGGTTTGTTTTGTTTCTTGATAATTCTCATCTATGAGCATTGTAGTTTCAGAATCTGCATAAACTTCCCAGGTGTAAGCACCTTCCATTTAAATTTGGTTAAGACACACCATAATAAAAAACTGTTAAATTTAGAATTTTATTTTTTAGTTACTTAGATGGTTTTTATTCTAAACAGAAAGTGTTGTTCCATAAGACGAACTAAGAATATATTTCCAAATGCACCGATCTTCTGTTATACTTCTCCAATTTTGGACGCCAAGCTTTGTGATATCATCTTTAACCTTATCTTTCTTTCCATCGGAGTTTTGGCCTTCCTTGGAGCGCATACCGTGAAATGGCTAGTATTCATACGTTTTTCTGCCGGGGCATATTTAACATACGATTTACTATATCGATGTCGGTTGGTTGTCGCCGATTGTTAATTTCTGTAAGCGATTCGAGAGTAAACATATTGCAACTAAAGAAACCAAAAAATTAGGTCAAAATATTGCTCCTAAAGGCGATAATTCTTTCCCAATTTTGAAAAATACGTACATTTTGTGAATTTCTGAAGAAAGACATTTCTTTTTCTCGGAAACTATAGCAGATATTGTGTTCGTTGTTGTTTTTTTTTTTTTTTTTGTTAGTTAGGTAGGATTGTTGCAAACAAATATTTGTTTTAAATTGTTATTCAGTGAAGAGAAATGTTTTATAAATTTAGATGTACCGATGAACACAAACTTCTACCTAATGACTGTTTTTGTTTTCCAATGTTATGTTTGGTTTTCCATTATTATTTACTTAAAGAGTAACCATTGTTGTAATACCAACAAACAGGAAAGTCTGTCAGGATAAAAACAAGAAAATTACAAAACTTGAGGACAGACCAAAAAAACTCTAACGAATCTAAACTGAACCAAACAAGGATAATTAATGATATTTTGGTAGCTTATCTACATTTCATTTGAGTCTACATTCTCAAACCAATCCGAAAGCGATATGCAACAATACTTTTTGTGCGACTGAGGCTTGTGGCAATTAAACGAGGTTGGTATGAAGAGATTGTTGTAGGTGCAAGGAATATAATGTGGAAAATAGCAACTCAATGAGACAAATTATAGTTCTTCAATTTTTTTGAAAGGGCAATGGTAATAATAATAATGATAGTAAGGGAAACGCTAATATGATAATATATAATATTAAATAAAAAATCTCGATTTGTGCGTAAATATATTTCAAACCATGCATAGGGTTTTTTCTACAACCAAAGAAATAACGACAATTTTATACTGCCCCCTAATTTTTATTGAGACGCCTCACAAATGAATTTAGTTTGTTTTTTGTTCGGATTCACAACATTTTGGAAAAAAGAAATGGAAAACAAATAGGAAATTTCTATTGTATCATTATCATCGTTTTTTTTTTGTTTGTTTTCTATTTTAGATGTATGATATCTAAAGTTCATTTAGTTGAAAATAAAAAAAACGGCTAGAACAAAAACAACAGCAATAAAGAAATGAAATAAAGGTAAGACAGTTCAAACTTGAAAAGTGTCACAGCATTCAGAGGCGTAAGCAATAGAAATATAATCTGTGAATATGCATTTGCTGGTGATGGAGGCGATGAAAGATAGCAACCACAGGTACTGACCGGCTTTAACATGGCAAAGCCCAGGACTTATGTTGGTCTCTTTAATCTCAAGTGGACACTGACCTCCACGTGGTGTCACCTCTGACAGCCGATGAATGTGTGCTGACTTCCATAACAAACCGACACATGACAGCTTTTAGATTTCGTCAAAATATTTCAGTTGCCCACTCTTACATTGATCCTCGAAAAATCAACTGAATGCATCAGAAATAAAAATGATGTAGGCTTGTTATTTTACTGCGTTAAACATGCGCTAAAGTGGCGTTTTGAAATAAATAGCATTGCAGTAGTTAACTGGAACGACGCCAGTAGTTAACTGGAGTGTTGCTCGTTCAGCCATAAGAACGTTAAAAACTTGGGTTGGACGTAGGGCTAGTAACCGAAAAGCAACATACTATGAATCAAGTAAAAATTACCAGTCGACAGAGATATACCGTCAGCTTCGAACCCAACGAAAATAAGTAACACACACTTCTTCTGACGTCTATATAATACGATGTACAACGTTTGGACCAAATCGGTTTCTCCCTTCGAGGGTTATCTTACGTACTACCTAGTTTAGTTGGTACCGGCAGGCTTTTTGGAGCTGTTGGGCCATTATATCAAGATGTAAAGACTTGCCCCTGAAAAAAATGTACCGTCGTAATGGGGAAAGCGAATGCAAGTTGTTACAACAAAAACCAAAGGGATTCGAAGTCCAAATTTTGGACCGCATCGGCTGAGCCGTTCGAGAGTTATCGTGCTCTCCAGTCACTGCGCATGGTTTTTTTTACAGCTTTCGGACCACTTTCTCAGGAAGTATGGACTTTCCCCCTGAAAAACCGTCTACTGTTGTAAAGGGGGCAGCGAACACAAGTTAATACAAAAAGAAGCAGAACGATTTGCGAGCAGGCCTTGAACTGCACTCTTCCCAAATTTTGTGTGTGAAGTACTCGAAGGAGTAGACCTATATAGTCCATATTCGAACCTGATCTATGTCCCGTAGAGATATTACGATACGATAAAAAGTATGGACCAAATCGGTTATCGTGCGTACAATATTTCCGAGCATTTTTTATCTTTTGTGGGGGAGGTACCTGAAGGAGGGGGCCGATATGGCTTATCTTCGAACTTAACCTAAGTTTGGACAAAATATTACGGACGCTAAATTTTAAATCGAATCGGAAGATTCGTTCGAGGGTTATCTTGAGCTCCAACCACTACACAGGGTGTCATAGGCGTTTTTTCCATCTTTCAGGCTATTTTCTCAGGAAGTTTGGACTTGCCCTTGATGAAACTTGTATCGTCGTATGGAGGGCAGTGAATACAAGTTGTTACAATAAAAAAAACAAAGCGATTCGATAGCAGGTCCTAAAGGGAACTTTTCCAAAGTTTTGTGTGCGAGGTACCCGAAGGAGTGGACCGATTGAGTCCATATTGGAACCTCATCTAAGAATCTTGTCGAAATTTCACGATGTCCAAAGTATGCACTAAATCTAAGAATCTTGTCGAAATTTCACGATGTCCAAAGTATGCACTAAATCTAAGAATCTTGTCGAAATTTCACGATGTCCAAAGTATGCACTAAATCGGTTAGACCGGTTAAAAGTTATCGTGCGCACAAATGTTCCGAACATTTTCGAACTTTTGTGGGGGAGGTACCGGAAGGAGTGGACCGATACATCCACCTTCGAACTTAAACTAAGTTTGGAAAAAATAATACGAAAGTAAAATTTTGGATCGAATCGGTTGATTCATTCGAGGGTTATCGTACGCTCCAGCCAAACAGACAAACGGACGGACATGGCTAAATCAACTCCAAATTGATTGGAATGGATTTCGTCCAAACATACATGGTGTCTAAAACCGTAATTTTGATGAGGCACATTTTTGGTCGTATCAACGTGTATAAAAAGCTAAACAAACCCCCTCTAAAGTTCACGATATCTGCAAACGTTTTAAGGGCCATGATCTTCGAATCTGCACCTGGAATGTTCGCACTCTTTGTGGAGAAAGTGCAGGTTACGCATTGGCAGATGTACTTTAAAAATACAGGGTCGATAACACTGTCAAACGGGTGCCACCGTGGTATACACACCCGCCTGGCACTCAGAAGATCTACGGTTCGATTCCCAGGCCAGGCAACATCAAATTTGCAACAGTGGCAAAATACGCCTCAGTAATGTTTGCGACATTTCCTGAATATTGTCGTTAGACACGCCGTTCGGACCAGGTAATAAACAGTAGGTCCCATTTCATTGAGTTAATATGAATCGGGGTATCCCATAAAGTATTGGTAGACAGCTTAGACCTATGGAAATGCATATATGATTAGGATGGTCGTAGAGAAAATCTGCATATTTTGCATATATTTTGACATATTTCCATAAAATGAGCATATGCAAAACCATATGCAAAACCATATTCAAGAACATGTGGCCTAAGTATCGAAATGTCTGAAATTTGGTATTAGGTCTTCGTAGGGGGTTTACAATCTTCCAACTGAAATTTGTAATTTGTGGGTACAGGTCCACGTCTTCATATAACCCTCATAGTACTGTACCTCCCGATTTTCGGTATTTTGAAGGTTGTGGCCTTAATATCCCACCAAAATGAACGAAATTTGGTATTTAGTCTTCCTTGAGGGTATAAAATATTCGACCTGAAATTTGACGGTATAGGTCCTCGTCTTCATATAGCCCCCATACGACGGTGCCTCCCGATTTCCGGTATTTTTATGGTTGTGGCCTCAATATCCCTCCGAAATGGCTGAAATTTGGTACTAAGTCTTCCTTGAGGGTAAAGAAATTTGGTATTAAGTCTTCGTTCGGGGTATAGCAAATAAAGTACGAAAAGACACAACATGGAAGTTGGACATCGGTAAGCTGCATATTCCACTCAACTGGCGCAATTGCTTAATCAAAGCACTCCTCGTCTCGATAACATATCAGCACAACGGGCACTGTCTCCTGAAGAAATCAGGAAGAAATTTTTTAACAGATAGAGATAGTGTGCTCAGGATATGCACAGAGCATTTCTGCAACCAGTTCATATCCAATACCAGCGAAGACGGCGAAGATACAACAGATCCAATCGAAAAAAAAAAATGTATTGAAGAGGTAATTGCAGCAATAAAGCGGCTGAAGGATATTAAGGCAGCATGAACCTACATATGCATCCGCTAGTTAGCACCATCTAGCAGGTGTACCCTACGATTGGAAATTGAGTATCGTGTATCCCTTACAAAAGAAAGGATGACGGTATGCTCTACTCAGGGTTTCGGAGACGAGGTATTTTTGAAACGACTCCGACTCCAGACCAGTTTTTTCACGACTCCGACTCCGGGTCGACTCCGAGAGTGAATTCCTGTAACACTAAAATTAATAAAATATGCATAGGCTAATCTGGGGGGTTTCCTTACATATTCTTTAGAATTGACATTCGTTTGAATATAATACTCAACTACGGAACAAAAATATTAAGTAAAATTCGTATCTATATTGAAAAAAAGGAAGAAAGTTTTTGCCGGTTTTACGGGTTTTTTGCGCGAGTATATTCTGGACGGAATATGGAAATATGAAAATGAAGGGGTAATACAAATCATAAGTACTAAATGCGATAAAAATTATAAGCAATTCATAGCCAAGTTTTAAACTGGATGTAAGCCAATGTGCTTAGCCTTAAAAGGAGACCCCCAGTTGTAAAGCCCAATAATAAAAGCGGTGCTAAATCCGATGGCCGACTTCTAAATGTCATTTCGAGAAAAACACCCTCATATCTAGGGCAATATTGTTCCTATTGACTTGAAAATTTAACCATATATTCTATGATATTTATCTTTTTTCAGAAATTGTGGGGATCACCCCTTAAACTAAAATTCAGCGCACACATTTTGTCCTTTATTACTTTTACTCGGTCCTACATACAATTTTCGGTAAACATCTATATATGTACGTATATATAAAATGCTTCAAGTCTGCCATCATGTTCGAAATTAAACTGCTCTGAAACTGCTGGACCGAATTTAATGAAATTTTGCATGTGGTGTTTTTAGATCTGTGATTAGGTGTTTAGCTACTTTTTGTACTGGTCAGTGAAATGACTAGTGTACCTCCCGCCACAAATTAAAAAAAAAAAAAAAACATAAAATCAACAATATTTTTGAACGTAGTATTTAAAAATTGTTTGCAACACTATGGTAATTACTGTCTTGACCCTGAAAAGTCATCGCGAAAGTAAAATATCGCGGTCTCGACAATTCCAAGTTGCATTAAAAGGTATTTTTTCAGAATTACTGAAGGTTTCATATTCAGGATAATAAATTAAAAACGTGTTCAATGAAACAGTACATTGTTAACAAACGGCGTTAAGTTTTGTTTTGTAAGCCAAGAAGACTGTAGCCATTTCGGTAGGATAATGAAACTAAAAACTCCAAAATATCTATAATCGGGAGATACTGTTCTACGGTAGCTATATCAGAACGCGGAACTAAACCAATAATTCTGTGCATTAATATTTTATGCATATTAATTAATACCGAATTATATCCAGTTCGGTTGATTCATTTAGCTAAAACCCTTGAAAATGTCTAAAACCGGGAGATACTCTTTTGGGTACCTGGAGGTACTCTTCCCAAAGTTCTATGTTAAATATTGTGAGCTGCATCTTGATTTCAGCTGAAGGATATCGCTATATTGACTTATTTTTACGTTGATCAAGAATATTTCGAAGTTACAAATGGAATCAAGTTATGGAATAATTCAAATTACAAATTTAATAATTCGAATTACAATTGAAATGTTTCGAATTGCAAATGCAACTTAAACAGCATCTGAAAAAGGCGTAGATAGATAAATACATATGTATGTAGATCGGTTATTAATGCTTACACGGAATAAAGTGTCAATCGGATCAACAAAACAGGGAAGAATAGAGTAGATTTCAGAGGATAATAAATATCCTGTGAATTGTCCTCTAACTTAGCATAATATGCCGTTTGTATGTATGTATGTTTTCCTATAGCCTTATTTTAAAATAAATAATGATTTTTGGAAAAAAATATTGGTGTGCTGAATTTAACGTTATATTTCTATAACGTAGAAACAAATTTGCCCGGATTCGGAGAGCAGATATTTTTTTCGACTCAGACTCCGACTCCGACTCCAGCAAAATTGATCGACTCCGACTCGTAGACTCCGACTCCGAAACCCTGGCTCTACTATAGGGGCATAAGTCTGCCCCTATTGCTTGTAAAATAGTGGATATTGTGCGAACGACTAAAGCCTTAGGTCAACGAAACAATTGGGCAATAGCAATCCGGCTTAAGATCTGGGAAACTCACCATTGCCCTGCGGAAAATCCTGGAGAAGACACAAGAGATGCAGATCGACACTTACCATCGTTTTGTCGACTATAGAGCAGCCTTCGACAGCCCCATACGTTCAAAAGTATTCCAAGCCATGTCTGAAATTGATAACCCCCGCAACCCCGCGCTTTTGGCTTTCTAAAATGACTTTAACTAATACCCGGTCCTAAATAAAAATGGGAAAGAACATCTCCAAACAGTTCAGTACCAAAAGAGGTTTCAGAAAAGGAGACAGCCTTTCGTGTGATCTTTTCAACATCCTGCTGGAAAAGCTTATACGAGATGAAAACGTCAAAAGAAATGACACAATTTACAACAAAAGCCACATGTTACTTGCTTATGCTGACGATGTAGCCATTATGGGTCGATCAGTAAAAGAAGAAATAGAATCTGCTAAAGTGGGTCTGGCAGTGAACGGCGAAGAGATTAAATTGACGGGCAAATTTTGACGGGCAATGCGTCCATAGAGCTCGGACCAACTGTGGAAGTTGGTTCCTGTAATTTTGAAGTAGTAAAAGATTTCGTCTACATCGGCACCGCCATAATATAAAACCATATCTCGTTAAACAAAAATAACGCTTTACAAATCACTTATATTACCGGGGCTATTGCATGGATCCGAAGCCTGGGTACTTGCGCAAGCAGTTGGTGTGTTTGAGAGAAAGATTATTCGAAAGATCTACGCGCCAATCAGCGTAGACGCCTTATAAACCACGGGCTGTGTCTGCTATATCAAAACATCAGAAAAATTAAACATATCGAGATAGAACGATTGCGTTGGCTAGGCCATATCATAAGAATGGGCGATGATGAACTCTCTAAAAAGTGTATTAATACGAGGCGCATGGTGGTACACGCAGAATTGGCAGACATAGGTTTCAATGGAGCGAACAAGTGGTATTCAAAATTGGAAAAACAAAGAAACCAACAGATAGAGAGGAATGGAAACATTTATACCCTCAGCATTTATGCTAACGAGGGTATATACACTTTCATACGGGCAAAATATGGACGAAATCCGTTTCAGGCAATTTGGAATCGATTTAGTAATGTCCGTCCGTCTGTCTGACTGGCTGGTGCTTACAATAACTCTCGAACGGATGAACCGATTCGATCCAAAATTTGGCCTTCCTAATATTTTGTTCAAACTTAGTTTAAGTTCGAAGATGGCTATATCGGTCCACTCCTTCAGGTACCTCCCCCACAAAAGTTCGAAAATCTTCGGAAAAATTATGCGAACGATAACTCTTAAAGATAGTAACCGATTTGGTCCATATTTTACACATCGTCAAATTTCTACCAGACATACATAGATGAGGTTCCTCTCACACAAAATTTCGGAAATGTTCAATTGAGGAAATGCTCTCGAATCGCTTTGATTTTTTATTTAATTGTTGTCTTATTAGGACGAAGGTCATTTATTTGTGAGAGTTTTATTTAATTGAATTAATTGAGCTATCATGACCTAAGGAGTTTTGTATTGAAAAAGTCCACACACATCCAACCAATATGCTACGATCGTTTCGCTGGTGGTTTAATTCAGCTCATCAGGCATATTTAGATGTTGTGCTAGATTTTTGTTGTAGCAACTTATATTTGCTCGCCCCCATATGACGGTACAAGTTTCATCAGGGGCAAGTCCATACTTCTTGAGAAAATATCCTGAAAGTTGCAAGAAAAACCCCTATGACACCGTGTGTAGTAGTTGGAGGGCAATATAACTCTCGAACGGATCTGCCGATTCGGTCCAACATTTAGCCTTCATAATATTTAAGTTCGAAGATAAGCCATATCGGTCCACTCCTTTAGGTACCTCCCCCACAAAAGCTAAAAAATTTTCGGAAAAATTTTGCGCACGATAACTCTCGAAGGGAGTTACCGATCCGGTAAATTTTTTACACATCCTAATATACCTACCAGATAGAGATCAGGTTCGAATATCGACTCTATTTGTCCACTCCTTCGTTTACATCCCACTAAAATTTCGAATAAGTTCACTTTAAGATCTGCTATGGAATCACTTTGATTTCTGTAGAGCAAATTGCATTCTCTGGCTCAATTACGACGGTAAAAGTTTATTCAGGGGCAAGTCTATACTTCGGTTCTTCCCCCAATATTTAAAAAATGTCACTAAAATTGTATGCACGTCTCTTGAACATGGCTGCTAATTTGGTCCAAACTTTCGATCTCCTAATAATTTTTCCAAATTTAGTTTAGCTTCTAAAACTGGCCATATCGGTCCTCTCCGTAGGGTACCTACCTCACAAAAGTTCAACATTTGTGTCTAAGTGCAGTTTAGGGTCTGTTCGAAGATCCTTTGGAAATGTATACCGATTCTGTTCGTTGTGGTCCTGTTTACAGCGATATTATATATTCCGTGTACAAGTCCATGCTTCCTGGTTATACGATGATCCACTAAAATTACTAGTGGTCGCGATATCTATCAAAAAGTTATGACTCCCAAAATAGGATCCACTTCCGTAATGGACTATGTCGGTCCATTCCTTCAAACACTTGCTCCGCAACACTTTTGAACTTTAATCCTAATCCAAATTTTTGTCGGCAAGTTCAAATGTCCAAAAAGGCCACCGAATTCTGAAAAGACCCTAAATACATTCGATCTATCCGTATATGAAAGTTTCCATTCACATAGGCGGAGGGTATATCTCTGTTTCATTGTTCGGTTATAGGACAAATCTTATGTAAAAGGCCAACTAAGTAAGTCACAACAAAAGATGACTGTGTGTCGGGTTGTTAACGCTGTTATGCAAATCCATGTGATATGGCTGATTATCAGGACACTAAAACATTTCTATTCTAGCTTCACTCCGGAGGATGTATGAGAAGCAATAATGAAGGGACAGATATTCTATCTCTCTGAAGTTACCTCGAAACTCTTGCCTCGCATCGACTGAGCTATGCGGGAATTCTAATTCGAATACCCAATACCCAATAAATCTAGAAGATGTTTCATTATCAACATCCTGTGGATGCTCATCAATATGAAAATGTGTAACCCGGCTCTGAGAACTAGGTCGCGAGTTTGTGATTTGTCATTATCCCCATAAGTTATATTTTCTTCCGATATGTACCTCAACAATTTTGTTATTTTTATTAGTCATTTATGATTACATGGCTGCCATTCCCTCCAATATTATTTGCCGTATATCCACGCTCCTGTATTATATAACAAAGAACTGGAAACCGTAAAATAGGATTCTTATATTTTCTTCTTCATGCGTCCGTTGAACAAAAACTAATCTTAAAATTTCAATCGTAAAGAAGGAATTCATTTCAATATCATGCTCAACTAGAAAATGATGCCACTCTGTAGATGGGGGCTGTTAAGGTAGGAGGAAGTGAGAACGGCAAGGAATTACACAAAATCGAATTAGAAAATTGTCTTTTTTTGCACTTTGTTTTCCAATTTTATTTTTCTATGATTTGTTGTTGTTTCTGCTCATCTGGTATAACCAGACGGAGGAGGGTGATAATGGTATGCTGAGTTTGGTGGGGGCAATTGGAAAATCCTTGGATCCTTGATGTTACCAAGATTTCGTACGTATTTCTGTTTAATTTCATTGTTGTCGTTGTTTTCTTTTTTCATCGCATCTCCTTTCTTCTGTGTACGAATGGAACAATTGTATCTGATTCGTCGACGACAGCATCAAATATAGCCTTCGTGCCATACATTGTTGACTGAAAGATCTATTTGTAGTTCAAACAATGAAATGGAGGAGAAAACAATGCTAAGCAAAAAACAAAAAGAAGGACACACAAACGCCTCAACGCCAGCATGTAATCTTAGGCAATCTCGAGGAAAATGGTAATAAATCAGGATTAAATGCATAAACACCACACACTGAATAGGATTGGACGAAAACGACGATGAAGAAAATCCAACCGACCTACACAGGGGGTGGAGAAATCCGACTATCGTTTGCTAGCAAGCAGCAGCAAGATTGGAAAATGCGAATGCGTGTGATTCGCCCTGCACTGAGAGATGATGATGGAAAAATAAAACAGAATACGTTTCATACATTTGGCTAGTGTTATCATCAGTGGAACATGCTATGCGACATCACACCAGGCTAATACAAACGTTCACATTTTTTGGGTGAACGAATGCGAAATGTGAAAATTTCCCCTCCCTTGCCGCATTAAAATGTTTTCATTTTCATGGTAATGATTTATTACTTGTTTCCCCATTTGCTTCATCTTTTTGTGTCTTTCGGTTGTTTTTTTTTTTGGTTGGTTGGGATTTTATCAAGAATTTTTTCGCTCGTACCGTTGATGTTCATTTCACTCCCTTCTCAGTTAATTCTGAGGTATTAAAACTATGTTGGTTCTTCTTTTTTTGGAATATTTTGCATTTATAATTACGTCAAGGGACTGTTGTTTTTCCTTTTTTCAGCTGTATGCAGTTTAAAATTCTTCCTTTTTTAATGTCCATTTTTTTGTGTGAGCCTGTTATTGGCATTATCCTTTTCTCAAACGCACAACATTGAGAGAGATAGGAAAATTAACTTCATTGCACAGTACTGAGAATGTTAATAAATTTTTTTTTTTCAACTGAAGGCAAACAAGTTTTTGAAATTTACATTTGTTGTGTTGAAGTAACAAGGAGAGATGAGAGATTTCTCTCCTTCTTCCTTCAAGACAACAAATGTAAGTTCCAAAAAGTTGTTTGCCTACAGTACCAAAAAAAAAATAATTTATCAAGAAGTGCTGTCCGATTCTGTTCCCATTCTACTTAAAACTCTGACGTTCCTGAAAAATAAACGTACTTATAATACTACGGCTATTCTTTGGTTGATATACAAAATTATTATTATCATATCCGGGAATGTTGACTTTTGTCCTGGTAACCAATGAAAAATATTCTTAATGGCCACTAAAAAGTGCGTAATATAATTTTCAATGGAGACAAAACAATTTTTGGAATTATGTATGTCCATACTTGATGTAACTGATTTTATGAGTATAATATAGTTCTCTTATAACATGATAGATGATCCACAAAAGTTAAATATTCACATCTTTATAATATAAGGCTAATAAAAAAATCTTTTTAATAAATGTTGAACAAATTGTTGTCTGGAATCGGAGTCGAACTTTTTTTCACGACTCCGGCTCCTTCTCCGACTCCAGCAAAAATGCTAGACTCCGACTCCAATTTCGATTCCTAAGCCCTGTTGCAGTCGAGAAACTTCTCCACCAGAAATTGTGAACATACATAGGTCTGTGTTTTGGTATAGCCCCCATGCCTCTCGTACCTACCGATTTTCGGTATTTTGAAAATTTTACCTAATTTTTTTTTTTTTTTTTTTGTTTGACCGAAGGGCCAGTGAAGCTTGAGATTTCCAGTTGTCACAAAAATTCTTCACTTCACTAAATATTGTCAACATAGGTTCATTTGTTGGTATAGCCACGATATAACGGCTCCTCCCGGTTTTTGGATATTTTGAGAATTTTAGCTAAATTTTTCACCGAAAAACGGTAGTGATTAGAAAGCTTTTCTAAGAAAAATTATCAGGATAAGTCCATGTTTTGGTATAGTTCGCATATGACGATTCCTCCCGATTTTAAGTGTTTTCAGATAATTAGCTATAGCTATATTTGCTGACAGAACTACGTATTTGATGTTTGAGGTTGCCAGTGGTCACAAAACGTCTATACCAAAAATTTTTAACATAGGTCCAAACTATGATATAATAGCCATAGAAAGATACCGCCCGACTGAAAACATTTAAATATACATTTTCTGATATCAATTGGGAATCCGTGGTCAAAAAACGTCTCCACCTAAAGTTGTGGGCAGGAAAGGAAACTAACTTTCTCATTTTAGTTCAGAATATTTTATGGTGGAGAGAATAATGATTTTGTACTTCTTTTTTCTTCTTCTTTGTTCCATAATTAAATTTGCTATTCCGTTTATAACACATCGAAATATTCGCAAAAAATTCTAATTCCATATAACCATGTCGTCTGTTCATCCGTTTGTTGAAATCAAGATACAACTCTCAATATATTTGGTACCAATGTTTATATTACTCCTAGGATGTTTGGTATTGAAATCGGTTATATTCGGCTATTTTCGTACCACCATCATAAAACTGTACCTTCCGATTTTCGGTATTTTGAAGGTTTTAGCCACATTATCTTACCGAAATTGCTGAAATTTAGTATTGATGGTTTTTATATTGGAAAATACTACGATGCCGCCTGATGTAAAGTCATTTAAAGAACTAATCTATTCTAGATCATTCATTTTGTTTTTGTGTAAAATTAATGGTGGTTGATGTTGTTTCTGCTGCTAAATGCGTAAGCAGAAATGTCTTGGACATCAGTAGTGGGATTCTCGGTCAAATTAAAACCCAAAATTATGAATGAAAAGTTAAAATAAAAGTTGACACCACTGTTGCTATCGGTAGAACTTTGCGACTACTTTTTATTGATCGCTAACTTACCGAATAATATCGTTAATTACCGAAATTATAAGCATTTTAATTTTAAAGATTTTTGTCGATAACCAAAAAATGCGTTAGAAAATCGCACTACAGGGCTCTAGATATTGTAACTTGTATTCTCAATGGGTAGACAAGCTCCATGAAGAAAACGATCAATACGAGGGCTAAATGATAACTATCTGGCCTTACAATGAAAACGCGAATATTTACCATCAAAAACGGTTTATTTGTTTTCTTAAGTAGTCTCCAACACGATTTATACACTTTTTCGTGCGCTCAAACCTATTGGCGAAGCACTTTTTCCACTCCGAATGAGACACCTCCAAAACATGGTTTTTGAACGCTTTTACAGCATCTTCAGGCAACAAAAATCGTTGACCACGTCTTATTTTTTTGCTGTGCTGGAATCAAATGAAGTCATTGGACACCCAGTGAAGGCTGTACGGCGGATGAGCCATCAATTCCACGTTTTTTTTTTTTTCGCTCAAACAGGCGCTGCACAGTGCAAAATATGAGCACTTTAGCGGAACTATACTAATAACTTTTAAAGGAAAAGGTGTAAATTCCTAAAAATTTGCACAAATGTTTGTTATATTAGTGGACAGTGTGGGGCTCAAATTGGGCCACATAGACCCGCTGCCATTTTTACGTTTTACATTAATTTTTCAATCGATTTTGATGCAAATTCGTATATTGAGTTTTCAGCGAATAGAAATCTTATGTACAAAATATTTTCAATATAGGTTCGCGTTTTGGAATAGCCCTCACATGCCGGGTTCCCTCATATTGGGTATTTTAAAGGTTAAAGACAAAAATTGCAGCCGATTTCGATGCAAATGTAAATTTTAAGATGTTAGCGAATAAAAAACCTCCTCACACAAAAGCTATCAACATAGGTCCACTTCTGGGTGAGGCCCCACAACCCTACACATCTATTAAGAAGTAAAATGTCAATATTTTTTTTTTCCATTTGTATCTATAATTTTATTGCTCCATTCAGCAGGACTGCACCATTAATTTTGTTAATAATGTCTTTCAGATCAAGTTCAGGTCTGCACTGCATTACAATTTTTAACGTATTTTGGTATATGCACCGCAGCATCTAAAAATGTTGCACTATATGTAAATCACCAACATTTAGAGGTCAAAACTATGAAAAATTGCGAGAGGTTTCTTAATTTTTCAGAAATTATCATAGTTAGAATTAGTGCGTCCATTTCTTCAAAACACAGTCAACAATGGCGATCATTGTCGCGTTTACCTTCCACTTTTGGAAAATGCAACTGAATGAAATTCCCGATGTCTTTTTAGAAAATCTTGAATATCTCCAAAGACCGCGCGATACCGCAGCAGTTTTATAACTTTGCGAACAGAGGAGAATCCAATCTTTCAGATTATATATATCTCAACACGTGAATGTACGGAACTCACTTTTGAAATGTCCACGGAAAATAAAAAATTATAATTTTGAAAACTTATAAAAATCACTTCTTTCCTACTAAAATTGCACGAAAATAATAAGGATTTTTTTTGCATTTTTTTAAAGTGTAAAATATAATAATTGTTTTGTAAAATATTAAGAAAAATAAATCACGGCATACTGACTTACCATTTGTCCGCGACACTCCATTTTTTTAATGAATCAAAAATACATTTCATACAAAAAAAAAAATTATTAAACAAAAGTGCAACTTTAAGTGCATTTTTAAGTCAAGTCGTTTCGTGGAGTAAATCGGTAAACTGAGTATGGACCATTTGCAGTGGAGTTCTTACATGAACAACTTTCGCTTGATTTGGCTCTCTTTCGAAGACCCAAACGGCCGATTCCTGCATTGTTTCAAGCTCCTAAGCATAGATCCTAGATTCGTCATCTGTGACGATCTTATAAACGTCGTTTGAAGCACGGCGATCGATTTTATGCACAATTTTTTTGAACAAATTAACAGGAGCCGTTTTTAGAGCTATTGCCCAATTTTGCTGCATCTAACGAGAAAAATCCATTTTTGCGGCCAGGTGTTTATGCAATATCAAATGTTAGTTGGTGGAAGAAATACCCAAGGATGCCTCTATCTCACGGTATTTCACATGGCGATCTCGCATTATCCATTCATGCACGGCATATATTTTTTCTGGCACAACGATCGATTCATTTTTTGGCGAGTGCCGACCACGTTTGAATTCATTAAACCAGTTTTTCATAGTCGTATAGAATGGCCCTTTATCGACATACAAAGATTTAATTTGATCGTTACATTCTTGAGGTGATTATCCACGTCGAAAGTTGTGAAAAATTCTTGGACGAAAATGTTCACAAGGAAATTCGCTTTTTTTTTGCAGAGTGATTTTTTCAAGTCACTGTAAACAACACATAACATGGTCATACGGCAAACTGTCCTGAGTGAGTCTAGGCTAAAAACTGTCAAACTTTCCAAAAAAAAAATTCAAATTCATGTATTCCTCGTTCATACTAATTGGGGAAAGAATTTAGGTTGCGTAGCAGGTATTCGTTTCTCTACTGTCCATAGCTGAAAGTTTCAACTCATACAGGCTGAAAGTATATCTCTGTCGGCAAAGCCGACTAATGCCTTTTTCCTTGTTTAAAGTTATTTTACTATTTTAATCCATAAGGACCGTTTCAAGAAAGTTCAGATATTCAAGAAAGTTACTTACTGAGACCTTATGAAAATTTTTGTAGTTGATTGTTTTCTTCAATTTTGAACGGTTTAGTATCTATTGACGGACTGAACCCGAGAAAAAAGGATACCAAATAGTATTTGTTAATGTTAATTTGTTATTTATTTTTGAATGCTTTTGTTACATGTTCATACTGTAGTGGGTGTTACTTTGTATTCCGGATTCCCAACGGATAGAAAACCTCCGCGAAGAAAACGAACAAAATAGGTCCACGTTTTGGTTCCGATGTAACGTATCTTGAAGGTTTCACACTGAAATGGCTGTTATTTAGATTTTGCATTATCACTGGTAGATACAGCAAGGATAACCTAACTGCTTAGTAAATATTTAATAAATTTTTAATGGTTGAATTTATTTTCGGAGTCGACTCCGGAGTTGGAGTAGGAGTCGTGAAAAAATTGGGCTGGAGTCGGAGTCTGACCAAAATTGCTCGACTACGAAGCCCGAATTGCTTGTTAATTGGAATTTTGTGTTCGCGAAAAACTCTTTATATATCCAGATTTTAGTCTAGCCCCCATGAACCGATATGTCCCAATGTCTTTCGAGGGTTTTTTGTCAAATTTTGGAACCGAAATTGCTGCAATTTAGAATTGTGTGTTGTCAGAGGAAACAAAAGCTCAATCCGGAAAATTGTAAGTATTGGTTCATGCGAGCTTTCTAAAGGGGTTTCTACATTTTAATTTTGAAATGGATGTAATTTGATATTTTGAAATCTCAATGGGTAAAAAACCACCACGGAGAAATTATCAATATAAAGTGATTTTTATCAGTTAATATATTCTACTTCGCCAAGAAGTAAGTATTAATGTGGAGGAAGAGCTTAGCACTTTGCTAAATGAAAGGAAACTAATTGTTCACTACAGTTCGTGGTGAAGGGTATGACGCCGTTCATACTTGTTATACCCTACACCACTATGTGGAAAGGGTATTATAAGTTTGTTTTGGGAAAAAATCATGTAACACCGCGAAATATCGGTCGTAGACCCCCAATGTGGTATACCAATCTTCATATCTCAACGATATAAAGCGATTTTAAGATGTGTGTCCTTCCGTCCGTCTGTCCATTATAAATTGTAATCAACTCCAGGCCGCAATTATGGACCGATCGTCACGAAATTTTGCATGGAGGTCGGGTTCAGACCAGAATAGACACCTATTGCCATTGGTGATGATCGTGAAATATTTAGCGCGCGAAATGGACCAAATACATAATTTTTATCCTACAGAGCAGCTACAAAGCTCTGTAGGTCTCAATAATAGTAATTTTAAAGAAGGTAAGAGTATATCATAAAGGAGAAGCTTGCAATTTGAGATGGCGATCGGATAATATTTAGAGGGTTAAATGGACCACAACTTTTGTGTAAAAATTGTAAAAATTTTAAATATAGAGCTTATATATGTATTCCTGGAAGATACATTCCCCCCACGTAAATAAAATTTGGAAGGCCATTTCTTGGCCTTTCCATTGATGCCATTTATGTTGATTTACGTGCTCAGATAACAGAGTTACAGCCTAATATATCCAGTTATTTGTTTGTAGTGTAATCAGAAGCACGCTGGAGGTCGCAATTATAGATCAATAGTCACGAGATTTTGCACGATGTAAGAGTTTAGGTCGAAGAACCATGTCTACAATTCTGGATGATGATCTCATATTATCTAGTGGGTTAAATGGACCATTACTTTTGCATGAAAAATATAAAAATTTAAAATTTGGTCCATATTTTACTTCCTGGAGGGCATGTACCAGCAAAGTAGCCTACATATGGAAAATGAACTACTGACCTTTCCCCTGATGCAAATTGCAATAATGTTTCTCCTGGGTAACTAACGGGCCTACTGCCTAATATATAATAGGTTTCGTGTAGAATTCAACATTTTCTTCTCATGCTACAATTTGTCTCTACCATGATAGATAAATTCCCAGCATTATTGCAAATTACGTGGAACCCTAGCCATAAATTTGTTTGTATGGAAATTATTTGAATTTCTACTCATTATTAGTTGTTTTTTACCGGTTAAAATATATTTTTGATATCGCAATATACACTCCGGTTCATCTGAATAGAACCAACCAATATTTGTCTACAGATACCGTTATATCAGACGAAAGGAGAGGAATTGTAATTTATAAGTTTGTGGTCATGTAGAGTATATAGTAGCCGATATTTTCAATACCTAACATGTTTCACATATGCGTCATAACGGTACTTTTTACTCGCTCTATGAAAAAATGTCAAAATATTAGCATTTTTTAATGGTTCACCAGGATAGAACCACCCTAAGAATTTACACAAATCCTTTGTTAGATGTGGTAAACTTTAACAAAAAACTATTTATAATTATAAATAAATGCCGTTAGTGTTGATTGCCAACAAATATTGTGCAAAAATTTGTATTAGGGTCTTGAAATTTGATGAAAATCGATGCATGGAGCTCCAAAAATATTTTTATGAAGAAATCCATAGAAACAATTTATAAAGACAAAATTTTATACTGAATTATGTTCAAAATTTTCTATACTACAATAAAATTACAAAAAATTCACATTTGATAGGTTTATGAGTCCGAAACAGAGGAAATATGGTAAAGATAACTCAAATTTCTACCTTTCCAATCCAAAATTTGATATTTTATCTCAGGAAAGTGAATGCAAATCGATGGGTTCCACCCAGTTGCGTTGGCTGTTGGCATCTACAGGTCCCAAAAATAAAGAAAATTCCACCGCCGAACACTCCATGTCAACATTCAGTATAAAATTTTGACTTTATAAATTGTTTCTACCGATTTCTTTATAAAAATATTTTTTGTTTATTTTTTCTAAGCATCGATTTTCATCAAATTTCAAGACCCTAATACAAATTTTTGCACAATATTTGATAGCAATTAACACTCACGGCATTTATTTATAATTATAAATAGTTTTTTGTTAAAGTTTACCACATCTAACAAAGGATTTGTGTAAATTCTTAGGGTGGTTCTATCCTGGTGAACCATTAAAAAATGCTAATATTTTGACATTTTTTCATAAAGCGAGTAAAAAGTACGGTTTGGCGCATATGTGAAACATGTTAGGTATTGAAAATATCGGCTACTATATACTCTACATGTGAACAAAACTATAATTTAGAATTCCTCTCCTTTCGTCAGATATAACGGTATTTGTAGACAAATATTGGCTGGTTCTATTCAGATGAACCGGAGTGTATGTCCACAATGAACTATTTTCGAAATACCCTAAAAAGCGCAAAATCGCATGCATTTCCAAACAATATGTATGGTATAAGTGCACTTTTTTGGACGATAGATCTTCAATAAACTCACAATGTTCCCTTTCAAAATTTGTATATGGCATTTGCAGTGTTCAATAAAATTGGAGCAATGTCCGTCTGTCGAAAATTTCACGGCCAGATATGGCAAATTGCATTGTAATTGGGTATATTTACAGCGGCTTTTATATTTATACTAGCAAAATGCCCGCTACTTCGTATGCGGAAAGGATTTAAAAAACAAATAAATAATAATATAGAAATGACAAACACTGAAAATTTTGTTGAACTAATACCAATTTTAATCAATATTTATTTTTATTATCAGCCGTATCTCACTCTTACACATTAGCAGCGAGATCAACGTTGCAAACCAATACTCACCCTAACTCCAAAAAATACAGATTCCAACACTGTCCCTATACCCAAAAACAAAGTGAATACCATTAAGTATTTTTCGTATACTTATGGTACGTATTTCGACGACATATCTCAACCATACACTGACATTAATACAAAATAATTACAGTAATCGTAATTTCAAATCTCAAGATTCCAGCTGTATCATTTCGTACTCTTCGTACCCATAAGTAATATTTTCCAAAACTACCTCAATCCTTCACTTTAACAGCAACTTTAATTCAAAATTTCAGGATTCCAGCTCTATCTAGCGGATATAACCAAATCCAAATTGTACCAAATTTAGAACAATTTAGAACTTTGGTACTCGTAAATACGAATTTTCAAAACTTCCTTAATGCAACAGGGCTATAATAATCATAATTTCATATTGCAGGATTCCACCGCTATCCGTTCACCCTGCTCTTCGACTGGATTCCAGCTCCAGTAATTCATCCAAATCCAAATTGCACAAAATTTAGCGCCATTCAGTACTTTTCGTACCCATAAGTACGAATTTCCGATACTACCTGAATCCTACACTTATACAGTAATATTAACTCCAAATTTCAGGATTCCAGCTCTATCCCTTCACCCAAATCCATATTGTACCACATTTAGTAACATTTAGAACTTCTCGTATCCACATGTACGACTTTTCCTCAATCCTTCACTACAACAGTAATCTTATTTCCTAATTCCTACTCTATTCGTTTACTAAAATCCAAATTGTACCAAATTTAGTGCTTTCCGTACCCATAAGCACGAATTTCCAAATCTACCTCAATTCTACAGTAGTAGTACTGCTCGTACTCATAAATACGAACTTCCAAAACCATTTCCTTATTTCAACGTCACTTCCCAACCTTGATTCCCATACCAAATTTGAAGATTGTAGCTATATCCGTTTAAAATGTACAATTAGTACCAAATTTAGAAACTTTTAGTATTTTTCGTACACTTATCGGTCGAATTTCAAAAAACCCTTTGGTACATCTCTATAGCTCTCCATCTGTGACCCCTCGTTCAAAATTTCAGAATTTAGCACCCTTTAGTACTTTTCGTACCTTTCTAGAACGAATTTGCAAAAACCCCTTTACACAAAAACAAATTGTACCAAATTCTGTACCATTTAGTACTTTTCATAGTACGTATTTCTAATGTCATCTATCTGCAATCCAATGTCATCTATCTGTATTCCAGCTCAAATTTAGAACGATTTAGTACTTTTCGTATATTTATGGTATACACGTATTTCTTAAACCACCTCCATATACCAACGCTACACACCAGCACTCTCCCTGACTCCAATAACAAATTGAGTGTCATTTCGTAATTTTCGTATACATATGGCACGTATTTCGACAACCACATATATCAAACCTACACTGAAATTAATACCAAAGAATAACAGTAATATTAATTTCCGTTCGTCCAATAAAAAATTTACCAAACATAGTACCATTAAGTACTCTTCGTACCCTTCACTTCAACAGTAACCGTAATTCCAAATAACAGGAATTCAGCGCTATCCGTGCACTCAAATCCAAATTGTACCATTTAGTACCATTTGGTACATATCGTACCAAGTACGAATTTCAAAAACTACCTCATCTCCAAATTGTACCAAAGGTAGTACCACCTAGTACTTTTCGTACACATAACTACGACTTTCCAAAACTACCTCAGTCCTACACTCCAACAGTAATCCTAATTTCAAATTTCAGGACTCAAGCGCTATCCGTCGCCCAAATCCAAATTGTATCACATTTAGTACTCTTCATATCCATAAGTATGAATTTCCAAAACTATCTTAGTCTTACACTACAATAGTAATATCAATTCCTAATTTCAGGATTCCAGCTCTATCCGTCCACCCAAATCCAAATTGTACTATATTTAGTACAATTTAGTACTTTCGTACTATGAGTTTCCAAAACCCCTTTGTTACATTTTTCTTATTCTTCATCAGTGACCCTCAGTCCCAATTTGAGGAATCAAGCTCTGTCCGTTCACCCAAATCCAAACTGTACTTAATTTAGTACTATTTAGTACTTTTGGTACCCATAAGTATGAATTTTCAAAACTTCCACAATCCTAAACTCCACCAGTAATTTCGGTTCCACATTTCGAGATTCCAGCTCTATCCTTTCATCCAAATCCCCATTGTACAAAATTTAGTACTTTTCATACACATAAATACGAAATTCCAAAACTTCCCCAATCCTACACTCCAACAGTAATCTCAATTCCAAATTTCAGGATTCCAGCTCTGTCCGTTCACCCAAATCCCTATTGTATCAAATTTAGTACCATTTAGTACTTTTCGTACAAATAAGTACGAATTTCCAAAACCTCCCCCGTATCTCAATCCTACACTTCCACAGTAATCTTAATTCCAAATTTCAGGTTTCCAGCTCTGTACGTTCACCCAAATCCAAACTGTTCTAAATTTATTACCATTTAGTAATTTTCGTACCCATAAGTATGAACTTTCAAAACTACCTCAATCCTACACTCCACCAGTAATCTCAATTCTAAGTTTCGAGATTCCAGCTCTATACGTTCACCCAAATCCAAAATGTACTAAATTTAGTGCCATTTAGTACTTTCCTACACATGATTACGAATTTTCCAAACCATTTCCTTTTAGAAGCACCACTTCCCAACCTTGATTTCCGTACCAAATTCCATGATTCTAGCTATATCCGTTCAAAATATACAACTGGTACTAAATTTTGTAAATTTTAGTACTTTTCGTAAACTTAGAGCTTGAATTTCCAAAAACCCTTTAATACATCTTTCTACCTCTCCATCAGTTACCCTCATTCCAAATTTCAGAATTCTAGCTCTTCCCGTTTGCCTAATACAAAGGGCACCATATTTAGTACCTTTTAGTACTTTTCGTACCCTTCTAGGTCGAATTTTCAAAAACCCAGCCTTATCTCACCCCTACACACCAACAGCAACCTACAGTAAAAATTTCAACTTTCTAGCTTAAGCCGTTTCGTCTGGGCGATGATGTGTCAGTCACTCACTCACTCATCACTAAGCTCTTTTATATATATAAGATTACTTCCTTTTATAAACACCACTTCCCAACCTTCATTTACAACCCAAATCCAAGTTGTACTAAATATAGTACTTTTCGTTCACATAATTTACGAATTTCCAAACCTATCTCAATTCTACACTCAGTAATCTCAGTAATTCTAAACAGTAATCTTAATTTCAAATTTCAGGTGTCGAACTTTATCCGTTCACCCAAATCCAAGTTGTACTAAATTTAGTACCATTTAGTACTTTTCGTACACATAAGTTCGAATTTCCAAAACTACCCCCATATCTCAATCCTATACTCCGTCAATAATCTTAGTTCCAAATTTCAGGTTTCCAGCTATTTCCGTTAACCCAAATCTAAGTTGTACTAAATATAGTACCATTTAGTACTTTTCGTTCACATAATTTACGAATTTCCAAACCTATCTCAATTCCACACTCCAACAGTTATCTTAATTCAAAATTTCAGGTTTCAAACTTTATCCTTTCACCCAAATCCAAGTTGTACTAAATTTAGTACCATTTAGTACTTTTCGTACACATAAGTACGAATTTCCAAAACTACCCCCATATCTCAATCCTTTACTCCGTCAGTAATCTTAATTCCAAATTTCAGGTTTCCAGCTATTTCCTTTAACCCAAATCCAAGTTGTACTAAATATAGTACCATTTAGTACTTTTCATACACATACATATGTACGAATTTCCAAACCTATCTCAATCCTATACTTCAACAGTAATCCTGATTCCAACTTTCAGGTTTCGAACTCTATCCGTTAACCGAAATCCAAGTTGTACTAAATTTAGTACCATTTAGTACTTTTCGTACACATAAGTACGAATTTCCAAAACCACCCCCATATCTTAATCCTATACTCCGTCAGTACACTTAGTTCCAAATGTCAGCTTTCCAGCTCTATCCTTTCACTCAAATCCAAATTGTACTAAATTTAGTACCATTTAGTACTTTTCGTTCACATGAGTACGAATTTCCTAAACCATATCCTTTTATAAACACAACTTCCCAACCTTCATTTGCATACCAAATTCCAAGTTTCTTGCTCAATCCGTTCAAAATATACAACTGGTACAAAATTTTGTAACTTTTAGTACTTTTCGTACACTTAGAGGTCGAATTTCCAAAAACCCTTTGGTACATCTTTCTAAATCTCCATCAGTTACCCTCATTCCAAATTTCAGAATTCTAGCTCTTCCCGTTTGCATAATTCAAAGGGTACCATATTTAGTACCTTTTAGTACTTTTCGTACCCTTCTAGGTCGAATTTCCAAAAACCCAGCCTTATCTCACCCCTACACACCGACAGCAACCCACAGTCAAAATTTCAGCTTTCTAGCTTCAGCGGTTTCGTCTGGGCGATGATATGTCAGTCACTCAGTAACTCAGTCACTCAGTCACTCACTAAGCTCTTTTATATATGTATATTGATTAGGTGTACCTCAAAAAAGAACCTGATATTCAAGGAAAATTTATAGATGTATCAGTAGTGCGATTCTGTAACTTTTTTTAATAACAAACCGACATCGGTAGTTAACGAAAATATTCGGTTGAGTTAACGAATGTCCTATTCTGTAACTTTATGTTACCGATTGTAGAAATCGTTAATGCCTTGTTCAGACTGAGGGTAATTCGTTCTCCATTCGTTGTTCGACCCCAAATTACGATATAATTACTTCATTTCCCATACAAAATTTTGAGAACGAACAACGATTTTTGTACTTTGTTCAATTTAAATTACTCTCAGAACGACGATAAAATATGTCCCATCTCTAACAAATGAGAGAATTTATCGAAATAAATTAATTATGACAGGAAAAATATAAAATTTAAAATTTATTGAAAACCCAAAATTTTTTAGTAAAACTGCAAAACCTGAATGAAAAGTAAACGGTTTAAGGACTAATAAACATTCAAATCATAGCAAATTTTCTATTTTCGTTTATTGCAGTTGCATTTCTTGTCCTTCGTTTCAAATTCGGGTACAAATTTAAAAACAAAAATCAAATGCCTGCCAGAAAGTCTGAATACCAAAAAGTTATTTTGGCAGGTCTCTCTCTCGTTAATTTTGAAAATAGAAAAATATTTTTATTTGCTGAAAACACCAAAATTGTGAGAAATAATAGAAAAGATGAATGAAAGTAATGTAATTAAATATTAAATAGATATCTGAAAGAAGGGCAAATAGTTTTTCAGTTCATATCAATTAATTTTACTCGTCTTTTGGACGAAACTTTCTTTAAAATCAGAAAATAAAAAGTATGAAAATATGAATCATGTTGCTATGAATTGTGTACCATGTCGTATGAACGGGTTAATTCGTGTACGTAATTATGAGAACGAACTACGTGATTCAAATTCTAGTATGAACATGGCATAACTCATACCGACGAATATCGATTGGAAGGAAATGTCAAATATTATATTTTAATATTAATTAAAATATATTTTGAAGCTGAAAACATTATTTCGTCGCGAATACAAAACATGAAGCGAATGAATTCAGACTTTTGAAGGAATGTGGCTCAAATGTGTGTCTTTTGGATGGCTACGGATGCCAGTAATGAAGCATTTCTTAAGATGTTTTTTTATTGTGTGTGTGATTTACAAGTAATAAAAGTGATAAAACCACCATTAATCTTTTTAAAAGCGCACTTGTATTTTTATTTAAAAGTTGGGATCATATTTTGGGTTGTGGCGCTCTGTATCAAAATTCCGCTGTGATATTTGACATGATTTAAGCCCCTTCAGTGATCGTGTATCCACGTTACCGTCATTTGAGTTTATATATTCACATATTCAATTCACGCCCACATTAAATGAAATTTCTCATAGCGGAGATTATGAAAAGTTCGAAAACCCAAGCTTATACGCTATTTTTAGCATTCTGATTGTTAGTGATGCTGAGTTTAAATCTATGAGATTATCACAGAACAAAGTAGGTTATAGTAATACTATTCCCGTGTCACGTACTATTTTATTCACGTCACGTGCCTCCTAGAAAGATAGTGTTAAGGACATTGGTATAGGTCTTACATAGCAGTACCACACTTGAGTTCTTTTGAAGCATAAGCTAACGTTTTTCCTCTTTAATAAGTAAAACAAAGGTTAGCGCAGTCTTCATACGTAGGGTAGTAGCACGGGGCAGCTTCGCCAATGTTGCGCCTTCGTCTGCGCCGATTTAATTGATGCTACATAAAGGTGTTCTAAAGGAAAGTTATGAGTTAATCGAAGATCTATAAGCTCTCTTTGATGATCTTTATGCAGTTTCAATAGTGGGGAAGCTGCCCCATGTTATTCTACAGTTAACACTTATGTAAATGCATTAAGAAGATTTTTTTCAATAAGGCGGAATTTACCTTGAATACCCTCCTTATTAACATAACATATGTTCATATAAAAACGCCGTTGTTAAAAGAAATCAGCGAAATATTGTAATAATGTACTAACTAACTACTACTTTTTTTTGGTTGTTAACTTAACAATAATTTTCGGTAATTAACGACAAAATTTATCGACAAAAATCGTTAAAATTTGTATACAGAATAGCACTTATCGAAAATTATCGTTAACTACCGACAATCGTCGTTAATTCTGTCGTTAAGGAGTTACAGAATCGCACTACAGAAGAGGATACCAATGTCAATTTTCTAATTTTGGAACTTTTATTGAAATGTATCATGATATACATTATTGTTCCACAAACATCCCAGTAGGGACAAGGGAGGCTTCTCTAATATGATTGAGTTCACACCGAGTCATACTAGCTCAATGATTAGGGACCTACTGTTTATCGCCGAGGCCAAACGACGTGTCCTAAGACACCGCATGTAGAGAAGTTTTTCATGGCTGAAATACTCAGAAAATGTCCCCATCACTACTGAGAGGTATTTTGTCACCGTTGAAAATTTCATGTGGCGACATTTTCTGAGTATTTCTGCCATATAAAACTTCTCTAAAAGTGGTGTTTTAGGAAACGCCCTTCGGACTCGGCGATAAACTGTAGGTCCCAAGCTTAATGTGATAAGGTGGCAGAATCCAAAAAAGTATTTCTTACAATAACACTTTGTGTAATTTTTTGAGTCATGTTTTATTAACCACATTCTGACTCCACAGTGTGATAGAACAAAAAAACGAGAAGACACGTTTTTCCCTATCTCATCAACTTTCGCGGTTATAGACCTCCAAAGGTTTGAGGCTTTGATGTAAAAAGGGTCATTTAGTCAGGACTATATCTTCCAAACCGTTAGGAAATTTGAATCTATCTCAGAGGGAAAGTTGTTGCTCTTGTCTTAAAGAACAAAAATTGTGAACACATATAATCCATCAAACTTCATCTGCAAGGCCAAAATCGTCATGGTCAAATTTCTTTTAAAATTTTTTCTAAATGTTTGTTATTCAGCTATCAAACCGATCAAATTTGAAGAAAACAACCAACTACAAAAATGTACCTCAGATCTCAATAAACATCTTTCTAGAATATACGAACTCTGTAGAAATAGATCTTAATGGTCAAAATAGCAAAACAATTGCGATTTTTATCCTCTTTTCTCGGCTTTTGCTCCATTGATACTAAACCGTTCAAAATTCAAGAAAACAATGAACCACAATAGTGTAGCAAAGGCATAAATAAACAACTTTCTGGAATATGCGAAATGTCTATGAACGGTTCCTAATGGTTAAAATAGCAAAAATCTTTTGAAAATATCCAATTTTTGTACTTTTTTCTCCGACTCTGGTCCAAAGATACGCAACCGCCCAAAAATTAAGGATACAGTCAACCACAAAAATGTACCTAAGATTGACAAAAAAGTTTTAAAAACATCTCTAATTATTTTCCCACCTTTTAGTAGAGATCACATAGCATGACCGAAATATACCGTTGTTTAAAAAATAATCTCATGTAATCTAAATCTGCAACGAAATGCATCCCTTTGTAGATCCCTTTATCGATTTGCTACGGAATTGACCTCAACTACAAATCTATGTGTCCGTATTGTTAATTCTTGCAAATGGTAAACATGCCAAGAGAACCCCATAAATGATTTATTACCCACAAAATGAAAGGGGTGCAAATGTCAACATATGCCCTATTAATACCAAGTTATACGGTCGGTGTTTAACATTATGGTCAATATCTCCTAAGGCCGGCCGTGCATAATTCAAATTATGTCATTTGCTTAATCCGTAACACTGTGCATTACAGATCCGGTTGAGCTGATTTTCTAGTTCTTGTTTTTTTTTATTGTTTGCAGTGTCTATTTTTCTAATTTCCTTAACTTTGTTATTTCATCTTTTCTTGCTGGCATCCGCCGTGCTTGTCGTCGTCGTCATCTATTCGTTAGTTCTTCAGTTTCATCTGAAGCGGGATAGCTTTACTTTGGTTGCCTGTATGGACGAGTGTGTACACAGGACACCCAGAGAAAATGTCAACCTTTCTTTGAGGCAATTTATCATTTTGTGTGTCTTTTTTTCTGATGTTGTTGTTATAGTTGGTATGGCACTTTTTATCCTTTGCATGGTGGAGTTATATTTTGTTGTTGCTACACTTGCTGCGTTTTCGCCTTGTATAATTTTTTCCAACATCCATCCAGGATGATGGGCTACTGATGCCACTGGCCTCTTTTTTCGGTTCTGCACTGCAGTGGAAGTGGGTTGGTTCTCATTGTCGTGGCCATCGTTGCTGCCATTTTATGTTACTTATCGGAAATGAAACCATCAGCATTTCTATTTTTTTTATTTTTTTCCCATTTTTTTTTTGCTTCTTTTAGTTGTTTTCCCTGTCCGTTTTATCGTATATTTTTTCCTTAATCGAATATCATCATTGTTTGCTTCATTGTCTTCTCATTCGCAATTGGAACCTTTGTTTAAGCGATTTTTTCTAAACCTTTGCTTTTTCTATTGGAACCCTGATTTGTTGGCCTGATAGGAGGTCAGAAGTTGGTGGATTTGAAGGGTATTAAAATTGTTTGTTCAAGCTAATGGAGGATATTTTTTATTGAAGGTGGGGTTGAAGTTATTTCTAAGTCAAGTTATCATTTAACATTTTTGGAATAAATAAACTGAGGGAATTTATTATAAGAACAAGCTCCTTTAAAGTTTCGTTTATGAATATAACGGGTAACGTCAAGCAGTGGGTCATTATCTCCTAAAACACTCTGTACAGTATTTGTTGAATAACAACTCCTATAACGCCGATTGGACTGTATAGCATTAGAAGCATTTTAATCTTAAACATAGCTTATGCCTTAGAGCCATGTATTGAAACGGGTAGAATTAGAGTTTTGTAGAGCGTTATTTTTGTTTCACGAGAGTAGTCATTGTTTACGAACTAGCATCTGTTGATCAATACTATTATTTTCCATATTTCATAACTCCTGTTATCTCATTTTTATGTACATCGCATATGCTGCTTAAATTTCAATCCCCGTCCATGCAATCCTCTTACAAAATGAGGCTTACTAGCTGATTCATGTTTCTTATCAGCTTGTGGATTCCGCATTTGTTAACAGTTGTTTGGAGTAATCGACTGCTATCGATTACTCTATAACAGAAACCTCTCTCTAATATGGTCAGCCCTTGTAATCACCTGTTTTACTGAGCGGTTCCAATCGCATGTGATATTTTAAACAAATCCCAATACACCTTCTTAGCGGATTCACCATTGCACATTCCCATGACATGGCCTAGCCAACGAAATCGTTGTATCTCGATACGTTTAACTATACTGATGTCTTTGTATAGCAGATACAGCTCGTCAACGCATATTGGCCCGAAAATATTTTCAAGAATTTTACTCTCAAACACAAAAGGCACTTCCTTATCTGCTTGCTTTCTAGGCTTTGGAACCATACATTAGCTCGGGAAGTATCAGTGTTTTGTATAGTGTTACTTTTTATATCCTCAGCATTTATGCTAACGAGGGTATATACACTATCATACGGGCAAAATGTGCCTCATCGAAATAATGGTTTTAGACCCCAAGTATGTTTGGACGAAATGTGTTTCAGACAATCTGGAGTCGATTGAGCAATGTCCGTCTGTCAGTCTGGCTGAAGCGCACGATAACTCTCGAACGGATCAACCGATTCGGTCCAAAATTTGACTTTCGTAATATTTTGTCCAAACTTAGTTTAAGTTCGAAGATGGGTTATATCGGCCCACTCCTTCCGGTACCTCCCCCACAAAAGTTCGAAAATGTTAGAAAAATGTGTACGTACAATAACTCTTGAAGAAAGTAACCGATTTGGTCCATACTTTGCAAATCGTGAAATGTCCACCAGACTTATGAGCTTCCAATATAGACTCAATCGGTCCACTCCTTCTGGTACCTCACACACAAAATTTCGCATAAGTTCAGTTTAGGACCTGCTCTCGAATCGCTTTGATTTTGCAACTTGTATTCACTGCCCCCCATACGACGGTACAAGTTTTATCAGGCGCAAGTCCATACTTGCTGAGAAAATAGCCTGAAAGTTGCACAAAACTCCTTTGACACCGTGTGAGGTGGTTGGAGCGCAAGGTAACTCTCGAACGGATCGGATATATGGACTATATTTATCCACTCCTTCCGGTACCTTCCATACAAAATTTCGGATAAGTTAACTTTAAGACCTGATATCGAATCAATTTGATTTTTGCTGAAGCAACTTGCATTAGCTGCCTCAATTACGATGTAAAAAAAGTTTTTTCAGGGGCAAGTCCACACTTCGTGAGCAAACAGCCCGAAGGGTGTAAAAACCCCCTATGGCACCATATGTAGTGGCTGGAGATCCACTTCCACAATGGTCAATGTCGATCCATTCCTTTAAGTATCTCCTCCGCAAAACTTTTGCTCTTTAATCCTAATCAACATTCTGGTTGGTTTATATGCCGAAAAATTTTAAAACCCCCTATATACATACGTTTTTGGAAAAAAATTATTTCAATATAAACAGGCTGAGGGTATATCTCTGTCGGCCAAGCCGCCTGATACTTTTATACTTGTATGACGAGATTTGGCTTTTTTAGAAAAAATTTGCTTATTATTGCGAAGATCATTTTTATACCCTCAGCATTTATGATAACGTGGGTATATACACTTTCTTACGGGCAAAATGTGTCTCATCGAAATAATGGTTTTAAATCCCAAGTATGTTTGGACGAAATCCGTTTAAGACAATTTGGAGTTGATTTAGCCATGTACGTTATCGTGCGCTCCAGCCAGACAGACGGAGCGCACGATAACTCTCGAACAGATCAAACGATTCTGTCCAAAATTTGGCTTTCGTAATATTTTGTCCAAACTTAGTGTAAGTTCGAAGATGGGCCATATTGTTCCACTGCCTCAGGTACCTCCCCCACAAAAGTTCGAAAACGTTCGGAAAATTTGGCGCCCGATAACTCTTGAAGGGAGTAACCAATTTGGTCCACACTTTGCACATCGTGAAACTTCTACCAGACATAGATTAGGTTCCACTATCGACTCAATCGGTCCACTCCTTCGGGCACCTTCCACACAAAATTTCGGTAAATTTAGTTTAGGAACTGCTCTCGAATCGCTTTGATTTGTGTTGTAACAACTTGTAATCACTGCCCTCTTAACGACGCACAATGGTTCAGGAATCGATTTTCCTGGCCAAAAATCAACATTTTGTTTTATTATTATTTATTATTATTATTTATTAATAGATTTTTTCATATAATATATAACATAGCATTTTATAATATAAATTTCAATCTATATTTGGCTAGCATAATGCTGTGAGCCATTTTAAATTACATTTACATGTAAGAATATACATTTAAAATTACTTATTAATTAAATTCGTTTATAAGTAAACCTCTATATTTAATACAAGTTTCTAGAAATTTGTATAACAAATTATAATTTGAGCCATTTAGGATACTACAAACATCAGTTAAATTAAGTGTACTTTTACCAAAATAAGCAGACCTAAATTCTCTATACACTGGGCAAATGCCAATGAAATGTAAAGTATTTTCTGGTTCGTTTAAGTTGCACAGAGAGCATAAAATATTTCTATCATTTCTAAAGTTTCTAGCATTCAAATTTAGCAAGCCACACCTTGCTTTTATTATCAAACTGGTCGCTCTTGGTGATAAGTGGTCTGTATATAATGACGATACGTTGTAACTTAGTTCACTATACAAGTCATGATGCTGAGAGTTAGAAGCATTTCTGTCGAATTCTTCCCGCTCCTTAAAAATCAGTAACTCTAAAATCTCTTTTGCATAGTAACAGATTGGAGTATTGTTAGATGGAGGAGAATATTGTAGGGTAGAACATAGATTTGTCCATTCACTTGCCCAACTAATATTTTTCTCTATAACTTCCTTCGCCAATATTCTCGGCAATCTGTGCGGACCAAGCCTTAATACTTTGTTTGTGTATGAAAAATGCAATTTTAGCGAGGAGACAAACATAGTATTCCATCCTGTCTCAATATAGACTGCATAATTAGGTGTGTTTTCGGGCAGATATAAAATTCTTTTGATAAAAAAGCGAAACAACTTATCCACTTCATCGTATCTTTTGTAACCCCATACTTGAGCAGCATATAGCATTATGGATGGAGCCTCAAAAATTTTTAACTTATTTGCTCGTGAAATTTTGTTATGAGTTAGATACTTGGACCATGTCGAATTTATAGCTATTTTCGATGAAGAAAGTTTTTGTTTTATGTGACCTGTAAATGACATATTGAATGTTAAATCTACTCCAAGGTATTTGTAGCTGTTAACAACTTCAATCACTTCATTGCCAAAATGCCAATTCAGATCAGTAGGTATTCTTGCCCCTTTTCGGAAAATGAGTATTTTTGACTTTGACAAATTTACTTTTAGACCCCAAAGTAGACAATACTCTCGTAAGGAGTCAATCATCTCCTGTAGCTCATGTGGCGTATTTGAAAATATGACAATGTCATCCGCATATAATAATATTTTAATTGTGGTATTTGCAACGTTAATGCCGCCTGGGAGAATATCAGGTAGGTCGTTCAAATATAAAGAAAATAGCAATGGACTGAGTATGCAACCCTGTCTCACACCAGACTCAACAGAGAAACATGAGGAACAAGTATTGCCATCCCAGATTTTGCTGTTAGTTTTATGATATAAAGATTGCAAAATTCTAACAAACTTGGATGATAGACCCATACTGGCTAATTTGAAAAACAAGCTATTTCTAGGGATAAGGTCAAAAGCAGATGAAAAGTCTACAAAGAACGCATACGTACGGCTATGCTTGAGATTGTTTAGCGAAACAATATTTGTCAAATTGAAAATATTATCGACCGTCGAATACTCTTTCCTAAAACCGGCTTGAAATTTGTTCAGGACATTATTCCTAGTAACCCAGTGAGTTAATCTATTCAGCAGAATATTGGTAAAAATTTTACATATGGTATTAATTAATGAAAGACCTCTGTAGTTTGTGACAATGCTAGGATCCCTCTTTTTATATAACGGAATAATTAGCCATCGCTTGAAAGTAATTGGTATTTGCTCATGAAGAAATATTTGATTGAAGAGTTTTAGCATATAGCTATGAACACATTCTGGAGCATATATATAGAATTCGTAAGGAATTCCATCCTCACCCGGAGATTTATTTAACTTCAAATTTCTTAGAACAGTAGTTAATTCCCACATTTCAAGTGGAGAGTCTAAAAAGGCATCTATCCAGTAAGGTATGCACCAATTCATTTTCTGAGTATCTTCACTATCGAGTAGTAATGTTCCAAAATGTGGCAAGAAGTCATCAGCGCATAGACCACCATTAGTTACGTAGTTGGGGTTTTTAAGAGAATTTGCCAAATGCCATCAGTCCTTGCTGCATGTAACAGAGTCTAATTTTTTCAAATTATTGTTAAGATAAACCAGCTTTTTTTGCTCACATAATGATTGAAAATTTTCTCGAGAGGTATAATATCTAATTCTATTTGATACACTGTGGTTTTTCCTATATTCTTTTGTTTTGTCAAAGGTATTTAATTTCTATATGGGATTCGATAGTAAACATATTGAAACTAAGGAAACCAAAAAATTAGGCCCAAATATTGGAAGGTGTGGGCGTGGCGTGCCCCTAAAGACGAGCATTTTCCCCATTTTTGGGAAATACGTAATTTTTGCAAATTTCTGGAGAAAGACGAAGTTATTTCTCTGAAAGTATAACAGTTCTTGTGTTCATTGTTTTTTTGTAAGGTAGGTAAGCTTCTGGCCTTTAAAAATCGTTTTAGTAAATTACCTTAGCGTTTACACAACATGATCTATTTTATTTTTCCTCGGGTACTAAATTTTATGAAATTCCAAATTTAGTGGACTAGAACGTTTTTGGAACAACATGGAACAAAGTTCTGTTTTCACAGAAAGATGCCCGAAAGTCTCCTCTTCTAGCCCATATATACTTTTGTACCCGTCCCGTTCCGTCCGTTTAGCACTTTTTTTCAATTTATTGAAATTACATGGGTAAAATGAGTGTTTTTCTATACTGTTTCCTTATATGTTTTTATACGAGTTATATTTTTGACAAAACATTTTTTTCGAAATTTTTTCGATTTTTTTTTAGTTTTTTGGTACTTATTTTGTTTATTTGTTGGTGTTTGACCATCTTTAATACATGGGAAGATATAAAAACCACAAAAACACTCATATTTTGATGAAAAATAGTTAAAAAACTCAAAAGTTTAACTTTGACCTTGAATTTCTCTGCAACTACCAGACCGAACTTGACCGCTTATAATCCGTCTGAAATCTGAGTGTGTTATCTGTCTAACAAAAAATTAGAATTGTGAATACATTTCTATCCGTTCAAAAGTTACAGAATTTCGACCAGGAAAAAACGATTCTGAACCACTGTGCGACGCACTATAGGCCCAGTTGCAGGTTTCTGAGACAAAAAGTCTATTTTTGAAGTCATATATTTGGATAAAATAGTAACGGCATTAGATTCTTAACACATTGAGCTACTTAGAAACAAAATCATTTCAACCTGGCAACGCTTCATGACCACATACCGGGCTGTCAAAGATATTGCATCTTACATTGTACAATTTTATAAAAATCTATCAAACGAAGAACAAATTTGTTTCGCTTGACAGTTAAAAACCGCTAACATAATAAACAGTTTTTAGCGGATATTCGTTAAGGTATGTAAATTAATATTCTGATTTAGAATTAAAAAAGGTAGATTTGGTAGGGAATATTTGATGTAGACTTGTGGTGTATTTTTTTGTGTAGTTTATATTGTAGTTTATACGGTGTTTGGAATAGAACTCTCGGTATTGCGACGTATTCGCGAAACTATATATATGTGGTAGAAGGTAATAGTGAGTACTATATATGTAGAAAATATATCCCCGTAAACTTATAGAAAAATACTTACAGATAGCGTGACAATTAAAAATGTGGATATTTTTATTTATTATTGAAATCTTCAATATTCTAGATCTTTAAATTTAATAACTGGTACTAAAAATACCGACTAAATTTCAAGATCTTAACCTGTAATTATAAAGTTTTCAAATAACGGACGCTATCGCGGTTTTCTACTTCGAAAATATAAATTAATGATAGAGGTCACAAATACTATTGTTTTGTATACCAATGCGTCTAATAATCTCTGAGATTTCGCGTTTGGCTAAAACACGTTGTGGGGGAGGTCCCCCACCCCCTCAATTTTTCTATATAAAAAGTACCTTACGATCTATTCTCAGACCTTATGAATCTACAAACAAATTTTATCAAATTCGGTCCAGCCATTTCAGAAGATTTATATTTCGAACATCATGGTATTCCTGAAAAAGTTTCTATATATATGTAGATATATATCTGAACCGATCAGAACTAAATTTTCAGGACATGATTCTAACCTGAACAGATTTACCATATCAAATTTTAAGGCGATCGGATGCATATTGTGACCTTTGTGGGGCTTAAATATAAAATCGGATTAAATCGGATGAAACATATATATGAAAACTATATCTATATCTGAACCGATTATTACCAAATTTTGCAGAAGTACTTTTATGCCCATTATAAACATTGGAACGAAATTTGGTAGCACTAGCTGCTTCCAGTGACTTGTTGCCTCAAAAACCTGTCATTGGGCCCAATGTGCATTTTAGAAGTTAAACTAAACAAAGTATTAGGAGATCCAAAGTTTGGACCAATTTTGTTCAAGAGATATCGTGCATACCATTTAAGTGACATTTTTTAAATATTCGGGGGAACTACCGGAAGTTGTGGGCCGGTATTGCCTATCTTCGAACTGAAAGTATCACGAAATATCAGGAAGGCCAAATTTTAGACCAAATCGGCTAGTTCGAGAGTTATCGTGTTCTCCAGCCACTACATATGGTGCCATAGGTGTTTTTTTACACTTTTGTGGAAAAACATAGCCCATATTCGAAGCTCATTTATATCTGGTGGATGTATTAGAATGTGTAAAGTATGGACCAAGTATGGAGTATCGTGCAAACAATTTTTCCGAACATTTTTATCTTTTGTGGGGGAGGTACCTGAAGGAGTGGACCGATATGGCTTATGTTTGAACTTAAACTATGTGTGGACAAAATATTACGAAGGCCAATTTTTGGACCAAATCGGTTTACCAGTTCGAGTGTTATTGTGCTCTCCAGCCACTACACACGGTTTCATAGGGGTTTTTTACACCTTTCGGGCTGTTTTCTCAAGAAGTATGGACTTGCCCCTGAAAAAAACTGTTACCGTCGTAATTGAGACAGCGAATGCAAGTTGCTTCAAAAAAATTAAAGTGATTTGAGAGCAGGTCTTAACTGAACTTATCCGTAATTTTGTGTGATAGGTACCCGGAGGAGTGGACAAACTTAATCCATATTTGAACCTGATCTATATTTGGTAGACATATTAGGATGTGTAAAGTATGGACTAAATCGGTCACTCCCTTCAAGAGTTATCGTGCGAACAATTGTTCCGAACATTTTTGAACTTTTGTGGAGGAGGTACCTGAAGGAGTGGACCGATATGACTTATGATGGAACATAAACTATGTTTGGACAAAATATTACGAAGGCCTAATTTTGGACCAAATCGGTTGATTTGATTTCGAGAGCTGTCTTGCGCTCCAACCACTACACACGGTGTCATAGGGGTTTTTGCATCCTTCAGGCTATTTTCCCGGGAAGTATGGACTTGTCCTTAATAAGACATCTACCGTCGTAAGCGGGGCAGGGAATACAAGTTGCTACAACAAAAATCAAAGAGATTCGAGAACAGGTCCTAAACTGAACTTTTCCGAAATTTTGTGTGGGAGGTACCCCAAGGAGTGGACCGATTGAGTCCATACTAGGACCTCATATAAGTCTGGTAGAAATTTCACGATGTGCAAAGTGTAGACCTAATCGGTTGCTCCCTTCAAGAGTTATAGTGCGCACAAATTTTCCAAACATTTTCGAACTTTATTAATTAAGGAAAAATATAATTTTTATGGGCGGTGAATCCGGTTCTACTGAACCGATTACTGCAAAGTAGATATCGTTTAAAACTTATGGAAATACCTTACACATAGTGTGGTTATTTTAACTGGTTCGCTTCATAATGTACTTACGCAGCTAATTTCTAATTTGACCCTTAGATCGGTATATCTATAAAATGGTAAGACTTTTTTAACAACCCTGAAGACTATTCTTGTAGACAATTGTTAGATCTATAACTTTTACTTTAGCCGGCCTTTGCTAATTCTTACCGTTTTTGAGAAAAATCAATAAAACTGAATAATGCCTCTAAAAATTATCTTTGACCTGAATAAATTTTGTTTAGGACGTTGCTTCCAAAAGCAAACCCTAGCTCTCCACCAAACTTCAGCTTTGTGGGAATTTTTGTTATTTCCCCCTTATAGATCTAAGATTCGTCGTCTGTGACGATCTTATAAACGTCATTTGAAGCACCTCGATCGTATTTACTCACAATTTCTTTGCACAAATCGACAGTAGCCTTTTTTGATTGTCAACTTTTGCTGGATCAATTTTTGTGCCACAACAGCCGTTTTCAGGACGACCCTCACGACCTTCGCTTATTAGTGAGAGTCGGCCATTTTCATAGTCCTGACGTACAAACATCGAGATACAAAGATTTAATTTGATCGATGCACTCTTGTTGGGATTACTGATCGGACGAAAATGTTAACAAGTAAATTCCATTTTTTATGCAAAGTGATTTTTTCCAAGTCACTGTAAACAACACAACATATGATCCTATGTCAAACTGTTTCGAGTAAGATTATTTCTACATAGTTCTCACACGTTCCTATGTTATCCATTTACAACTACCATAACAATTTGGTAACCTTAGTGAGGATTTTGAAGATTTCAGTCAAATACTTCAAGTATCTTTAAATTTCAAATTTACTTTGATTTTGCGTTTCAAGCAAATATTTGATTTAATTAAAAAAACACTAAGAGAGAAAATTAAATGCATCTAAATGTTTTTCATTATCTCCAGTTCCGGTGGTGTTGCTTCAAAATGAATTAATGAGTAAAACCAACACATTTTTGTTATATCTAAAACATTTTCGAAACAATTTTTTTATTATTTCTTTAAAATGTCGTCTTGTGGATGGGAAGGTAGGTAGATGAGGTGGTTATGGTATAATAATTATACCGACTTTTGTCAACATTAGCATTGGCTAATGTTTCATTAGTGTTGTTATTTTGTTTTTCTTCTTCTTGCCAAATATTTCTCCTCAATGATTGAAGACTTTTTAATTATTTTTTATTATAATTTGGAGAAACATTTCTCATTTTAGCAGAGTGTCCTATCTTCTACGTCCTGCAAGTCTTTATCATTTCCGTTATTTCATGATGTCGTTTTGTTTTATTTCGCCATTGTTACAGTTTTTTGTTTTCTTGAAATCTAAGGAAAGTTTTTTCCTTATTTTGATTGTTCCCATTTTCTATTTTTTTTTCTTCAGTTCTTTGCTTGAATGCATTTTACGAATGTTTTTTTTTTTTGTTTTTGTTTTGGGCTCCTGCTGAATGTTGAAGAAGAGAAATCATTAAAAAACGTTAACAAGATTAATGATGTTTCGTCGTTGTCGTCCTTCTTCTTCTTGATGTTGTCGTTGTTGTTGCCTCTTGTTTGTTTTTCAATTTCAGATAAGGTTAATTATAATATAAATGAATGTATTTAAACGGTAAAACTGTCGAGTATAAGACATTTGGTCCCTTTTTTATTTTTGCCATGCTTATCGGCAAATGTCTCAAGGAAATGATTTTATTTTATTTTTCATTTAAAATGTATTTATGTAAAAGGTAAAAATCCAAGAGACACTGAACTGCATATTGGGAATTGCAAAAGCAAAAGGACTCGCGCGGTGTTTGGGAGATTATTATACATTTTCAAAGAAATTGATAAAAAAAAAACTAAAGTTTTTGAAGCTAACCGGGTACAACACTATTGTAAAATATATTAAAAAAGGCAACCTCGTGATGACAAACATCTTTACGTAGTCTTGTAGGGTATAGAAAACTACAAATCATAAAAAATTACCAGCTGCACAAGACAACCAATGCCAAAAATGTCTGCATTCAACAAATGTTAGGCCATCATAATTACTGTTCCAAGAAAGTTCATACACAATGTATTTATTAACAACATTTTTAACACTTAGCAATCCCGTTGTCAAACTGTTAACCTGAATTTGGCACTCAGCCATGCAATAGTAGATGGTACCATTAAAAAACAACTAAATTGCATACATACATTATTTGACCACTGAATTACGCTGAATTCCAAGAAACAGTGTTGAGCTAAGCTCTAACCACAATTTGACAAAAATAATAATTAATCAAAATATGATTAATTGCAGTTGAAAAACCAAATAAGTAAAAAAGTATCAGTGGGATTTAACGATAGAGGTATAGCATACGATCCGAGAAGTGCCCTTAAACTGGATAAAAACAAGGTACCAAAAGTAAATGCACAGACTATTTTCGATAGTTATGATGCCAACCATCCATTTTACTTGGACACCGTAGGATTTGTGTCATCATGGACGGAAGCATTGACTTAACTAAGAAAAAAATTGGTACAATCAGAATCACAAAACAATGATAAAATAGTTCTTAAGTGAAACAGAATGCTGCAAGAAGTAATAGTGCTACGTAGTGCCGACATCGCCTCAGATCACTTTCTCCTAATGGCCGAACTTAAAATCATGCTTCGTAGACAGTCACGCCAATCCACAACCACAGAACCGAAACGCCGCCCTTTTAATACTAATAAACTTTAATCTGAAGAAACAAAACTCATTTTTCTGTCCAGTTTTTCAAGTAAATACCCTCAGATCCCATTAGCTCAAACGTCGAATCTCAACGTAGAAGCTGAGTGGACGAAAATTAAAAACATACTATGCGAGGCTGCTGTCGTAAAATTCTCCAAAAAAGCACAAAGAATGATTATCCCAAGAATTTTAGAATCTCGAAGAGAGGCGACGTAAAATCAATATGAGATTTTTAACTGTACGAGAAAACTTTCGAGGAAAAGGCAAAACTCAAATATACCGATTAAATACAAAATCGGAATTATTCTCACAGACTCAGACGCCCAACTCAAAAGGTGGAAGGAGCACTTCGAGGATATCCTAAATAGCACTACCGAACCAGCCACTGAGTTAAATAACGACAGAGTTCAACGCCAACCCAAGAATCATCATATCGACGCCTCCAAACAATAGTATGCTAAGTCGACTAAGCATGTTTTCAAGTTCTTTACATTTTTATATTTAACGTCGTTTAACTTAAATTCTGTCAAATTTTGGTAATAATCGGACAATCCGAACAGAAGTTATAAACAAATATTTACTTAGCATGGTAATGAAAGTCAAAGAAATTTCCAAACTTTTAGAGCTTGTCCTGCAAAACTCACTGTTCAGAACTAGCAAACTATTATTTGGAGGTGTCGAACGTCCTTTAACTTAAATTCTGTCAAATTTTGGTAATGATCGGTCAATCCGAACAGAAGTTATAAACAAATATCGACTTAGCATAGTACTGAAGTTCAAAAAAATTTGCATACTTTGAGAGCTTCTCCTGCAAAACTCACTTTTTAGACTTAGCATACTATTATTTGGAGGTGTCGATATCTATTATATAAAACTCAAATGACGTTCGTACGTGAATCAAAAACTCAACCAATTTACAACCGATTTGTTTCGCGTTTGTTTTAAAATGTTCGTATTTATCCAAGGAAGGATCTGACGAATTTTATTTTTGAGATATCGCGAAAAATCCGTGAAAATCTGCAAAAATATATTTTGAAGAAAGATTGTCAGAGAATATTGTCTCAAAATGTTCTTATTTATCCAAAGAAGGATCTGACGTATATTATCTTTGAGATATCGCGAAAAATCCGCGAAAATTTGCAAATATATATTTCGAAGAAAGATTGCCAGAAAATATGGTCTCAATCTGTTCGTATTTATCCATTGAAGGATCTGGCGTATATAATTTTTCAGATATCGCGGAAATTTGCAAAAATATATTTTGAAGAAATATTTTCAGATAATATTGCTGTATCGCCTGAAAGTAACATTGGATATATCAATTTTTGAAATTCTACGTTGAACTGGAGATACAGCATCGGGATCGGAGGTATCTTCAAAAAATGTAAAAGTTGTATGCGGATATCTATTGAACGGTAATAGATTTAATCTCCAAAAATTGGGTCTGTGGCTGAAAGTAATTTAGATATAAGTATACCAAATTATATTGAAATCGGCTCAAATTTCGGTATAGCTTCCATATATATGTTTGACCGATTTTATATATTTGATAAAACAAACACGCTATATACGTCCAATTTTATTGAAATTTGGAATGTGGTTTAAAAATATGTATGTCAATTATGTATATTGAAATCTATTGAAAAAACTCCATATTGCATTGAATAACACTAGGTTTTACTTCCTTCTAAAATAATGCAATATGGATTTTTTAGCGCGAAAATGAATGAACCGATCATCATATATTTTTGTGGGCTTATTAAGTACTTAACAATATTGCTTTAATACGAGAGACTTTTAAATAATGGTGAACAGCTAAAGTCAAAATTCGATTTTTTACAAAAAATGGACCGTTTTTTACCATTAATCGGTCAAAACATTTTTTAAAGGAAATGTCTCATATATAAAGTACGTATTGATGTATTCAATATGTTTTCAAAACATATGAAGACCTAACACTAAATTTCAGTCATTTCGCGTGGATATTGATGCCACAACATTCAAAATACCGAAAATGGGGAGGTTCGGTTCTATGGGGGCTATAGGAAGACGAGGACCTATACCAACAGATTTCTGGTGGAAAGTTATAAGCCCCCAACGAAGACTTAATACAAACTTTCAGCCATTTTGGTGTGCTAATCAGGCAAAAGCGTCGAAAATACCGAAAATTGGAAGTTACTTTCCTATGGGGGCTATATGAAGGCGTGGACCTTTGCACGATATCAAAACGTGGACCTACACCCACAATTCTCTTTTGAAATGTTTTATACCTCTGCCGAAGACTAACCATCAAATTTAAGTAATTTCGGTTGGTCATTATGGCTAAAACTTTTATAATCCCGAAAATCGAGAGGTACGGTTCTATAGGGACTATATCAAAACATGGTCCGATCATCCCAATTTTTTATCCTGTAGATTGTAAGTCAATAATAGGTATGTGTACCAAAATTGATGCACCTACGATAACTCCTTCTATTTTTGGCCACAGTTAATATGAACTCGCGATACAGTGGGCCGTTTTCGCGCTGAGCACCTCATATATTTTAGATCCAGTTCATGTATTTGATGCACTAAAAACGTAGCGTGTTTATCCAATTTCAATTAAATTTCAAATTATATTGAAATGGGTTCAGATTTTGATTTCATATATATTTTCGATCAATTTGATGTATTTGATGCTTCAAACACGCTATGTATGTCCAATTTCAATGAAATTCTGAATGTGTGATGGATGCACCAAACACGCTAAACATGTCCAAAAAATTTCCCAATATATATTGAAATTGAGTCAGATTTAGTTGTAGCTCCCGAACATATTTTCTGCCGATTTCATGTATTTGATCTATCAAACACGCTATGTATGTCCAATTAAGTTTGACAAATTATATTGAAATTATTGTCAAGATTTGTAAAATATGTGCAAAATTATTGTGAAATCAGTTCAGATTTCAGTTTGTTCTTTTATTAAAAAATATCAAATATAAAATATTGAATTTCTGATTCGTTATTTAAGTAGAAAGAATTTAACCAAGACTACATTTACTAAATACCACATACCACATAAGAGGACAATTTGTAAATGTGACCGACGTAAGAGTACCTATAGTCCGATAGGATTTAAGAGGAGCGTTACCTCCTGCACCCTACAAAAATATCATGTTAAGCCCCATACATAGCACTGAACGGGTAGAAAACGCCGTCATCCTATATTTATGCATTGAAATATTTAAAAAATTGTACAATTTAAAGGGAATTTAATTATTGGCATTGCTTTATTATGTACCTTATTCGGGGTAGCGAAGCGCACCGGGTTAAGCTAGTGGAATATATAAACTTGGACACCCCTTCAATATGCAAAATAAAAGCAGCCATAACCCAATTAAAAAAAATGGTAAAGCAGCAGACATTGACAATCTGCCTGCAGAATTCTACAAATGCGACCCAGAATATTTCGCTGAAATACTCTGCCCTCTAATAACAAAAATCTGAGAATTTTCGAGTTCTGTATAAATCAGAAGTTTGCTTAATAAATATGTTTCCTCTATATGTCAACGATATGGTATAGCCCACATTGCTGTACCTACTGATTCTACGTATTTTGAAGCAAACTCGTGATACAAAAACAATATATTTTATATCCGGCATACGATCTATACGATGGTAAGAGTAAAACCCCTTATGATGTAGAAACAAGTAAGAGAGGGTTATAGTCGGACAGGGCCGACTATGTGATACCCTACTACTCCACACTACTGGACACTATTCTTCTTCTTTTATATGATTGCGACATATTAAGCCGTCCCCTCACACATACATAGTTTGATATACATGGTAACGTAAGGTATTTTTTTCCGTATTTTCGCTACATATTATTACAACAAGTTAGAAAGTGTCAGTCAACTGTGCCGACGGAGATATACCCTCAGCCTCGGACAAAAAAAAGAAGCAATGTCAATACTAATAACGTCTCTATGTATTTTTATTAGTTTTGGCCCAATTTCCCAAGAAGAATGGATTTTGACCCCCAAAAAAATTGTACCGTCGTAACAAGGGCCATAAAGACAAAAATACAAAAAAAAAAAATTGAAACAATCCGAGACGAGTCTTTGAACGGTACTCTTTCCAAAATTTGTTTGGGAGCCACCCAAAGGAGTTTTCCGATGTAGTCCATATTCGGGCGTAATTCATGTCTCTAAGAAATAATACGATGTACAAAATTAAGACCCTTCGAGGGTTATCTTAGGCAGTAGTCAGTTCAGTTGGCGTCGTCTCAGGAAGTATGAACTTGCCCCAAAAAAATTGCACCGCCGTAAAAGGGGCCGCAGACGAAGAAGTTAAAAAAAAATCAAAACGGTTCGAGAAGAGCTGTTAAACTATACTTTTCCCAAAGGAGTGGGCCGATATAGTCGATATTCGAACCCGATATATAAGTACTATTTCTACATCCCTTGTTTGGAACAATTCGGTTAGTCCCTTCTGGAACTATCGTGCGAATAATCTTAGCGAAAATTTGTCAACTTTTGTGGGGGTAATTAACGCAAAGAGTACTCCGATATGGTCCATCTTCGAACTTAAACTCAGTTTGGACAAAATTTACGAGACCTAAAATTTGATCCAAATAGGTTGATTCTTCGAGAGTTATCGTGCGCACCAGCCAGCCAGACAGACGGACGGACACCTTTAAATCGACTCCATATTGTTTGAAATGCATTTCGTCCAAACATACTTGGGGTCTAAATCATTATTTCGATAATCTCATTGGCCTAAATGTTGAGCTTATAAACAAATATTAAAAGAATTTTAGAAATAGTTTTCGGTGATTTTTATCGTGTCGATCAATGAAAAAAGACCAATATTTGGAGTTACTATTACTATACTTTTTACCAAAGGTATCACAAAGACTTCAAGAACCAGTACAACATTGTAATTTGTAACAATTTAAAAACGTGGGAGTCCTTCTTTCATGATTTGAAAACTTTTCTATAATGATTGCGACATTTTGTAACATGGAATGTAAATGTAGTTCTATGCAAGAACACACAATAAAAAACCACTTACATGTTAGACAGTAGTTCAGTTATCTAACCGCTATATTATTCGCACGATAGTTCCAGAAGGGACTACCCGAATTGTTCCAAACAAGGGTTCGAATATCGACTATATCGGCCCACTCCTTTGGGAAAAGTATAGTTTAACAGCTCTTCTCGAACCGTTTTGATTTTTTTTGAAACTTCTTCGCCTGCGGCCCCTTTTACGACGGTGCAATTTTTTTGGGGCAAGTTCATACTTCCTGAGACGACGCCAACTGAACTGCCTACTGCCTAAGATAACCCTCGACGGGTCTTAATTTTGTACATCGTATTATTTTTTAAAGACATGGATTACGCCCGAATATGGACTACATCGGAAAACTCGTTTGGGTGGCTCCCAAACAAATTTTGGATACAGTACCGTTCAAAGACTCGTCTCGGATTGTTTCAATTTTTTTTGCATTTTTGTCTTTATGGCCCTTGTTACGACGGTACAATTTTTTTGGGGGTCAAAATCTATTCTTCTTGGTAAATTGGGCCAAAATTAAAAAAAAACATAGAGACGTTATAAGTATTGACATTACTTCTTTTTTTTTGTGTCCGAGGCTGAGGGTATATCTCCGTCGGCACAGTTGACTGAATCTTTCTAACTTGTTTTAATAATATGTAGCGAAAATACGGAAAAATACCCTACGTTACCACCCAGCAAAATGTTCGATGCCAAAGATGCTATTCAAGAATGGGTGCAAGTGAAATGGAATGCCATTTTTTCAGCATCTTCACTCATTCTTTTTACAAGAGCGTGACCCCCAAAAGATGCAATTCATTTTCAGATCCTAAGCATGTAATTTTTACTAACTCGATGGAATGGCATCTTCAACAATTCTTTGGCATGGCATCTATACCAATCCTTTGGCATGCCATCTTAACCAATTCCCAAGAATAGCATTTTCACTAATCTTTGGCATGTCATTTTCAACAACCCTTTGGCATGTAATTTTCACGTCTTGTTCGGAAAATGGAAAATGCTGTATTGAAAAATAATTTTCATTTTTTTATTTTATTAATTCAAAGGAATTAATGAAATAACTATAATTTATTTATCATCATAAAGTTTACATCTATAATTGTAGTTTGTTCTCGTTGTTGTAACAGTAGTTAATATGTTTGAATTCTCATTTTTTGCTTAATCTGAATCTGGGTCTATCAGTCGTAAGAATGTGGTTATTTCGCTATTTATATGATTTGTAACCACAAAGCTGCAAACTTAAGTTTCTTAGCAGGAATGGCAATTGAAAAGGAGCAGTGTGCCGCATGCTGGGCAGATGTTTTCCACGGTGTCATCAGTACTTGCCCTATAGAAATTTTGACGGCTGCACCATCCCGAGCGTGTTGACCCAAAACTACTCTGGTTAGTCCTGACAGCTGGCGCTTCTCAGCTGCGATAGATGGTGGATGTTCTCCAAGGACCGCATTCACATGATAATTGTTTACTGCATCTGCGACTGCATTCGTGTGAATGCTACTTAAACCTGGTTGAAAGGCTTGTTGATCTAGAGGTTCTCTCTTGTAACGTTAGACTTCTCTTTCTAGATTATGAGCGCGGCTTGCTCTGATTGAGTCCTCTGCTAATATGGAGATGGCCTTCAGCGCAGTTGTTGTGCTGCTTACGGATCCTATGCTATTGATCGGCAACTGGAAAGTTATTTCTGATGCTGGAAGAACTATAGCCACAAGGGTCCTGGCTACGGGTGACAAAAGCGAAATCGGTTTGTAAGATTCACCTTTGCTGGCATTCTTTTCGGGCTTCAGTAGCTGGCCTATTTTCCAGACTTCGGGAACGATGTGTTTGGCAAGCAACAGGTTGTAAATTTAAGTGAGAAACTTGACTTCCGGCCGTCCCAGCTGTTGCAGTCTAAACACCGCCGCTGCACGCAACAGAGTTTACTTCCTCCGCAACAGGTTTTGATTCATCTTACAAAAGGATTTTACTTCCCATCAGTGCAGAGCAGATTTCGACATTGACTCCAACTGCAGATTACTATTTATTTTACAACGTTTTGGAAATTTTTGTTGTTTTGTAGGGATCTACAATTCGACTTGTTGAGCAGGTTTCTCTAGAGCAAGCAAGGAAACTTTTACTTTTAAAAATGGTAATTGTTGCAAATATGAATCGGCGTGCACTCATTGATATGAGAGAAGAATATATACACGTGTAAAAATAAAAACACAAAATTCATCTCTATTGGATCGATGGAATGGGTTCAAATGCTAAGGAAAAGATCGGATCTATCACGACTTCCTTTGAATTGGTTGAAATGCTGATGAAACGATCGGATCTTTCACGACTTCCTTCGAATGGGTTCAAATGCTGATGAAAAGATCGGATCTTTCACGACTTCATTTGAACCAATGCAAAAGATCCAGTGAAATCATGGCATCTCATGGAACCACTTCCATAAAATTTTGCTGGGCATGTATATCAAACTATGTATGTGTGAGGGGGCGGCTAAATATGTCGCAATCATATAACAGAAGAAGAATAGTGTCCAGTAGTGTGGAGTAGTAGGGTATCACATAGTCGGCCCTGTCCGACTATAACCCTCTCTTACTTGTTTCTACATCATAAGGGGTTTTACTCTTACCATCGTATAGACCAAGGCCTACAGAAAGAAGGTCGGCCATTCAGAATTCTGTTAACAACTTTTGACAACAAACATAATAGATTTTATATTATTGTGATTTCAGTTTCTTTGTATTTGAAATCACAATAATGTTTTTGACAACAAACATAATAATCAGGTGGTCTTATTGGCCTACCTTGTATAGGCCTTGGGGGTCTACGACGAATATTTCGCGGTGTTACAGGAATTTTTAGCAAAACTATTATAAGTTTGTTTTGCTAAAAATTCCTGTAACACCGCGAAATATTCGTCGTAGGCCCCAATGTTGTATACAATTTTTCCCACATTGTGGGGTAGGTTATAAAAACACTTTTGGTATAGCGTCCAGATGAGGTCCTACAATATGTTCAAAATAAGTCACCTTGCCAGTAAATGTAACATTTATTTCTGCAGAAAATGAAGGTTCTATAGAAAAGAGATATGTTTTTATACACGGCCGTAGAGCATTCTAATGTGTTATCGTGTCTTGTCATGTACCTGAAGATTTGATGACAGCACGATTTCAAATGTAATAAACATTTCTTTTGTTTGCTTCTTTTTGCATACCAGCACTTTTACCTAGAAGGCAATTCGTAATGCCACATCTAGTCAGCGTAACATAATTGGTAACACAAATTACAAATGATGCCATATTTTGCGTAAATCTTTGTGACTATGCGCTGAATGTGGTCTACTGTTGAATAAAGACATTGTTTATATGCTCAAACATACATACATACGTGAAGGAACACTTAAATTGTGCAATGCACTCCTCCTTTTATACGAGAAGATGATAACCTGAATGCAATTCGAATGCTACTGGTACTGTGGCATTCCATTCGGCTAGCCAAGTCCATGTTTTGGAACTACAACCTACAGAAGTCCGACTACAAATTTAATTAATTATTCTCTTTGTTGGTAATTTATTAATATCAAAAGTTGACAAGGTGGAAATTTATGGATTTTCCAAGTGAACACTGTTCGAAAGTGCTAGCTATAGAGGTAGTGCTTGCTTGGATTGCGGTTGGTCGGTATAATGGCAGGTAGTATTGTTTGATAATTTGTGTAACAAAGAAATGTTAAGGAACTCTTTTAATATCTAAAGGGAACAACCTAATCATTTGAAGGACAAGCTAAACTAATAATCATAATTCGGCAATTATTTAAAAAAAGGGGCCATTCTGGGTTAAAACTGTGCTTTTTAATGAAATAATTTAACCTGTTTCCAGTATAAAAAATATAATCATCAATAAATGAAGCCTTAAAAATAGGATCAAAGCCTTGCAATCAATCCAAATTCGCCATCCCAAATGGAAAAGCCAAAACCTCTCTAAATAAATGTAGCTTTAAAAAGGAACGTTTTAGGGAGCTCATAATGGACCGGTCAAAATAAATTGTTATTAAAAGTTTAACTATCATTAAAACCTACCCACTTTAATGTGCAAAGCAATTGAGTTGTCTACTTGAAATCATTAAGTACCAACCACAACAGATTAAGATGTTGTTGCAACTTTCAACAAAAGTCTATGAAAACAAGAAATTTATTGCAGCTGAACAATGTCTCATCCTCATGATATTCAAAAGCATACAATTATTGCTTTTTGGTGTCATCTATCAAATCACGATCTAAAGAAAGGAAATGAACGGGTTGGCTTATTTCGTAAGAAGAAATCTTCATAAAAATGATTAATATTGTCGTAGCCATAGAAGCCTTTTTTGCACTGCAATAAAACAGTAGCACTATTATGACACTCAAATGTCAATGGCTGGAAAAAAATATAAGAATTACTAAGAGATTTCAGAGAGTATGTTGAGAAGAAAAATGCATGTAATTTTCTATCGGAAAGTCGATTGTTTAATTTCCTGAATAATATTTGGGACTTTAAATATACGATCTATACAGAAAGGAGTCATTAAAAGTAATATGTGCAGCCCAGCATGCTAACATTAGGATAAATTAGTTAGATCATGTGCCTAAAAACTTAAATATACCAAAACGTGAACCAAAATGACAAGAATTAACCTTAATGTCTTCCATTAAAATTAATGTCTTTCATAAATCCAGGTTAAAGGTTTCATTTTAAGGGTTGTTTTAGGGTTTGCTGAAAATGACAGAAAAAATTTTGTAGTTGTGAAAGTATCTACAAGATTTGCCGTTATGATTTTTTTTAAGGTTTTACTATTTTTGAGATCTAGAAGTTCTTTATAGAGAAGGTGCAGTTTACGCATTGGCAGATGTACTTGAAAAGTACAAGGCCGATATTACTGCCATACAACACCTAAAGATGACGCACTGTATTATAGCTGCCATGACACTAAGCATGAGTTTGGTTGCGGATTTGTAGTTGGTCGGAGGTTAAAACATCTGGTCTCCAGCTTCACCCCAGTGAATGAAAGACTCGCTGCAATTCGATTAAAAGCAAAATTCTTCAACATCAGCTTTATTTGCGCTCATGCTCCCACTGAAGACAAGGACGAACAGACCAAAGATATATTTTACGAGCGCTTACAAGAAACTTATGACCGTTGCCCTGCCCATGACATTAAAATTATACTAGGCAATTTTAATGCCAAAACTGGAAAGGAGAATATCTTTGGTCCAACGATCGTTTCGAGGTGCAAACATAGACTCGGACCACTACCTTGTTGCAGCAAAGGTATGTACCAGACTCAACGTAGCAAATAAATTGCGTACGGACACAACACGGAAGTTGGACATCGGTAAGCTGTAATCACAACCGATAGCCACAGCATATTCCACTCAACTAGCCCAATTGCTTAATGCGAGCACTCCTTGTCCCGATAACATAACAACACAATGGCAAAATATTGCCCACTCCATGCAAACAGCCGCAAAATCCATACTTGGATTCCAGAGACCTCCACAAAGGAATTCATGGTATGACCAGGAGTGTCGTGCTGCTACCGAAGAGAAAAATGCGGCATATAGAGCTACTTTACAATCAGTAGCAACGCGTAGCGCACGATGGAGATATCGGGAGAAAAGGAGAGAAGAGAAACGTCTTTTCCGCAAGAAAAAGAGAGAAATGGAAAAACGGGAGTGTGAAAAAATCGAGATGTACAGGAGCCAGAATGAAGTCCGAAAATTCTACCAAAGAGTGAAACATCAAACAGATGGCTTTGGTACAGGCACATCCTCCTGTAGTGATTAGCAAGGTAATTTGGTAACTCATACAGACAGTGTGCTCAGGATATGGAAGGAACATTTCTTCAATCTGCTGGTATCCAATAGTAGCGAAGACGGCGAAGACAGCCCAGCCAAGATGAGGTAAAGACAGCAATAAGTTGGCTGAAGAATAATAATGCAGCAGGAGCCGATAGCAGAGCTGTTTAAAATCGGAGGCGACGCGCTGATAAGGTGTATGCATCAGCTAGTTAGCACCATCTGGCAGGAAGAACGCGTACCCGACGATTGGAACCTGAGCATCCTGTGCCCTGTCCACAAGGAAGGAGGTAAGACTGTATGCTCTAACTATAGGGACACAAGTCTTCTCCTTATTGCCTTCAGGATAGTGTCAGGGTTAATGTGCGAACGACTAAAACCTATGGTCAATGAAATAATTGGATCATACCAATGCCGCTTTAGACCTGGCAAATCCACCATTGACCAGATATTTACCTTGCGGCAAATCCTGGAGAAGACCCAAGAGATGCAGATGGACACTTACCACCTTTTTTTGATTACAAAGCAGCCTTCGACAGCCCCCTACGTTCAAAGGTATTCCAAGCCATGTCTGAATTTGGTATCCCTGCAAAGCTCATCCGGCTTTGTAGAATGACATTAACTGATACTCGATCGTCAGTTAAAATAGGAAAGAACCTCTCCCAAGAGTTTGGTACAAAAGAGATTGTTTTCAGACAAGGCGATGGCCTCTCGTGTGATCTTTTCAACATTCTGCTGGAAAAGTTTATACGAGATGACAAGGTGAAAAGAAGTGGCAGAATATATACAAACAGCCATACGTTACTTGCTTATGCCGATGACATTGACATCATAGGTCGATCGGTAAAGGAAGTAACTGATACCTTTGAAAAAGTCGAAAGGGAATTTGCTAAAGTGGGTCTGGCGGTAAACGGCGAGAAGACAAAGTTAATGGTGTCGTCGCGCAATGCGTCGATAGTGATCGGGACAGCTGTTGACGTTGGTTCCTATAATTTTGAGGCAGTAAGGGACTTCGTATACCTCGGCACCGCCGTCAACACAACCAACAACATCAGTTGTGAAATACGAAGAAGAATAATGTTGGCCAACAGATGTTACTTCGGGCTGAGTAAGCAGTTTCGGAATAAAACCACATCTCGTCAAACAAAAACAAACCTTAAAAATCACTGACACTACCTGTGCTGATGTATGGTTCAGAAGCCTGGGTACTTGCGCAAGCAGACAAGGCAGTACTTGGTGTGTTTGAGAGAAAAATTCTTCGAAAGATCTATGGACCAATCTACGTTGACGGTGAATATCGACGTCGTATGAACCACGAGCTGTATCTGCTATACAACGACATCAGTATAGATAAACGTATCGAGATACAACGGATGCGTTGGCGCAAACAAGTGGATGAAGAGATGACAAGGCGCTGTATTCCAGAAAGCGAAGCTCTAAACAGAGAGAGTTGGAGATCTTTTCTTAGTTCGGCTTATGGAACAAATGTTCTATAATGGGCCAGCTAAGTAATAAATAACTAAGTAAGTAATTAAGAAGTTCAAATTGGGACAATGCACTTACTGCATCGCATTCCTATAATCATTCTTCAATACACACACATATACAAATCGAAGGTGTTTTTCCTTCATGAATTGTAATGTCTATGAACATTATAGTTTCAGAATCCGCAAAACACTTCCCAGGTGTAATCTCTTTTCATTTGAAGTTAGTTAAGGTGCAATTCAAATTTTTGGATATTTTCCAGTCATACCAAATAGCCATATGGATAGATTTTTGCATAACGCTTCATTTCTACATTGGGAGTCTGTTACGGCTTATTCTGATCCATGTTGTCTGACTCCCCACAGGCCGGTGAGATGCAACAGATGCCAAGAATGAATCCATTTTACGAATTGTTCGAGTTTAAATCTCCTGAGGTATTATGTTAATTTGTTTTGAGGGATTATGTTAATTTGTGTTGCGCCATCATAATCCCCACAGAGGTTTTCATAATCGTATGAGTCGAATAAATGTTCACCCAGCATTGCTGTTTCAATTCCACATAATGCAACATTCACGTAGTTCAACGGCGATAGTCTTAATGGATCGATCAATGTGATAGTGAATAGAGATGGTGTAGAAAACTCTAACTATAAGAACATAAGTATGTTCCCTATTGCTAATAAGTAGACAGCGGAATTTTATGCAACCCCTATTTTTGGTCCGATTCATGTAAAATTTTGGGACTGGGCATATTTTTGGCTTCTGATTACATTGCAATCGAAACATATGACATATGCAAAATTATGCAAAATGCATAAATTTTTGCATATGCAAAATTTATGCATTTTACATATTTTCTTATGCAACAAATATTTCAATAATAGGTACAAAAATGTCTATGTGTACAATTTTTCTGTTTAAAATTCTCTTCAGACAAGTTAATAAAATAGAGAAATGTATAACCACAGCCACAACCTTCAAAATACCGAAAATCGGGAGGTATCGTTCTATGGGGGCTATATGAAGGCCTGAACCTAAGCCGACAAATTTTAGGTGGAAAGTTTTATACCCCCAACGAAGACTTAATACCGAATTTCAGCCTTTTTGGAGGGATATTGAGGGCACATCCTTTAAAATACCAGAAATCGGGAGGTACCGTTCTATGGGGGCTATATGAAGACGTGGACCAATACCCATAAATTTCAGTTGGAAAGTTTTATACCCCCAGCGAAGACTTAATACCGAATTTCAGCCATTTCGGGTGGATATTGAGGGCACATCCTTCAAAATACCAGAAATCCTGAGGTACCGTTCTATGCGGGCTATATGAAGACGTGGACCTATACCGAAAAAATTCTGGGAGAAAGTTTAATACTGCAAATGAAGACTAAGTACTAAATGTCAGCCATTTCGGTGTAATATTAAGGCCACAACCTTCAAAATTCCGAAAATCGGGAGGTACCGTTCTATGGGGGCTACATGAAGGCGAGGACCTATACCGACAAATTTCAAGTGGAAAGTTTTATACCCACAACGAAGACTAAATACCAATTTTCAGTCATTTCGGTGGGATATTAAGGCTACAATTTTCAAAATACCGAATATCGGTAGGTACCGTTCTATGGGGGCTATATGAAGACGTGGACCTATACCGAGGAATTTCTGGTGGGAAGTTTTATACCCCCAACGAAACCCAAATACCAAATTTTAGTCATTTCGGTGGGATATTGAGGCCACAACCTTCAAAATACCGAAAATCGGGAGGTCCCATTCTATGGGGGCTATATGAAGTCGTGGACCTATGCCGACAAATTTCAGGTGGGGTGTTTTATACCCCCAATGAAGACTAAATACCAATTTTCAGTCATTTCGGTGGGATACAACTTTCAAAATACCGAATATCGGTAGGTACCGTTCTATGGGGCCTATATGAAGACGCGGACCTATGCGGACAGATTTCAGTTGTAAAGTTGCATATCCCTAACGAAGACTTAATACCAAATTTCAGCCATTTTGGTAGGATATTTAGACCACAAATCCTTGAATATATTTTTGCATATGGTTTTGCATATGCTCTTTTTATGCAGATATGTACAAATATGTCAAAATATGCACGATATGCAGAATATGCAAAATATGCAAAAATTTCTGGGCCTAATTCGTTTTATTTTGTAATAAAACGAGTTTCTGTCTAATCAGATTTTCTCTACTACCATCCTAACCATATATGCATTTGCATAGGATTCCGCAGTCTACTAATAAGATAGTGTCACGTATATTGTTTAAACGACTAAAGCCTATAGTCAACGAAATTCAATTATAAAACAGCTTTCGACAGCTCCATGCTATAAAAGGTGTTCCAAGACATGGCTGAATTTCGTACACCAGCAAAACTCATTCGGCTTTGTTAAATGAAATTAACTAATACGGTCCACAGTTACAATGAAAAAGGGCTTATCCGAACACTGTAGTACCAAAATAGGTTTCGGATTAAGATACAACGTTTGTGGTTTATATTGGAGTTTATTTTTCCATAGACAGGTTAAGTTTGAATATAGGCTATATCGGCCACGTTTTGGTAAAACCCCCATATAACGGTACCATTACAGGTATTTTGACTATTTATCTATATTTTTAGACCAAATTACCTATAATTTAGCATTTAAGGTTCGAAGTGGTAAACAAATTTCTCGTTTTGCAATAGCTCCCAAATACCGGTCAATACGATTTCAAGTTTCTTATGTTTTTATTTATATTATGTTTTTATTTATATTATATAGGGGGTTTTCAGAATTTTGTGGACGAAGGATCTTGCAGACAAAAATATGAATTTGGATTAAAGCTCGAATGTATTGCGGAGAAGGGAACTCAAGGTATGGATCGCATTGCCCATGTTAGAAGTGGATCTTAGTTTGGGAGTCGCTCTTTTCGTAGACACCACTTGTAGAGAAGTTTTACATGGCTGAAATACTCAGAAAATGTCTTGAACATTACTTACTTACTTAGCTGGCCCATTGCAGAACATTTGTTCCATAGACCGAACTAAGAAAAGATCTCCAATTCTCTCTGTTACGTGCTTCGCTTTTTGGAATACCGCGCCTTGTCATCTCTTCATCCACTTGTTTGCGCCATCTATTCTTTGGCCTGCCAATTCTGCGTGCACCGCCATGTGGCTCGAATTTATACGCTATTTTAGCGAGTTCATCATCGCTCATTCTTATTATATGGCATAGCCAATGCAATCGCTGCATCTCGATACGTTTAACTATATTGATGTCGTTGTATATCACATACAGCTCGTGGTTCATACGACGTCGATATTCACCGTCAACGCAGATCGGTCCGTAGATCTTTCGAAGAATTTTTCTCTCAAACACGCCAAGCACTGCCTTATCTGCTTGCGCAAGTACCCAGGCTTCGGAACCATACATCAGGACGGGTAGTATCAGTGTTTTGTAAAGCGTTATTTTTGTTTGACGATTTGTGGCTTTGTTTTTGAAGTGCTTACTTAAGCCAAAGTAGCATCTGGTGGCCAATACAATTTTTCTTTTTATTTCGCAACTGATGTCGTTTGTTGTGTTTACGGCGGTGCCGAAGTAGATGAAGTCTCTTACTACCTCACAATTGTAGGAACCAACTTCAACAGTTGGTCCGATCTCAATGGGCGCATTGAGCGTCGGTCCAATTAATTCGTTGACCATGGGCTTTAGTCGTTCGCACAATATCCCTGACACTATCTTGTAGGCGATAGGGAGAAGACTTATGCCCCTATAGTTGGAGCATAAAGTCTTATCTCCTTTCTTATGGACGGGACACAGGATGCTCAGGTTCCAATCGTCGGGTACGCGTTCTTCCTGCCAGATGGAGCTAACTAGCTGATGCATACAACTTATCAGCGTGTCGCCTCCGGTTTTAAACAGCTATATGCCGCATTTTTCTCTTCGGTAGCAGCACGACACTCCTGGTCATACCATGGATTCCTTGGTGGAGGTCTCTGGTATCCAAGTACTGATTTTGCGGCTGTTTACATGGAGTGGGCAATGTTTTGCCATTGTCCTGATATGTTAGCGGGACAAGGAGTGTTTTGATTAAGCAGTTGGGCCAGTTGAGTGGAATATACTGTGGCTATCTGTTGTGATTGCAGCTTACCGATGTCCAACTTCTGTGTTGTGTCTGTTCGTACTTTGTTTGGTACGTTTAATCTGGTACGTACCTTTGCTGCAACAAGGTAGTGGTCCGAGTCTATGTTTGCACCTCGAAACGATCGTACATCCAACACGCATGCATCAATGTCTTCCATTTATCACAACGTGATCAATTTGATTTCTTGTTCTTTGGTCTGGCGACAGCCAGGTGCCCTTAGAAATATGGAGATGCTTAAATCTGGTACTGCTAACTACCATGTTTCTTGCAGCTGCAAAGTCTATCAGCCTCATACCATTGTCAGATGTTTCACTGTGGAGACTAAATTTCCCGACAGTTGGGCCAAAGATATTCTCCTTTCCAATTTTGGCATTAAAATCGTCTAGTATAATTTTAATGTCATGGGCAGGGCAACGGTCATAAGTTTCTTCTAAGCGCTCGTAAAATATATCTTTGGTCTCTTCGTCCTTGTCTTCAGTGGGAGCATGAGCGCAAATAAAACTGATGTTGAAGAATTTTGCTTTTAATCGAATTGTAGCGAGTCTTTCATTCGCTGGGGTGAAGCTGGAGACCAGATGTTTTAACCTCCGACCAACTACAAATCCGCAACCAAACTCATGCCTTGTGTCATGGCAGCTATAATACAGTACGTTACCTTTAGGTGTTGTTGTGATGCCTTTCCCGTTCCATCGTATTTCCTGAATGGCAGTAATGTCGTCCTTGTACTTTTCAAGTACATCTGCCAATGCGTAAACTGCACCTTCTCTATAAAGAGTGCGAACATTCCAGGTGCAAATTCGCAGATCATGGTCCTTAAAACGTTTGCGGGGTTCGTCAACTTTTGAGGGATTTGTTTTTCTTTTCTTTCGTTTTTTCATAGTAGGCTGTTTTTTCTAGGGGAGGGTTACTAACCTGACGCCCAAACCCATGTTTTTAGCGTTCTTATGGGTGAACGCGCGGTACATGTTAGCTCACAACCTTTAACTGGTGTTAAAGGCAGTTCCCCAGGTGACACCACGGGGAGGTCAGTGTCCACTTGAGTTAAAAGAGGGACCAAGACAAATCCTGGGCTTTGCCATGTTAAAGCCGGTCAGGACCGTTCCTTGGTATCGTCCATCCCCTACGTCGACATTACTGAAATGTATTTTGCCACCTTTAAAATTTGATGTTGCATGGCTGGGAAATGGTTTTGAAAACAGGTGGCAAAGCGACCCATGCTGCAATGTATGTATAAAAATTCAATTGGACAATTAATACACTAGAGCACCATGTTATTTGCAATAATGCAAAAATGGGAAAATGTGGTTCTCTACGCAAAACCCATCATATAATAGGCAGTACGCACGTTATTTAGCAGACACGTAATTGCAATTTGCGTCAGGTGGAAAGGTCAGTATTTCTTTTCCCATATGAAGGCTACTTTGCCGTTATATGCCCTCCAGCAAATGAAATATAGACCAAAAATATTTCAACGCTAAATAATATCAGATCAGTATCCAAAATTGTAGGCATCTTCTTATACCTAAACTTTTACCTCGTGTAAAATTTTTAAATTGCGACCTCTAGCATGTTTATGATTACACTACAAACAAATAACTGGGTATATTAGGGTGTAAGTCTGTAATCTTATCATGTACACCAAACCCAATTGTCATCAATATAAAGGTCAAGCGTTTCTCTTCCAAGTATAGCTTACTTGTCCGGAATATCTCTTCCAGGAATGAAGATATATGCTGTATATTAAAAATGTTCACAATTTTCACACAATCACCATCTCAAAACGCAACCTTCTCCTTTGTCATATACTCTTACCTCATTTAAAATTTCGAGGCGATCGGACTATTATTGCGACCTACAGAGCCGCTACAAAATAGGTTAAAAATATTGTTTTTGTTCCATTTCACCCGCTAAAAATCACCCGCCAACGATCATCGCCAATAACAATAGATGCCTATTCTGGCCTGAACACGACTTCCATGCAAAATTTCGTGACGATCGGTGCATAATTGCGGCCGGGAGTTTGATTACAATTTATAATGGACAGACGGACGGACAGACCCACATCTCACAATCGCTTTATCTCGTTGATATATGAATTTTGGTATACCACATTGGGGGTCTGCGACGAATATTTCGCGGTGGTACATGATTTTTCACCAAAACAAACTTATAATACTTTTTCCACATAGTGGTGTAGGGTATAAAAATAAAAAAAAATAGATTAAAATTAAATTTTTCGCGTAAAAACATTTTTATTCTCGAATCCGTTCGAAATATTAATTTTGGTTATTGCGAGTAAAAGTTCTGGTGGTTTCAATTCTGTTATTAAGAAAAAAATCTTAAGATCAAATGCATTTTAGGAAATATGGATTCGATGTCGGACTGGCTGGTGCGCCCGAAAATATTTGATTAGCTTCCTTATAATCTGATCTAAACTTCGTAAACCCTAAAACATTTCGAAACTTAGATCAGCTTTAATGATATCAGTCCACAGCTTGTTGAAACTCGGAAATATACACAAATTTTCGATAAGTTGTAGTTTAAACGTTGTTTGAGAACGGTGTTAACGTTTTTACCGTAGCTAGTTCTTGTGGTCCTGATTATGAGGACGCTAACACATCCTGAGATGATGGCACGAAATTTCTTAAAATTATAACAAATTCGAAGTTGGTACACTACTCTTTTTTAAGTAGCTGTTGTCCGTTATAAAATACTAAGGCCTTAATTCAAAATTTTGGTCTAATTATTGTGGTTTTGCCATATGCTAAAGATATATTTCGGTCGACAAAATTATATTGCTAGTTGTTTGTTATGAGATTGGTGAAAGGTATTTCATATAAAATTTTCCTTATCGAAAGAGTAATGTTCCCCATAATACACATCGGTTTATCCACGCACTTAGAAGTCAATGTAATACCGTCCAGTGCTGCTACCATATTGGGAAATCGTTAAGAAATAATCGTTGTTTATAAAATGCCCTTTAGGTAGATGTAACATAGCAGCTGCATACTTCTCATTAACATATAACCTAAATATATGCCACATTTTTGGTATAACATCAAATAAATAAATACAATTTCTTATAAGTTAATGTGTGTGTGTGCTTAAGAATATTATGTTTATTGTTCACACATGTTAATAATGTTAAGCACTTGAATTTGATTTTCACAAAACCGCCAGGCTTTTTGCTTAGACCAGCTGCAAGTGCTGATCCATGTGGCCTTACCTCAAGATTACTTGTCATTACCTCGTTTTTGAGGTCAGTGCACCACATGATTATGGAAGCTATAATTTTACCTATAATATTCGTGTTTATGTCAAATTGTTTTGTGGGCTCAGCATGTTATGTTGCCGATTGTGATGGCAAATTCTATCAACTTGCCACAGAGTAAGGAATCACACACAAACATACAATTCTCCCCATGCATGTATGTGTGTCGATATGCAACATGCACATTATGTTAAATGCATGTAACACGACGTTGCAAACAATATCCTTAAATGCACACACACATGTTCACCCATACAGTGCTTACATGTATGCAACATATTTTTGGGTGCATTCAGAGGGACTGTCTACAAACGGACATAGTTAACCGGGCCAAACTTTGGCAATCGTCGTTCAACAAACATGACAACAAAACAACAGGAGAATTTTCTGAGGTTAAATACAAAATTTTAATGCGATAATTTGACCAGGCATTGTGGTCAAATTGACTAATTGAACAGGTGTGGTGGCAATCAACAGCAGCAACAAAAACAACAACAACTAAATGGAGCCACAATTGTAACGCGATGTAAAGTGAATAATAATAACAATAACACCAACAAATAAGCAGCGTAGAGTAGTGGTTGTAACAACAACAACACTAACAACTTATCGAGAACCTTCGCACAGTGTTAGGAAGTGTAAAACTATAAAAATACAGTCTCGTCTGTTATTGCATATTAAAATTAATCTGAGCAAAGTACGAATATAAGTTATATCAGCCACTTCTTCTGGTATCTCCCTTACAAAAACTCAATTACATAGTTTAAGGGCATTACTCTTATCGAATGGCAGGTAGCATTTTTCAATGATATACATAGTTAGGGGGCGGCGCCATCCCAAGCGTAGTTGAGCCAAACATATTGCGTTGGATGGGATATGTTCTCCGAGGACCACATTCGCACGACAGTTGTTTAGGGCATCTGCTGCTGCGTTTGCTTTGTCTAAGGCTGAGGTGAGTTCAGTCGCAGCCAGGGTCAACTCAAGGACCCACGAAACCTTAAGTGAAAACAAGAGTGATGACAATTCAATTCTTCATTATCACCTCTTGGTGCTTAATTTATGCTTAGCATGTGGATATTTATGTGATATACATATGAAATTATATATGTTGGTTATTCGTCTCAGCTGGATGGAATCTTACTGTGGGCTCGCAGTTAACCGTCTTCGGCGACAAGAGGAAGAGTGATGTTGGTAAAGTTGTGGTAGTTGGCTCGGCGGTGCGCTGGTGGCAGGTGTCGGTTCGATCGTACACAGTGGTTGTGGTTGTTGTGTTGATGCTCGGCTGTTGTACTAGCACCAAACGACTCGGCTGGTTGTATTCTGGTTTTTGTAGTCGTGTTGAATCGACTCGGGTTGATGATACTCGGCTTGGTGTAGTCGTGTTGAAGCGACTCGGGTTGATGACACTCGGATCAGTGTAGTCGTATTGGAGCGTCTAGGGTTGATGTTACTCGGCTTGGTGTAGTTGCTTTGAAGCGACTCGGGTTGATGTCTTCGGGGTGATGATACTCGGCTTGGTGTAGTCGTGTTGGAGCGACTCGGGTTGATGTTACTCAGCTTGGTGTAGTCGTGTTAAAGCGACTCGGCTTGTTGTATTCGGGTTGATGTTGTCGAGTTGAAGCGACTCGGCTTGTTATATTCGGGTTGATGTGGTCGTGTTGAAGCAACTCGGCTTGTGGTATTCGGATTGATGACACTCGGCTTGGTGTAATCGGGTTGGTGGCACTCGGCTTGGTGTGATTGTGTTTATGACCCTCGCCTCGGGCTGATGATACTCGGCTAAGTGTCGTCGGCTTGGTGAGACGTGTTGATAATCCTCGGCTCGGGCTGATGATACTCGGCTAGGTGTCGTCGGCTTTGACCCTCGGCTTTGGATTCGACTGTGACATTCGGGTTGGTAGTTCTCGTTGGGGCCCTTAGGTTTAGTCAGCCTGGAACGAGAAGACGATCGCGGAAGCGAACGAATCGCGGAAGCGAACGAGTCGCGGAAGCGAACGAGTCGCGGAAGCGAACGAATCGCAGTGTATACACAAGAAGCGAACGAGTCGCGGAAGCGAACGAATCGCAGGAAGCTTCGGTTATGTTGGGTACCAGGCGACTGCCACACGTCAACTTCGTGTATCCTCGGTTAACTCCAGCACTTCACGCCTTCTGGTGTCAAAACCTGGAGTACTTGTTCGGGGGGCAATGCGAAGTGAATGAGAATTATTTTCCCACACTTTAGAAATAATCATAATTTATATGCACTGAAGTAAAATAATTGCCTTACAAGGAGTGTTATGAACTGATGGTATTTTAAGAAGATGGCAGGGTATGTATTGACCAAAGGTAAATTCAGAAGTAGCGGTACTCAGGGAAAGATGTACATTAAAAGTAAAATATTATTAAGGAAAAGAATTAAATAAATGTAATGGTCAGGTTACATGTTATTTAATCCAGCTTGATAGCCTTTTTAATCTAGGGGTTCTCTCTTGTAACGCTGGACCTCTTAGTCAGGATCATGCAGTTCCCTCCTGACATGGTAATTAGGATGACTCTCACGCCGGACCTCTTCGTTTGGATCATGCAGTTCCCTCCTGACATGGTGGTTAGGATGACTCTCACGGTAAAACCTGAGCAAATACTGCAACGAGAACATGTCATTGTGTTGCTGTATTGGAACAATATTTTTCCCATCATGTAGATGGTCCACTGAAGACATGAAGGGTTCCACCCTTTACTGTTCCTTTCCATTATACTTACATTCGCAGATCACGCTGGGGTCATATAGATTACCACAGACTGACCTATCGCTTTATATGTGATCAACAAGGTTTCTTTATCTGCACCCCAAGTGCTGCCGGCTAGGGACTTGAGGACCTTGTTTCTACTGTTTAGGTTGTCGCAGATAGCTGCGGCATGCGTGGACGACATGAACGTAGTGTTGTGGGCAGTTTGTGGTCGGAATTCTGCTACCATTGACCACGACATTCAACTCTCTTCTATACTGCGCCGTCCATGTGGTGAACAAAGTGACCGTAGTTTTAGTGGCGGGTATCTGTATATTCCTCGAGTGAAAAAGGTGGTAAGATCGGCTAAATAGGAGTTCAGCTTCTCACAGATGTCATCAGGGTAGGTACCTGACGCCAGGATTGTGCAATCATCCGCATACCTTATGATCTCAATGTCGTCCGGAGGCGGCGGAATACAGGAGAGTAAGAGGTTAAACAGTTCCGGAGATATCACCCCACCTTGAGGAACTCCCTGTTTCACTATGCGGGGTTTGAACTTCTTGTTCCTGAATTCCACGTACGACTGGCGTCCACAAATGTAATTGATTATCCAACATTTCAGACTTGGCCGGAGGGTTGTCTGCTCAATGTTCTCAAAACAGCGTGGAGTGCATCACAGTATCAAAGGCTTTTAATAAGTCAAGCGCCGCTATCACCGTTCTATCACACGGCCTATTGTGGTTGAGTCCTCGACAAATATATGTGGAGATGGCGTGCAGCGCTGTTGTTGTGCTGTGCTGCTTACGCAATCTAGGCTGATGATCGGCAACTAGATAGCTATTTGTGATGCTGGGGAGGACTAAGGCCTGAAGAGTCTTTGCTACAGGCGACGAAAGCGAAATCGGACTGTACGATTCACTTTTGTTGGCATCCTTGCCTGGCTTCAGTAGCGGGACCACTTTGCCTATTTTTCAGTCTTTGGGAACAATGAGAGTGGATAGCGACAGGTTGAGAACTTTAGTGAGATTCTCCACTCCCAGCTCATCCTGCTGTTTCAGCATTACCATGAAGATTCCATCAGGGCCCAACGGTTTGGTTGGTTTAGCGTTCCTGATGCATTCGCAACACAATCCATTATAAATTATGGTGGTTGCTTCTCGACAGGAAGATATCTAATCGAATAAAACAACTTGTGTACCGCTTCGTTTTAGGCAGCGTATCGTCGGTAGGCGGCGACCGGCTGCGGCCGTCATGATGTCCCGGAACGTCCTCCCCGCCAACCAAACATCAGAAGGGTTTGTTAGATATTTGAAGCGGTGATTACTGAACTCACTGAAACTCGGCCAATTAGCGTTCGCATGACTGATGAAAGTACGGCGTTCAGACGTAATTAAATCGGGCGGTCTGCTGATTGAGACAATTATGCGGATATGGTTGGACCCAAGAGAAAGACGGGTTGCCAGGTGACTTCGTATATCAGACCAAGTAACACGTTGTTATATCTGGCGTACTGTGTCACTCCCCACTAATTTCCACTAATTTTAGAGGTAGGCGTGCTCATTGACCATGCAAAACGTAGAACTATTAATCTTCTCACACAGCACTATACGCCTATGGTCATTACACAACTCATGATGATCATTAAAATTCGCCAAGATCAGAGGGTTATAACCTTCCAAAAGCGGGCTTACGTTGGCCTGTAACCTGGAGTAAAGCTTCTTATGGGCTGGATGTTAAGCAAACACTATCTTGGCTGTTCCACACCTTACTGCTACTCCCATACATTCCATGTAAGGGTCTTTAGAGCCAGACACACGCGAGATAGATACAGCGACTGTCACTGAAAATTAAGTCTGATTATTGTGGTGCATCATTTTCAATGCTCAATTTAAAAATGTTCATTTTTTGTTTTCCGTTAAAATTTTAGTATAACGGTACTGAAATCGGAATATTTTTGTATGGCATCTTAAAGACAACTTTGTTGCCAAAAAGAAATTGAAATTAATGTATCTCTGTAATTTCAGCGGAGGAGATATTACAGCTGTAACGCATCCATTTACATGCCGTATCACAGCCCTGACCCACTCGGCCAACACGCGGAGAAGCTCATTGGGGATATGGAAAGCACATGCCTCATCATCTTTGGGTGCGATGCCAACGCCCATCTACTATAAAAAAACGAAAGAATAGAAAATCTTGAGATATAATCCTAAAAAATGTAACAGGGGAAATGAGAGTACCTTCCACAATAGGAAAAGGGATGAGGTTATTGACATAACCCTCATCAACAAATATGAATCCATAATTAGGGACTGGAGGGTATCCAAAGAGTGTTCCTTTTCTGACCACCGCGGTGGTTTAGGGACTGGAGGGTATCCAAAGAGTGTTCCTTTTCTGACCACGTGGTGCAACGGCAGATACTCTTCCAAGTCTCTACTTACGGTATCAGACAACCATCACATAGAAATCCACGCAAGGCCTATTGGACCAAGTTTACTGACTTAGCAACCGCAAAGCTGGAGACAACTGACTGTCCTATGACAGCCGAAAGGGCAGTGAGACTTGTAACGAACTAACATACCCAGGAAGGGGATGCCAACCAGTTTGGTGGTAGAAAGATCTTGCTAATCTAAGGAAGATCAGTAGAAGGCTTTACAAATTAAGAAAGCTAAAAGCAATTCGTGGGTTTGCTTCAGCCAAGAACCGCATCACTCCTCTCAATAATGAAACCCGATTTAAAACTAACAGTTGGAATAATCACGGATCACTGTAGGATAAGATTAATGACTGCCAAATGGGATAGAAATGAAATGGCTGACGACTGCAGCCTGTGTGAAGATGAAAAAGAAATAGAGTCAATCGAGCACATACTATGCCGCTGTCTAATGCTTATGTCCAGAAGATTGCGCACCATGGGTGAGCGCACAATTCAATCCTTAACAGCATTCTGCAAAATCTAGCCGAAAAGTCTGCTTTTCCTGGCCAAAGGCCTGGGATGGCTCCAACGGGAAAATAACTTTGCAAGCACACACTCTACGTAAACCCACCTCAATAATTTCAATCTAATCTTTAAATATTCTGTCTATCCACTAAGACTATCCTTTCCATAAATTTGCTGTCTCTTTCAGGATGAACACAATGGACCATATTGTCTCCGAGTGGAGTGGCTATCTATTATAATAGCCGCGCATCTTTAACCTTACCTACAGACAACTTTTCAACCTAAAGAAATAGTTTTTTGAATTGTTAAAATATCTCAACTCGTTTCCAAGTTATCACCGTTTACATTTTTTATTTTAGGTTGCATCATTTTCAGTGACAGTCACTGTATGTATGTATGTATTGAACATACTGGTACAATAGAAAACCTAATTCCCCACCTCCAATTCTGTTGCAATCCTTCCTAAGTACACTGTAGACATCACAACGCTGCAGCTGTTGTTAAGCTTCGTTTTCTGCACCGCCGCGACTGTAATATTCTTCCGACTGGTGAAATTCACTATTTCCTCGATCTTACCTCGGAGCCCATTGCAATAAAATTGCAAAAAAGATTAAATTTTCAGGGATTGATTCTGATGACGACGACTCACTGGGGTAAGGAAGTTTGAGTGTGGCGGATGCGGATATGACAAACTGAGAACATCTATATTAGTCCAGTGTACTTCTCCATCCGGCACGGACCAAAATAATCCGGAGCAGGCATTCCGGGATATACTGCTCACAACACAGAAAATGTACCACTAAATCAATGTCCGGCAAAAAGGGGCACACGTGCCCTTGATGAGAATAACAACAGAACAACCACCTCTCAGTCTTCGTTCAGAAGTCAAAGAAGAAGGTTCTGTTGTCGGTTGTTTCAATGATTTTTAATTTTAGCAATGCATTAACGCACACGCTGTTTGTGGAGAGAGCGAGAGAGAGTCGTATGCGTGAGGCCGCAAACAATGCATTTGTATTGGTGCCGATACCTGCACTAAATCATGCCATTTAACTCTTAGAGTGAACTCTTACTATATTTCGATAATTTTGACTCCCACCCTTTAAAAAGTAGTACTCGCGAGTGCTGCCACAAGAGTGGAGAGGAAATTTCTTGTAAACCACATACTCGTCGAGTACCCTCCGTTCCCGAATCTATTTCACTCTCGAGTCATACCGAGCAAATCGGAGCTATACCCCCCATTTAAATTGACGATTACTCTCGAAGGAAGTATCTGTATTACGTCCAGACTTTAAATACTGCATTATTTATTCCAAACCAAAAGCAATGGGTATCTTTCCAAAATTCTCTTTTTCACGGTATCGAAATACTGTGTTGGCAAGGCTATGCTACAAAATGTGGCATGCAAATGTTGTAATATTTTACTTTCATATGTCACCAACACACCCTGGAAGACATGGTCAAGTGGTACGTACGTTCTCGTAGATGTTATTGAAATGCTATGGAAGTTTACGGTTTTTCGATATTTTTCTTTTACAGGCAACCAATAATAACAACAACATGCATAAGTCAAAGAACGACAGCCACATTACGACGATTTGTCAGTTATGACGATGACAGGACAGCGTGTGATGATGATAATGACAATGACGTTACGTGCGTGTATTGTGGATTTTGGTTTTTAGAATGGGCACAAATGCATGCGTTCGTGCAACAATAAGCATGTCGTTGTCGTCTTTGGAAAAAGCGTCACTTTGTTAATTTGTGAGAAATGTTCGATTTTCAGATCATTGTGGCTAACAACAATGCAAGTTGCATGTTTGTGCGTGTGTGTGTGTGTGGTAACTAACATTTCGTATTTGTGGTTAGGAATCGAAACATAAGGCATTCATTCAATAACTGCTTGAGTTCATGTTCATCATAGTTACTGAAAACTGAATGCAAAACTGCTGACGGAACCAAGAAGCATTTAAATGTTGACAGGTCATTTTCCCCCTTCGTAATGATTTCACAATTGTAACATTTCGTGAGTTTCTTGGCATTTTTCGTTTCATTTTCGGTAACCATTTTCTTCCCTACCAAATGAGAATTTTACAATTCTGAGCAAGTTTGCATGCATGCTCAACTTAACTGTCATCCAAATGACAGATGAAAGAAATTTTAAATACGCACAAAAACATTGTTATGCCAATAAAAAGAAAATCGAATATGTCTTTGAATGCAGAAATTGGCGTTTGCTACTTCGGACAACAATTGATCAGATTTTGTTTGTACAAAGAAAAATTTCAATGTAACTGACATTGTAGTTGACCGCCTCACAACAATAGCCAGTATCAGCCGCAGCATTTGTGAATTTGTATGCCGTTTGTGTGATCAAAAATCCTTCCGCTTATTTTATTTCGGTTTTGTGGCTAAAAGTGCACACGCTTCAGAGATTAATTTAAACAAAATTTCAAAAGGACGTTGATCTCTTTTGCTACCAACTAAATGATTTTCTTCTTTTGCACTCCATAATCAGATTTTATTTAATTCCATAAACAGTCATTATTCTGCCATTGTATATGAATTATATTTTATTCAGATTATAAGAGCTGTCCAACCATTTATTTTATTTATTCAAGTAAAAAATACGATGACATTCGATGTAGCTTCGATTTGTGAGGAACAAACACGACAGCAGGTGTCAAATAGTCATAGTTAGGATCAGAGAAGTTCTTTCAAAATATGTGATGTATATATGTGACATACTTTTCCTGTCAAAAACCTCTTTACAAAATTAATAAAGGTTTATATGTTTTCAGAAGTGAGAATATATTAACCAGGGTTTCGGAGTCAAGGTATTTTTGGCTCGACTCCGACTCTAGACCTACACCACTAAAATTAATAAAATCTGCACAAATGTTTAATTTTTCTTATATTTGACCCATATGGGCTCATTTGTTAGCTTTTCCTAACATATTCTTTAGAAAGGACATTATTACTCAACTACGAAACATAAATATGAAGTAAAATTCATATATGTATATTAGGCCGGGGCGATTTGAAAACCTTAATGGGCCCTTCGCGTTTCTGGTTCCGGGGAATGAACTGAGCAAAAAAGTCCACTAGACCATATATGTACGGTGAAAATCGAGCCTCCCGATTTTGACTTCAAGTTTTTTATCCAATTTTTTTTTTTTGACATTTTGACATATAACGGCCAAGCCATTGAGATTTTCGATCCAACACACAGACAAAAATTGTAGCCAAGATAGTAATTAAGAACTCTCTAATACATCGCAAAAGTATTGGAATGCTCCTTCAGGCGGTTTTGGCCTTGAGAAAGTACAAACTTTTCGGAAAATGTTGATAAATGCAAATATGCTACAAAAGTTGACCAGAAAAAAATTCAAGCGTTCTGATGCAAAACTCTATCGTGTTGGGATCCATGAATAACGAAAATGCCTTCAGTTCGTTTGGGTCACTAAGTTTTATTTTTTTTATGACGGTAAAAGTAGTGAAAATCTGGGTTTCTTACATTTTCAAATTTAAACGGGCATTTCTTTTTTCACAACGGATTTCTATTGATCTTTCTTCCTTTTAAAGGGATGAATTATATTTTTCGAACAAGTTATTATTTTTTTTAAATCGGTTAACAAATGGCTAAATTGTGGTGGTTTAAGTCTGAAAAACCCCACAAAAGAACTAAAACTGAATTTCTCACAATTGTCAAAATAAATATTGAACAAAACAAAAATTTAAAATATTTTTGAAAATTATGAGAAAATCAATTATAGTTTTTGTGTGGGGTCATATCGGTCCACTCTTTCAGGGCCACATCGGTCTACTCTTTCAGGTACCTCTCCCAGAAAAATTCGAAAAATGTTCGGAAAAATTGTGCACGCGATAACTCTTGAAGGGAGTGACCGATTTAGTCCATACTTTACACATCCTAATATCTCTACAAGATATAGATCAGGTTCGAATATGGACTCTATTTGTGCCCGGACATAACTCCCACGGACATAACTCCCAAAATGATTTTGGGCGTTAAGTCCGCTGCGCTTTGTGGACATAACTCCCAAAATTCGTTGGGAGTTATGTCCGTGAAGCAAAGCGGACATAACACCCAAAAAAATCGCGGGCATAACTCCCAACGATTTTTTCTTAATTTATAAATTATTTCTTTGCTTAATTTTGAAATTTATAGTTTTACATTTTTTTAAATTTTAGAGTAGAAGTTAGAATGTAAGCGGAATTATACATTTGAGAAGGCCTAAGTGCCAACCAGCACCGAAGTATCCACAAAATCCTCCTGATTTCTTAAAATTAGTTAAAAAATAAATTATGCCCGAAATGATGTAATTAGCAGTAAGGAGAAGTTTTAAATTGAAAAAAAACATTTGTTAAGAAAATCGCGCTATTTATTCAAAAATATTTTCGTTTTTTAGAAAGTATTTGAATATTTTTACAAAAGCTTTTTATTTTCTTAAATTGTGAAAATATTTTTGTAAAAAATCGCGCGATTTTTTCAAAAATATTTTCGCCTGCGGCGCTTTTCGTTTTTAAGAAAGTATTTCAATATTTTTGCAAAAAAAAAAAAATTTCTTAAGTTGTGAAAATATTTTTGTATTTTTTTCAAATATATTTTCGCCAGCGGCTCTTATCTTTTTTCAGAAAGTATCTGCGAATTTTAACAAAAACTTTTTATTTTCCTGTAGGCAGCATTTTTCGTTTAGGTTGGAAGGCCAATTTTGAATATAGTTCGATTTGAGATGGCTACTACTTATTTTGTACTTAATTTTCTTAAAAATTTTAAATCAATTATAAATTATTTTATGAAATGAACAATGTATATGAACTTAAAATTAATTTTTAATTTTTTTCTTATACATTTGAAATAAAAATTGTATTTAAATAAAAATCACTTAAATTTTAAAAACGGACATAACTCCCATTGGGACTTATGTCCGCTAAGGGGGGTCCGACATAGCTCCCAAAAAATTTGGGAGTTATGTCCGCAAACGAAGGCGGACATAACTTCCAAAATCGTTTTGGGAGTTATGTCCGTTGGGATTTATGTCACGGTACCGACTCTATTTGTCTACTCTTTCGGGTAACTTCCACACAAACTTTCGTTTAAGTTTACTTTAAAACCTGCTCTCAAATCACATATATTTTTATTGAAACAAATTGGATACGCTGCCTCCATTACGACGGTAAAAGCTTTTTCAGGGGCAAGTAAGTACTTGCGAAAACAGCACGAGAGGTATAAGAAACCCCTATGGCACCAAATGTAGTGACTGTAGAGCACGATAACTCTCGAACTATCAACCGATTCCAAAAGTTATACGATGACCAACTGGTGGGCGCGATATCTATCGAAAAGATGTAACTCTCAAAATAAAATCCACTTTCATAATGGATAATGGTCGGCCCAATCATTTAAGTACCTCCTCCGTAGAAGAAAGTTTCAATTCACATAGGCTGAGGGTATATCTCTTTCGACAAAGCCGACTGACACTTTCTTACTTGTTATAAAAGCGTTTTGCGGTGCCAACTCGAAAACTAAGCCGATTATCATATATAAAACAGGCCAATAAAATATGACAAATAAAATCGATCGATAAATTTTTAGATTCTGATGTCCTTTCTAGATTTTTATAGAACCATATAATAATTAAGATTTTATCTAATTTCATGTAAAAGCTCTTCAAAATAGATCTTTGTGAGAAGAGCAGTAGGTCTTCTGACGGAAGACTTGTAGAACTTGTACAGAAGACGTTAAATGCCCAATTATAATTCGAATATCATAGAACTTTACTTCACTGACTAGGAATTTGGATCTATGCGTATGAGCAGTAACAAAACAGCAATCGACCGTGGCGGTCTTCGAAGATGAAACAAATCCAACAAAATTTGTTCATGAAAGAAGCATTTCAAAACAAATGGTTGCCTGTTTACGGCGGTTAATTCTGAGTGGTACACTACAATTTGTTTGCCTGATGTCTTCTGAGAAATTCGAAAAAGGACAAAGAGTAGAAGAATCATTGTGCACCATGACAATGCTAGAGCTTGCATCCAGCACACATCGATTCAAACCAGCGCTTTTTTGACCGGACAAAATGTGGAATTGATGGGTCATCATTGAAACAACAATGACACTATTTTTGATAATAACTACATATTTGCGTTTTCGTTATTAGGACATACACCTATCTAGTAGCCTTGGTACAAACGGTGCTAAAAAAGTACACATTAATACAAACACATACAGCTAGACAACTAATGTATTGCAAAGGCCAACATTGTAAAAAAATTGATATTAATTGTTCGTTTATGGCAACAAATTATGTAAAAACTATACGGTTTTTTGTGCAAATCAACCAAAACAATATTCCGTCAAAATATTTGCGATTTATAAAAATACGGTCAAAAATAAGAATTAACTACTAGTTGGAGGTGACAATAAATGTATTGCAAAAATTACCAAATCTACGGGTTTTTGGAGAATTACCAAAGTTATGTTCCTTAATGAGTTGTCTATACACTTTGGACATTCATTTGAGCACTAATGACTTTAGCTAAACCAAAATGTAAGGCTCGCCATGTTACACTCCTAGAGTACTGTTTCCCCATTTTTTATTAAATCTTGATCTTTCGTTGGAGGACTATTTTTTCGAGTTTTTCTTAAAATGGACCCAAAAACTTTATAAGGGTTGATATCAGGAGTTTGGCCCGAGGTATTTTCCAGTTTAGTTTTGTTATATTACCTCAGCAACTTACACAAATAAGATTAATATGTAATGATCTGGCCTTTGGAATGGTGGTATTTGTACGTGTTTCAGAATAATGACCATTAAATATTTCCTAATGATGTCAGTGGGGATGTCTTCCCAATCATCATTATGTACGTGAACCCGATTTTGCATACTTTTTTGCTTGGTAAAAAATATAGTACCCAACAATTTGGTATTCCAGCTTTTCTAAAAGGTGAATAATTTCCATATTTGATGGGTTTTATTGTTTTCCTTTTTTTCGTTTTTTCATAGTAGGCTGTTTTTTCTATGGGAGGGTTACTAACTCTACGCACAGTGTTGCCGCGTGGACAAAAATCAAAAAATGTGATGTTAACTTTTATATATGTTTATGTTTTTTTCTTACAGTAAACACATCCGATAAAACGAATCTGAAAGAATTTTGTCGATATGTGCATCCATAATGAAGTTATAGCTCTTTAAATATGAAAAATATTTCCCAGATAATCTAAAGCGATAATCATATGAAAATTAGACGACATTTAAAATAACATTTTCTGAAAAGTTTGTTGATAATATTAAAAGTTTTGGATGGGGATTTGAAGGGTGGGCTATAAATAAAAAATTAAAAATTTAAAAAAAATTAAAAAATATTTAAAATAAATTTAAATTTGATAAAAAAATATATAAATTCTTAATATTTCGTAGAGTAGATCTTTTGATTGCCACCTATTGCCACCTTGGCTCTTGATTTCCGTTAATTGGACATCTCAAATTTGATATGTGATATTTTTTTAGGTCCCTGAATAGGTTCACCGATTTTCGTAAAAATCGGTTCAGGTTTGGCTATTTGATCAAAATTGACCGAGTTGTAATTGGGGAAAGATATATATGGGGGCTTATTCAAATCTGAACCGATTTTTGTGAAAATCGGTAGAGCCACTCAGGGGCCTAAGAAAATATTACGTATTAAATTTGAAAGCTATTCGATTAAAATTGACCGAGTTATTGCAAAATCGGGGAAAGATGTATATGGGGCTATATCCAAATCTGAACCGATATGGACCAAAGTTGAAATTTTTCATTCCTATGCCCTTACAAGTACTTGTGCAAAAATTCATCAACCTAGGTCAACTCCTTCTATTTTTGTCCACTTTTGTATGGAAGCGGCAACACTGTGCGACGCCCAAACCCAAGTTTTTAACGTTGTTATGGGTGAACGCGCGGCACATGTAAGCTCACTACCTTTAACGGGTGTTAAAGCAGTTCCCCTGGTGACACCACGGGGAGGTCAGTGTCCACTTGAAATGAAAGAGGGACTAAGATAAATCCTGGGCTTTGCCATGTTAAAACCGGTCGGGACCGTTCCTTGGTGTCTTCCATCCCGTTGGTATCTTCCATCCCCCGTCAAGAAGAAAAACAAACCCATCTAAAGTTGACGAACCCCGCAAAAGTTTTAAGGACCATGATCTCTTTATAGAAAAGGTGCAGTCTTCGCATTGGCAGACGTACTTGAAAGTACAATGCAGATATTACTGCCACACAGGAAATACGACCGATTGGGAAAGCGTCACACAACACCTAAAGGTGACGCACTGTATTATAGCTGCCATGACGTAAAGCATGAGTTTGGTTGCGGATTCGTAGTTAGTCGGAAACTAAAACATCTGGTATCCAGCTTCACCCCAGAAATGAAAAATAAATTCTTCAACATCAGCTTTATTTGTGCTCATGCTCCCACTGAAGAAAAGGACGAACAGACCAAAGATATATTTTACGAGCGCTTAGAAGAAACCGCTGCCCTGCCCATGACATTAAAATCATTCTAGGCGATTTTAATGCCAAAATTGGAAAGGAGAATACCTTTGTCCCAACAGTCGGGAATTTCAGTCTCCACAGTGAAACATCCGACAATGGTATGATGCTGATAGACTTTGCAGCTGCAAAAAACATGGTAGTTAGCAGTACCAGATTTAATCATCTCGATATTCATAAGGGCAGCTTGATCATATTGTGATAGATGGAAGACATTCATCGAGCGTGTTGGATGTACGATCGTTCCGAGGCGCAAACATTGATTCGGACCACTACCTTGTTGCAGCAAAGGTACGTACCCGTCTAAACGTTGCAAATAAAGCACGAACAGACACAACGCGGAAGTTGGACATCGATAGCCTGCAAACACAACAGATAGCCACAACATATTTCACTCAACTAGCCCAATTGCTTAATGAGAGCACTCCCTGTCCCGATAACATAACAACACAATGGCAAAATATTGCCCACTCCATGCAAACAGCCGCAAAATCCACACATGGATACCAGAGACCTCCACAAAGGAATTCATGGTATGACCAGGAGTGTCGTGCTGCTACCGAAGAGAAAAATGCGGCATATAGAGCTACTTTACAATCAGTGGCAACGCGTAGCGTACGAGAGAAATATCGGGAGAAAAGGAGAGAAGAGAAACGTCTTCTCCGCAAGAAAAAGAGAGAAATCGAAAAGCGGGGGGTGAAAAAATCGAGATGTACAGGAGCCAGAATGAAGTCCGAAAATTCTACCAAAGAGTGAAACAGTCACATCCTCCTGTAGAGACCAGCAAGTTAATCTGGTAACAGATACAGATAGCGTGCTCAGGATATGAAAGGAACATTTCTCCAATCTGCTGGCATGCAATAGTAGCGAAGACGAGGATACCACAGATCAAATCCCATAAGGTGGTATAGAATGTATACCGCCCGGCCAAGATGAGGTAAAAACAGCAATCAACCGGCTGAAGAATAATAAAGCAGCAGGAGCCGATGGCTTACCAGTCGAGTTGTTTAAAACCGGAGGTGACGCGCTAATAAGGTGTATGCATCAGCTAGTTAGCGCCATCTGGCAGGAAGAACGCGTACCTGACGATTAGAACCTGAGCATCCTGTGTCCCGTCCACAAGAAAGGAGATAAGACTGTATGCTCTAACCATAGGGGGATAAGTCTTCTCCCTATTGCCTATAAGATAGTGTCAGGGATATTGTGCGAACGAATAAAGCCAATGGTCAACGAAATAATTGGACCATACCAATGTGGCTTTAGACCTGGCAAGTCCACCATTGACCAGATATTTATCCTGGAGAAGACCCAAGAGATGCAGATCGACACATATCACCTCTTTGTCGATTATAAAGCAGCATTCGACAGTCCCCTATGATCAAAGGTATTCCATGCAATGTCTGAATTTGGTATCCCTGCAAAGCTGATCCGGCTTTGTAAGATGACTTTAACTGACACAAGGTCATCAGTTAAAATTGGAGAGAAACCTCTCCGAACAGTTCAGTACCAAAAGAGGTTTCAGACAAGGAGACAGCCTTTCGTGTGACCTATTCAACATTTTGCTGGAAAAGGTAATACGAGATGCAAATGTCAACAGAAATGGCCCAATTTACACCAATAGCCACATTTTACTTGCTTGTGCTGATGACATAGACATCATGGGACGATCAGTAAAGGAATCAACAGATACCTTTAGGAAGGTCGAAGCAGAATCTGCGAAAAGGGTCTGGCGGTAAACGACGGGAAGACTAAGTTGATCGTGTTGACTCGCAATGCGTCCATAGAGATCGGGCCAACTGTTGGCGTTGGTTCCTATAATTTTGAGGTAGTAAAAGACTTCGTCTACCTCGGCACCGCCGTAAAAACAACTAATGACATCAGTTGTGAAATAAAACGAAGAATTGTATTGGCCAACAGATGCTACTTTGGCTCAAGTAAGCAGTTTTAAAACAAAGCCACATCTCGTCAAACAAAAACAAGTAAGAAAAGTCTATAGTCGGACGGAGCCGACCATGGGATACCCTATACCACTATCTCTGGACAATCGCTCTCCACGGAACTTCTTTTCAATGATTGCGAAAATTTAATTATCAAATATCAGAGATGTAATGTATAATACTTATGACCAAAACCAAAAAGTTATCTAGCATGACAAAGACATTTTTGTAGCAGGAAAGGAAAATTTAGTTCACACAAACTAAAATGTAATGAAACCCACTTATGTAGTACTCAGTGTTCGAAAATAAACACTATGGTATCGTACCGTACCGTACCAAGGTGGATAGGTACACTACGATAGTGTACCTCTCCGGAACACAAACACTAAAAAATATTTTAGTGATACTGTACCGGAACACAACGATAATCGTAGTGTACCGCATGCCGGAGCACTAAAAATCGTAGTGCTCCGACTGCGGAGGACTAAAAATCGTAGTGTTCCGACTGCGGAGCACTAAAAATTTTAGTGTTCCGACTGCCGGATCACTATAAATCATAGTGTTGGAACACTAAAAAATAATAAAGGTATTATGTTTTCTTAGGAAAATTAAATATTTGGTTAAATTTGATCAAATAAAAATTAAGATAAACTGTTACATCCATGTATGTTTAAATTATGAAAAAAAAAATATGAAAAAACAATATTTAGTTGTTTTGTGGAATGAAGCACAAAGATCGCCGTGCCGGAGCACTAAAAATCGTTTTTTTACCACGTTTTGAAACTATAAGGTAATGAACCATACATGAATTTATTATGATTTCTGTGGAAATTAAATATTTATATATATTTTTTTAATAAATAAAAATTAAAAGAAAATGTGAAAAACATCTGATTTGGTTCTTGGACAATAGAGCACTAAAAATCGTAGTGTTCGACTGTCGGAACATTAAACATCGTAGTGTTCCTACTGCCGGAACACTAAAAATCGTAGTGTTCCGACTGTCGGATAACTAAAAATCGTAGTGTACCACGTGCAATACAATAAGGTAATGTACCACACATGAGTTTATTATGATTCGCGAGGAAAATTTAATATTTTATGTTTTTTCTTAATAAATACAAATTAAGAAATAAAAAATTGTAGGAAATGTGAAAAACGTCTGACTTGTTTTTGGACAATGGAGCAGTAAAAATTTTACTGTTCGACGTTTAGGTAATCATCTGTTTATTATGATTTATGAGGAAAATTAAATATTTGATGGCTTTTGGGTCAAGTAAAAATTAATAAATACAAATTAAGATGAGCATGTTATATCCATGTTACAAAATTTGAGAACGTTAGTAGAAAATATGACAAGATGTTTGCGGTACAAATTTGTATAAAACACTATTTATTAAATTTTTTGTTACATATAATCTAAAATATTACACGTTACTGTGGTATCAGAATAACAAAACTTAGTGTCGTATAAAAATTGTCTTCTTGATCTTCATGAATTACTTAATTTTTAATGTGAACAAAAGAAATAAAAAAAAACATTGTTCCACAACATCCCATACGGGACAAGGGAGACTTCTCTCATATCAATGAGTGCACCCCGATTCATATTTAGCTCAATGATATGGGACCTACTGTTTATCGCCGAGTCCGAACGGCGTGTTTTAAGACACCACTTGTGGAGAAGTTTTTCAAGGCTGAAATACTCAGGAAATGTCGCCAACATTACTGAGGGGTATTTTGCCACCTTTGAAAAATGTTTGATGTTGCTTGGCCGGGGAATCGAACCCCCGACCTTCTGCGTGCAAGGCGGGCGTGCATACCATTGCACCACGGTGGCACCCATTGCACCACGGTGGCACCCATTGCACCACGGTGGAACAAAAGAAATAAGGAACGGAAAATATTGATAACAGCGCAATGTTTGCGGAAATTGTACCTGTAACTTTTTGTATCAAAAACAAAATTCCTCAGTAAATGCAATTGAAGAAAGCATGTGGATTTTCCCAAGTAGACTTGTACTTAATTATTATTTTTGGGAAATTGTACCTGTTTATATTTGTACAACAAACAATATCACTCAATGAGAATGTGCTGATTTTCCGCAAGTAGGATTGTACATTTAAAGTCAACTTTATGATTTCGGGATAAATACAACCACACACTTATTATTTTGGGGTAATTGTACCTGTTGCCATTTGTACAAGAAACAATATTCATCAATTAACTACGCGGATTTTCCGCCTTTAGGGAAATTGTACTTGTTGGTTTTTGTACATCAAAAAATATTCCTCAATGAATGCAGTTTTACAAGGATTTTTCGCATACTCAATCAACGTACAGGTACATATAACACTGAGTACAGGTAGTCTTATTGGAATTTAGATAAACCCATAAACGTTAAGGTATCTGTTAAAGAGTTAGTTTTTAACAGTGAACCGTGAGTCTTCTTCAGTTTCTATCAAACATGCCAAGGCCAAAAAACAGTATTCTTTTTGACATGTTTAATACAAACGAATCAAACGAAATACAAATCGAAAAACATCGAGCTGGCAATAGTGGAACTATTCACCAAACATAGACGTCTTTGCACATGGCAGAAGATAGAGCCTTTAAAATTCTTATGGAACCAGTTCTAAGTTTGCTTGGGATAACCGTCAACGAACACAACATAATGGAAAGAATAATAGAATAAAATTTTTAGTGATCCGGCAGTCGGAACACTAAAATTTTTAGTGATCCGGCAGTTGGAACACTACGATTTTTAGTGATACGGCAGTCGGAACACTACGATTTTTAGTGCTCCGGAGCCGAACACTAAGATTTTTATACCCTCCACCATGCTATGGAGGGCATATTAAGTTTGTCATTCTGTTTGTAACACATCGAACTAATCATTTGCGACCCTATAAAGTATATATATTCTTGATCAGGATAAAATTCTAAGACGATCTAGCCATGTCCGTCTGTCCGTCTGTTGTAATCACTCTAGCGTCCGCAATAATTGAGATAGAGTGCTGAAATTTTGCACCCGTGGGTCTTTTTTCCATAGGCAGGTCAAGTTCGAAGATGGGCTATATCGGTCCACTTTTTGGTAGAGCCCCCATATAACGGTACCTCCGGATTTGAGGTATTTTGACGTTCTTCGCCACATTTGCAGACCGAATTAGCTATAATTTGGCACTTAGGGTTCCTAGTGATCAAGAAACTTATATCCCAAAGGATATGGACATAGGTCCATGTTTTGGTATAGTCCTCATATAACGGTACCTCCCGATTTTCGGTATTTTGAGAATTTTAGCCACAGTTTTTAACCGAACTATCTGCAATTTGACATTTGAGGTTCTCAGTGGTCATGAAACATCTCCACGAAACATCGTCAACATAGGACCATGTTTTGGTATAGCCCCCATATAACGGTACCTCCCGATTTTCGGTATTTTGAGAATTTTAGCTACAATTTTTAACCGAACTAGCTGTAATTTGCCATTTGAGGTTCTCAGTGGTCATAAAATATCTCCACCAAGCATCGTCAACATAGGTCCATTTTTTGGTATAGCCCCCATATAACGGTACCTCCCGATTTTCGGTATTTTGAGAATTTTAGCCACAATTTGTAACCGAAATATCTGCAATTTGACATTTGAGGTTCTCAGTGGTCATGAAACATCTCCACTAAACATCGTCAACATAGGTCCATGTTTTGGTATAGCCCCCATATAACGGTATCTCCCGATATTCGGTATTTTGAGAATTTTAGCTGCAATTTTTAACCGAACTAGCTGTAATGATCGGTATTTTGGGAATTTTAGCTACAATTTTGTCTATTCAAAAATAATCGTCAATATAGGTCCATGTTTTGGTATATCCCCCCATATAACTGTACCTCCCGATTTTCGGGAATTTTCAGTGGTCACGAAATTTCTTCACTAAAATTCGTCAACATGGGTCCATTTTTGAGGGTCTGCATTGTTTTGATGAAACTCCCCTTAATTTGACTCTTGAAGTTCCCTGCAGCTATAAAACTTTTCCGCCAAAAATTTTAAAGATAGGTTGAATCTTTGATATAGCCCCGTAGGTGGTACCTTTCGCCTAGCTGAACACATTTTTATACCCTCCACCATAGTATGGAGGGTATATTAAGTTTGTCATTCTGTTTGTAACACATCGAACTAATCATTTGCGACCCTATAAAGTATATATATTCTTGATCAGGATAAAATTCTAAGACGATCTAACCATGTCCGTCTGTTTCTCCGTCTGTTGTAATCACTCTAGCGTCCGCAATAATTGAGATAGAGTGCTGAAATTTTGCACCCGAGAGTCTTTTTTCCATAGGTAGGTCAAGATCGAAGATGGGCTATATCGGTCCACTTTTTGGTATAGCCCCCATATAACGGTACACCCGGATTTGAGGTATTTTGACGTTCTTCGCCACATTTGCAGACCGAATTACCTATAATTTGGGACTTAGGGTTCCTAGTGATCAACAAACTTATGTATATCCTAAAGGATATGGGCATATGTCCATGTTTTGGTATAGTCCCCATATAACGGTACCTCTCGATTTTCGGTATTTTGAGAATTTTAGCCACAATTTTTAACCGAACTATCTGCAATTTGGTCCACGAAACATCGTCAACATAGGTCCATGTTTTGGTATAGCCCCCATATAACGGTACCTCCCGATTTTCGATATTTTGAGAATTTTAGCTACAATTTTTAACCGAAATATCTGCAATTTGACATTTGAGGTTTTCAGTGGTCATGAAACATCTCCACCAAACATCGTCAGCATAGGTCCATGTTTTGGTATAGCCCCCATATAACGGTACCTCCCGATTTTCGGTATTTTGAGAATTTTAGCTGCAATTTTTAACTGAACTAGCTGTAATGATCGGTATTTTGAGAATTTTAGCTACAATTTTGTCTATTCAAAAATAATCGTCAATATAGGTCCATGTTTTGGTATATCCCCCCATATAACTGTACCTCCCGATTTTCGGGAATTTTCAGTGGTCACGAAATTTCTCCACAAAAATTCGTCAACATGAGTCCATTTTTGAGGGTCTACATTGTTTTGATGAAACTACACTCAATTTGACTCTTGAAGTTCCCTGCAGCTATAAAACTTTTCCGCCAAAAAATTTAAAGATAGGTTGACTCTTAGCCCCGTAGGTGGTACCTGTAACCTAGCTGAACACATTTTTTAGATTAGATCAGATAACACTGTGCAACAAAATGGAGGTGAAAATCTGGGGCACGGAAAATTCCTCTTGGGGAAGAAAGGCCTTGGTGAGTATAATATGAACCCCGAAGGACAGATCCGCCGTGAGTCGAACTTCCGCGTTATGGCGTGATGAAATTTTTGTTAGAGACCCTGTGGGCCATCAGGAATTAGCGTTATATCTTTGTTCACTGTTGCTTACGTGCTCTACAAAAACAACAAAGAAGATATAATGCTAATTCATGATGGCTTACAGGGTCTCTTGCAAAAACTTCATCACGCCATAACGCGGAAGTTCCAATCACGGCGCATCTGTCCTTCGGGGTTTTTAATATACACATACCAAGGGCTTTCATCTCCAAAAGGAATTATATCTGCCCCAACATTTGTGTTCACAGTGTAATTTAAGCAATAGTGGGAGGCAGTAGGAGTCTAACCATTGTCGAAAAGTTGTTCCACCTAAAATTGTAAAAGGACCCTAATTATTTCATTTTAATTAAGACTATTTTATGGTGGAGGGTATAAAAAGTTCGGCCCGGCCGAACTTAACGACTTTTTACTTGTTATTGTTCCATTGTTTCGAATTTTAGAGATCCGGCAGTCGGAACACTAAAATTTTTAGTGATCCGGCAGTCGGAACACTACGATTTTTAGTGCTCCGCAGCCGAACACTACGATTTTTATTGTTCCATTGTTTCGATTTTTAGAGATCCGGCAGTCGGAACACTAAAATTTTTAGTGATCCGGCAGTCGGAACACTACGATTTTTAGTGCTCCGCAGCCGAACATTACGATTTTTATTGATCCATTGTCCAAAAATCAAATCAGGCGTTTTTCCCGTGTTCTATTAAATTTTATTTCTTAATTTGTATTTATTAAAAATAAAATTATAAAATATTTAATTTTCCTCACAAATCATAATAAACTCATGTATCCTCAGTCAGGACACTACAATTTGTAGTGCGCCATTGTACAACAACCGAATCAATGTTTTTCATATTTTCTACTTAAGTTCCCAACGTTATTAATTAATATGTATCTTTCTTCTTCTTTATTTGCCAATTCGTTTTCCGAATGTTAGCGACCAATACAATTATAAATAGATTTGTTTTTATAAATACGTATATATACAATATTTGTTTAGAGATTGCTTAGTATGGTTGCAAACGCATTTCTATCTATAGACTTTGATAATAGGGTTGTAGTATCTCGGATGCCCGTCCATTCTGTAATATTATCCATCCATGTTGTCTCCTTTCTTCCTCTAACAGGTCTTCCTTCTATGTTTATGTGGATTATATTTTGTAGCAATTTATATTTTTGATTTCGCATTATATGCCCCAGGTACGCAGTCTTTCGTCTTTTTATAACTGAGATAAGTTCTCTTTCGCAGTGCATCCTTCTCAGTACATCGGTATTTGTTATATGGGCTGTCCAGGTAATTTGGGTACTCTCCTATAAATCCATATCTCAAAAGCTTCCAGTCTTCTTATATCAGCACTTTTAATTGTCCATACTTCCGTTGCATATAATAACACTGACCAGACATATGTTTTAATAAAACGAATCTTTGTTTCAAGATTAATGTCATGACTCGTAAGTACACTCTTTTATTTTGAAAATGCTTCTCTGGCCTGTTCAATTCTGCATCTTATTTCTTGCGAGGACTGCCACTGTTCAGTTATTGTAACTCCCAGGTATTTGAAACTTTTAACTCTGTCAACATAGGTATTGTGAATTTTTAATGTTGTATTATTGTGTTCATTCTTCTTGCTTATAACCATGAATTTGGTTTTGCGGATGTTAATTTTCAGACCGTATTTTTCGCTGTGTATTGCGAGTTTATTCACAAGGTTCTGCAGTCCAGATATGCTATGCGCCAGTAAGGTTGTATCATCACCATATCTTATGTTGTTCAGAAATGTTCCGTTTATATGAATGCCGATTGGGATTTTGTTTATGGATTCATGAAAAATTTTTTCTGAGTAGATATTGAATAGCAAAGGTGACAATATGCACCCTTGTCTGACTCCCTTGGATATATCAATACTATTTGTCATTTCCCCGTTCACTTCTATTTGTGCATTTTGATTCCAATATAGACTTTTAATACATTGTACTTCTTTCTGATCTAGGCCAATGGAGATGAGGATGTCAATCAACTTATCGTGTAACACTGTGTCGAAAGCTTTTTCGTAATCAATGAAGCATAGAAATAGGTCTTTTTGTGCGTTTTTACATTTCTGAACCAATGTTTGTATTGAAAAAAGTGCTTCTCGGGTTACCATACCTTCCTTGAATCCAAACGGGGATGTTCCCATGGCTTTTTCACATTTCGAGTATATTCTGGAGTGGATAATACGCAGAAATATTTTTAGAGCATGGCTTATAAGGCTAATAAGTCTGTATTCGCTACAATATTTTGCATGGCATTTCTTCGGAATGGTAATAAATGTTGATTTTAGCCAATCTTGCGGGAATCGGCCTGTATCATATACATGGTTAAATAATTTTGTTATAATTTCTATATTTTCTTCATCTATTAGTTTTAGGATTTCCGAGGGAATCCCGTCCGGCCCACAAGCTTTCTTATCTCTCAGACTGTTTATAGCAGTTTCAACTTCTCTTCTACATATTGGTGTTCCTGTAAGAGGATGTTGCGTCTGTTCTTCAAAAGTTGTTCTATGTTCATCTGTAAAAATTTGTTTTATATAATCTCTCCAGATATTTTTCTTTTCTTCTATGTCAAAAACAGGATCATTATTATTGTTGTAAAGTACTTTTGAGGGAGTTTTGCGGTATACACCAGCAAGTTCTTTTAACTTTCTATGGAGATTAAAATCGTCGTGAAGGCTTTTTAATCTTTCAATCTCCTGACATTGTTTAATTATGTGGTTGTTTTTTGCTATTCTTACAGCGGTTTGGATTTTCCTATTTAGTTCCCAATATCGTTCAAAATTTATGTTTTTATGTTTTCGTCTCTCTTCCATCAAGTCGAGAATATCCTGTGTCATCCACTCTTTCTGTTTAGATATTTTGTGGTATCCAAGGGTATTATCCGCTAGGGGCTTGAGCGTAGTCCTTAGTGCGTTCCATAAGTCGTCAACGTTTTCAGTATTTATGTTTCTCAGTTCTTGATTTATTTTATCTCGGAAATTTGTTTTGAATGTGGTATTTTCAAGCTTTGCCACATCGAGTTTACGGCGAATCTTCCGTTTTTTGCTCGTGGCAATTTTTATGCGCAACTTCATCATCAGAAGATTGTGGTCTGAAGGAACATCAGCACCTGGATACGTTGAACATTTCATAACCGAAGATCCGTATCTGGTATTAATTAATATAAAATCTATTTGATTTCTCACAATAGTGTCCCTTCTATCTTGCGGTGATTTCCACGTGTATAGTCTTCTTGGGGGAAGACAGAACATTGTATTTGTTACCATCATTTTATGTTCCTGACAAAGCTGAATTAGTCTATCACCCCTTTCATTTCTTTCGCCAAGACCGTATTTTCCTGTTATACCTTGACACTTTTCTGCTCCTATTTTAGCGTTGAAGTCACCTTGAATTATTGTTATTTCGTGGCTTTTTGTCATTCTTAATAAGTCGTCGATTTCCTCGTAAAAAGATTCAATTTCATGATTACTTTTGTCCGCAGTAGGTGCATATACTTGTATTATGTTTATATCAATTGGTTTACATTGAATTTTAAGCAGCATAGTCCGATCCGACTTAAAAATAGAACCCGTTACGCTTTGCGCTATGTTACTTTTTACTATAAATCCCACACCGTTTCTGTGATGTTCGGTAGAATTGCCAGAGAAGTATATTTTCGCGTTTTGGGAGCTAAATTCACCGTTTTGTGGCCACCAGGTCTCACTTATTCCGAGTATATCGATGTTTAATCTATTCATTTCCGCTATGGTGTTGGCTAGTTTTCCTGCTTCATAGAGACTCCTTATATTCCATGTTGCAATGTTTAAATGTTGTTTTTTACCTCCGGGGATTCTTAGCACCCTTGTATTGCCGGAGACTAAGGGCCGTGTATTTGTTTCATCACTCATGATTGTATGGTTTTCGAGGGAGAGATACTTCAGTGGTTTCCCGTTGCCTTCTGAAGGGTTAACTGTTTTCCTTCTACGTATTCAGCCGCTCCACTGGAGTACAGACGCTGTTTGCTGCCGCTTACTTTAAGACAGACGCCGCTACCTGTTGGTCCGCGGGACGTATTTGATTTCCGTCCTACCACCCATATCTGGGAAGCATTCCCCTATCCGCCACCTGGGGACGCGCCCTATATGGGGTTACAGGTTCCCCGAAGGGGCAGTACTATCATTTTTGCTAATTGTTGTAGTCATTATAGATTTTTATGAATTTTGTATTGTTGGATAATGAAACAATGCAAAACATTCCTATTTTGGCTTTGAAAATATCAACATACCTCTGGAAACTATAGGCAAAATAGACCACCAGTGTAGTATTTTGAAACGACCACAGCAGAGCTCTATTTCCCCTCTGAAAAGTATTAGAATGGCTTCATTTTTACTAAATGGATAGATATTATCCTCTGCCTTCATAATAAATCCCAAAAGGTGCGCCAAATCTAATAAAATACTCTTCTGGAAAATCTGTTTAGAAAGACATCCCCACTCAAAGCATTAAGAATAATTTAATAGTCTTTATTCTGAAAGTCAGTAGAAGGGATCCAGAAAGCTCAAACAAATTCAACTACCACTATTCCAAAGGCCAGATCATGACATATTAATCTTATTTGTGTAAATTGCTTATGTAATACACTCCGGTTCATCTGAATAGAACCAACCAATATTTGTCTACAAATACCGTTATATCAGACGAATGGAGAGGAATTGTAAATTATAATTTTGTGGACATGTAGAGTATATAGTAGCCGATATTTTCAATACCTAACATGTTTCACATATGCGTCATAACGGTACTTTTTATTCGTTTTTTAAAAAATGTCAAAATAGTAGCATGTTTTAATGGTTCACCAGGATAGAACCACCCTAAGAATTTACACAAATCCTTTGTTAGATGTGGTAAACTTTAACAAAAAACTATTTATAATTATAAATAAATGCCGTTAGTGTTGATTGCCAACAAATATTGTGCAAAAATTTGTATTAGGGTCTTGAAATTTGATAAAAATCGAGGCTTAGAGCTCCAAAAAATATTTTTATGAAGAAATCGGTAGAAATAATTTATAAAGTCAAAATGTTATACTGAATTATGTTCAAAATTTTCTATACTACAATAAAATTACAAAAAAGTCACATTTGATAGGTGTATGAGTCCGAAACAGAGGAAATATGGTAAAGATAATTCAAAAATCTACCTTTCCAATCCAAAATTTGATATTTTATCTCAGGAAAGTGAATGCAAATCGATGGTTTCCACCCAGTTTCGTTGACTGTGGACATCTACAGGTCCAGTAAATAAAGAAAATTCCACCGCTGAACGCTTCATGTCAACATCAAGGGCTTTGATTTAGAAGATATCGCATGACATGGAAAGCACAGAAACAAAGGCGATCTTTTTTTTGTGTAATAACGGATCAGAAATATTTTTTCGGTACTTATTCGGTACTTAAACCCTTTACTTTCGAAAAAATTAACGTCTGCCTTCCCCTATCGCTAAGCTGTTTCTTCACATCAAATGTCTTAGAACCTTTTGAAATTCCAAGGACTTGATGGTGACATGAAGCGTTCGGCGGTGGAATTTTCTTTATTTATTGGACCTGTAGATGTCCACAGCCGACGAAACTGGGTGGAACCCATCGATTTGCATTCACTTTCCTGAGATAAAATATCAAGTTTTGGATTGGAAAGGTAGAATTTTGAATTATCTTTACCATATTTCCTCTGTTTCGGACTCATAAACCTATCAAATGTGATTTTTTTGTAATTTTATTGTAGTATAGAAAATTTTGAACATAACATTTTGACTTTATAAATTATTTCTACCGATTTCTTCATAAAAATATTTTTTTGAGCTCTAAGCCTCGATTTTCATCAAATTTCAAGGCCCTAATACAAATTTTTGCACAATATTTGATAGCAATTAACACTCACGGCATTTATTTATAATTATAAATAGTTTTTTGTTAAAGTTTACCACATCTAACAAAGGATTTGTGTAAATTCTTAGGGTGGTTCTATCCTGGTGAACCATTAAAAAATGCTAATATTTTGACATTTTTTCATAAAGCGAGTAAAAAGTACCGTTATGACGCATATGTGAAACATATTAGGTATTGAAAATATCGGCTTCTATATACTCTACATGTCCACAAAATTATAATTTACAATTCCTCTCCTTTCGGCAGATATAACGGTATTTGTAGACAAATATTGGCTGGTACTATTCAGATGAACCGGAGTGTATAACAAAACTAAACAAATAAATACCTTAGGCCAAAATCCTAATATAAACCCTTATACATATTTTGGGTCCAGTTTATGAAAAAAATTTGTAAAAAAAGACCAACGAAAGATCAAGATTTACTAAAATTTGGGTAACTAGTAACCTTAGAGTGTAAAATGCCGAGCCTTAGTTTTGGGTTAAATAAGCTCATTGAAGCTTCAATGAATATCCAAAGTGGCTAGACAACTTATTGAGCAACACTACTTTGGTAATTCTCCAACCAATGATATTGTAATTTTTGCTATTCTTTTTTGTCACCCCCAGGTAGTAGATAATTTTTATTTTAGTCCGCATTTGTTATAAATCTCAAAAAAAAAAAACTTTGTATATTTTGACGGAATATTGTTTTGCGGACCAATAGCAAGAGATTTGCAAAACGGTATAGTTTTTACATAATTTGTTGTCATAAACGAACAATTAATATGAAAATTTTTACAGTGTTGTTCTTTGCAATACATTTGTTGTCTTACTGTACGTTTTCTTAGTGTATTTTGTAATGATTTTGTAAGATTATCCATTATTAAAATGAGCTGTCATCTAGTGGCAGAATTTAAATGGAGGGTCGCAGACTAAAGCTGCCCTACAATATGGTTGCTATGGATATATTAGGGTACAATCCTGTTATCTAGGCACGTACATTAACATAATTGGAAAGGTCAAAAATTCTTCTTCCAAATATGACTTACGTGGGCGGTACGTGTCTTTCAGGAAGAACGCCATGAGATCTATATTACAAAAGTTACCAATTATCAGACGAAAATGTTGGTCTATTTACCCGCAAAATTGGTTGGTTTTTATGTTGTTTTGGAGATTGTTTGGTTTCCCATGTCTATTTTTGCATCACAAAATAACCGGCACTTTCGTTCATGACATTTTGTATTAAGATCATAAAACAATTCATACAGTGTACCCCCTCCTGAGGGCAAAGAGGGGAGAATGCTACAATGCTAGAGATTGCATCGAGCACACATCGATTCAAACCAGAGCTTTTTTGACCGAACAAAATGTGGAATTGATGGGTCATCCGCCTTCATTTGACTTCATTTGATTCCCGCACATTAAGAAAAAAATAGGCGTGGTCAACGATTTCCGTCGCCAGAATATGCTGTTGAAACGTAAACCATGTTTTGGAGGTGTTTCAATTGGAGTGGAAAAATTGCTTCAACAATTGCTTTGAGAGCGTGAAAAATTGTATAACTCATGCTGGAGAATACTTTAAACGACAATGAAACCATTTTTGATGATAAGTATTCGCGTTTTCATTATTAGCACAGAAACTTTTCTAGTAGCCTTCGTACAAACTGTGCTAAAAAAGTACACATAATTACAAACACATATGTATGTGGTAATGGGACTTTCTGCTGGGTTGGCATCTCATAGTAAATTTTATTATCGAATGTGCGTGAATGACTTTAAAATTTACCCATACCCCTTCAATATAGTGATAGTAGTATGATTGCAATTATATCAGATAATTTTTGTTTTTGAATTTAAACATTTCTTTTTTTAATTTTGTTGCCATTTTTAATTTTCTCTGTCTATGCAGTTGAATGATTACGGAATAAATGTGAACCTGTGTGTGTGTGTGTATCTCTGCACTACTCAAATGACTTTGTATGCGTGGATTCAATTTAATTGTGATTGGTTTATTTGCTGTGCACGCACATTGTCGGTGTGATTGAGTGGTGCATGCATGTGGTGGCGTATACTTATGTGGCTATAAGTGTGTTAACGCAATGTTACATTCGTTACATGACTGATTTTGCTGGTTGGCTGACTGCGTGATTACAGTGAACATGACGAGTTACTTGTAACGCCATGAACGCAATTTCTAAAATAGGGTTATAGAAGAAGGACTTAAGACTTGCTTTGGGTGTCTAGACATGTATAATGTTATGTATACGTGTCGCTAAAAGTTTGTCTTTATTCAGTTTTACAAAGCTGTTCGTGTAGTTTTTTGCAATTTCTATAAGAAAATTAGTTGTTTATGAGAATATAGGGGGCTACTGCTTTACTGACATTTAAATCCTAGTATGTATGGCTTTGGCATAAGATTTCTATAAAGAACCTATTACTCCTTTTCAAGAACCTTTCAATGTTCGCCATAGACCTCCTATACACTTCAATTGATACGTGTACTACTACTGCATGCATTATTTGTAAATTTGGCATTGTTGTTACTGAGCTTTTGCTCCCAAACAGACACATTGTAGTTGTATTTGTGAGTTGTTTCTGTTGTCGCTATTTTATTTTACTTCTCTTCTCCTCTTCTACTGCTCCTCCTCGGTGAATAATTTTGTTGTTTGTGATTTTTTGACATGTTGACAGTTGATTATTCTGACAATTTAAATGGTTTCAATGTAAATCAGTTTCAAAATGTTGTGTGTGTGTCTGCGTATATTTTCACTGAGGTAAAAATATAATTTTTCCATCATTTGAAAATTCAACAGAAAAATGTTACAGTACTTGACTGCAATTTGCTCCCCACTTCTGTTCTGCCACAATAATAATAAAAATAATAAGTAGATAATTGTTTGCCACCACACAATCAGATTTATGCGTTTGTTATGCATTCCGTTTGTTAAGTTACTTACTTACCTCTTGTCATTATCATCAGCATTTCAAACAATGGGAATTTATTTTCTACCCAGATTGTTTTAATTTCCACATCGAATGACAAGCTTTGAAATTTTTACAATTTTAATAGTTTTGCTATTGATGGGTTGAATGTGGATATGTTGTTAATAAGGCTATGTTGATAACATTTGGAGCCTAATGGGAAGTGTTTTTAATTTAACTTGTAATGAAAATTGCCTTAATTAGGGACAAACGAATTCAACTGAATTTTCCCTTGAAGATCTACATACCTATGTAACGTGGTTTTTCGTCGGCTGGGGTGAGTCCATTCGCGTCCAGTGTCTCCATAAGGACCCACTAAACCTTTCGAAATAAAATACTAGTTTTATCCCTTCTAGGGGTTCAATCGGATATTTATTGATCTAAATACTAGTATGTTCTACTTCAATGAAATGCGATATTATCGGGCATCGGTGATGACGATGCTGGCTGATAACGATACTTGTCGATGATCGGAAGCGACGATCCTGGTTGCTGATTCGTTTCAGTAGTGATCGGGAACGTGTTGATTGAAGTCGGGCGGGTTGACGATGATCTGCTGTTCTGTTCGGAACGACTACTATACAACACTAATTACAGCTACGAACTCATACAGACTACTGCGTATATCTAGGAACAAAGAACCAAAGTCTCCGTGAGGGACGGGAAACCGAAGTCTCCGTGGGGGACGGGAAACCGAAGTCTCCGTGGGGGACGGGAAACCGAAGTCTCCGTGTGGGACGGGAAACCGAAGTCTCCGTGTGGGACGGGCAAGCGAAGCCTCCGTGTGGGACAGAAAACCGAAGTCTCTGCGTAGAACAGGAAACCGAAGTCTCTGTGGGGGACAGTAAACAGAAGCCACAATGGGTAGTCCCTTCCAAAATTTGCCAACGCAACAAGCCACCCAGGAATGCCTTGGTGGATAGCAAGCCCCCAGCAGTAGCAAGCTGACTTCAACGGCGAAAACTGGAATACTAAAGTATAAACTGGAATGAAGTGAATGCGAATTATTGTGTATTGAGTACAGCAAGCAAATGACTGCAATGCATGACTGGCGTAGATGGAGGTGCTGTTGAGTGCATATCGACTCATTGCTACTATGGTGGTAAGGGAAGACCGTAGGTGTTGTTGTATGTATGTGACACTTGTCACATGACACCTTAGCCTTTCTGAACTTTGTTGTTTCTTCTGTGATTTGTGCCCAATAAAAATGTTTTACACAGTTGGATTTAAAAGCGAAGAGGTTTTGTGCGATACTCTAATAACTATGACCTACCCAAGGCCAAACCCCATTAAACCCTAGTATTATGGGTATACTGTAAAATGATATAAATTTGATATGGTACAAATTTACATTATCGCAATAATAGTTTTAAACGACTTAATCAGATTCAGACAATTTTCGATTCGATCCAGCTTTGTCCGTACGTCTTTCAGTCTGCTTGCGCACTAGACACGATAACTCTCGAAGGAAGTAAATTTCAACAAATTTCTCCTAAGTGGAGTTTAAGGGATATTCATTATCGTTTTGATATGTATACTGATCGTAGTAGCTAAAAGTAAGAGAAACGGGTAACAGTGTTTTTAAAGTTTACATTGGAAAGTAACCAAAGTAGGCGGGGCAAGTTCCGCCCATTACTAGTTTTTTTCGAAATATTCGAGTTAAGATATCTTGGAATCCTTGCGTTTTAGGTGGGGAATATTTTTGTTAAAAATTTTAAGCCTAATGCGATTAATCAAAGGAGTATTTTTTGTCCTTTTTCGACCATCTTTCAAAAACTCCTTTAACATGTGATCATATCAAATTCAAAAATTCTACAAAATTATTCGTCATAAAATTTTAGTATAGGTCTTAGAATACACCATTTTGCTAAATTTTGATAAAGTATGGAATTATGTCAAATTAACAGTTGTTCACTTTCGTGAGCGATATGACGATTTTTGAGGCATGACATGAATGGATGGCAATCCTGGAAAGGCGCTGGGTTGAGGGTGGCCACTTCGTGCTTGACGAAGGATGCTTGTATGGATTTCGTTACTCGCCGTTTTGTTTGCGGACGAATTGGTTTTTTTTAGTTATCGTTGAACATTAACTGCGGCAGATCAATATCGATTTTTTTATTCTTCCGTAAATTAAAGAAAGAAGTTGAAAACATACTCAATTTGTATTTTTATTCCGAGAAAAAATAAATAAAATAAAAACGAGGAATTTTCGTTTCGTTTTATCCGAAGTCGTCGGAGGAACATAACACTCTTTTATTTTATTCCAAATTGTGGTTTTCCTTCGTTGCCTTTTTTTATATTGGTTGGTTCCATTTGCTGCTATCCAGTGTGCTTTTTTTTGTTGCGATCGTTTCTTCAGTTCGGGAAAGAAACATAGTCCTTCGAGCCGGATAGCAAAACGAGAACATTTTGTAACCTTTGGGTGAATAAAAATAAAAAAGGTAACGTTTTGTGTTCTTTGGAAATAAAACACATTCTTTTTTATATAAAAATTTAATAATTTTGGCGAAAATATTATTTCTATTATTTCCCAAATTTAATTGTGTTTCCCAATTTTGAGTTTTATCAATTGTTGATCTGGCAACGACGCTACTCTAGTCGACATCTGATAGCAGAACAACAACAATTGTATTGGTTTTGTTTCTCGCTGTGCTTCTTCCTCTTTTTATTAGTTGGTTCGATTTTGCATAAAAGACGAAGTGAAAAAAAAACATTTGTTTACAAATTTAATCAAATAAAGTGGCTTTAAATTGGTTTACAAGGAAAAATACGTTGTTACATATCAAAAAATAAGTTTTAAAATAAATAGTGTGGCATTTTTGAACTGTTTACATACATAAACTTTTCGGCAAAAATATCCGAGGAACACAACAATAACATTGTGGCAATTATAAGCCATTGCTGAGTTCAAGGTATGTGCATTAGTGACATTTTGTTTTTAAAAAGGAATTGAAAACCTCATAACTCCTAAGAGCAATATTATAAATTGTGTAAAAAAAAATAACTTACGTTGTGGCGGGTCTGATTCTGCATTTTCGTTTGGTAACACATAATATACTTATAAACGCCAGCGCCGTGGTTTCAATCTGTCAAATTTGTTTGTTATTGTGAATAAATTGTATGAAAACGTAAACAAATATTGTGACATCTAGAAGAATTTCTGACCAAAATAGAGTTTTTGTTGTTCTACTTACGTGATCTGGTAAATAGATCTTGGTTGATACCACTAAGCCCAACAAACATATCAGCTGTTGCTGAAATAAATAAATGTGGAGACTTAGCATAACAAGGTGTTTCGTGTAGTTTCTTGAATTTGGCATTGAGCGATTTTTTAATAATATTTAAATCAGTTTGTTCATGGTTTAAAAGAGATATTCTACTGTTCTTTAATTTTGCTTTGTGAAAGTGGCCAATTTGTACATTCTTATAACAATTATTTCGGGCCTGTCTTATAAATTTTGCGTTGACATATGTTAAAGAAGACTTTTGGTGACAAGGTGGCACACTCCCTTATAATAACCGAAGTAGTACTGGTTGTTAATTAAATTTAGTATAATTTGTCTGGAGTTTTGGAATATTTCTGGTATTGTACAATTTATTTAAGACAAACACAACACTTTTATTGGAACTCAAGTTAAATTGTTTGCCTTTTATAAAAATTTTACTGGTTTTGTTGGAATTTTGAATCTTACCGAAAGAAAATGCCACTGTCGAAAAATTTCTTGAAGTTTAAAAAGTTAGCAGCTCTTTTCTTAGAATTTGAAAAGGAATATACCGACATTCTTCCTAGTAACCATACCATGTTTACTATAGAGATTCGAAAGGAAGAATTTAAGGGGCTTTGGCAGAAAGTTAGATCAACATATGAACAGTTGTGTGTTGAGAGTGACGGAACAGAGGAGGAAACTGAAGCGTCTGTGCTGTTTAAGCAATGTAGAGAAGCTTATATAATATGCGCTGCTCAAATGGGTGAGTTATCGCAGACATTCTTAAACCAATCCGCTTTGACGTCCACATTGCTTACAACTAATCAGGCGACAGACTTATCGGAAAATAGAGTACCAGATCATCGCTTGCGTTTACCGCCATGCACTACTGAGATATTCCATGGTGACTATCACTCTTGGCCATCTTTTAGGGATATGTTCACCGCAGTGTACATTGACTGTAAGTCAATCACGCCGGTTGAAAAGCTTTTTTACTTACGCCAGAGTACTCAAGGCGAGGTGTTGGAAATAGTTAAAAAATCGCCTCTGACTAATTCTGGTTTTGAAAGTGCCTGGTCAAACCTTCGAGACAGGTATGAAAATAAACGAATATTGGTAAATAGCCAGTTGAAAATACTTTTCAGTCTCGAATCTGTTAAACATGAATCAGCAGGAGAAATCAAACGTTTGCAGAGAGACATAAATAACTGTATTACTGCTCTTAAATTACATGAGATCAACATAGACAGTTGGGACCCAATATTTGTGTTTTTATGCTCAACTAAATTGCCAGCCAATACGTTATCACTCTGGGAGCAAACAGTTAGGAACAAAACGGAGATACCTAAGTGGTCAGACCTTGATGATTTTTTGACTTCCAGATTCCAATCGCTTGAAACCGTGTATGACCTAACGAATGCACATGAAATCGAGAGTTCACAGAGAAAGGAATCTTCGTTTGTTTCTCGATCAAACAAGCGAATCAAGTCGTATCAGGCAAACGTTAATAAGAGATCTTGTTTTGCTTGTTCTGAAGATCATTTCTTAAGAACATGTCCAAAGTTTTTAAAAATGAGCCAGAGTGAAAGATTTGTTGTTGTGAAGAGAAACAATTTATTTAATTTAATTAATCGAGCTTTTTTATGACCTAAGGAGATTACATTGAAAAATTGATATCTAGCGAAGTCCTACACACACACACATCAACCACTATGCGACGATCGTTTCGTTAGCTGGTTAGGCTAACATCATCAGGCATATTAATGTGTTGTTGTTGCTAGACAATTTTCGCCATTTGGAGCTCCTATTTATACATCCAAGATTGCAAATTTTGCATTTGTGAAGTTCAAATTGCAGCTTTTTTATTTCCAAAGACGACTCATTTGTCCCCCTTCTATTCCAGAAATCAATTTTTTCAATGTTACATTCATATTACAGTCGATAGCTTTTTTCCATCGTAGACTGTATATATGTCTTTCAAATCGAAAGATTTTTTAAGTGGATTGTGGTTTAGAACGCTAAGACGTCAGCAACATTGTCTGTTAGTTGGCGACGACCCAGGTTCGAATCCCAGCCGGGCTCAGCTGAATGTTTTATTTTAAAGTTTTTGCCTTTTTAGGGGCGAAGGCCATTATTTGTGAGATTTAATTAATTTAATTAATCGAGCTTTTTTATGACCTAAGGAGATTACATTGAAAAATTGATATCTAGCGAAGTCCTACACACACACACATCAACCACTATGCGACGATCGTTTCGTTAGCTGGTTAGGCTAACAACATCAGGGATATTAATGTGTTGTTGTTGCTAGACAATTTTCGCCATTTGGAGCTCCTATTTATACATCCAAGATTGCAAATTTTGCATTTGTGAAGTTCAAATTGCAGCTTTTTTATTTCCAAAGACGACTCATTTGTCCCCCTTCTATTCCAGAAATCAATTTTTTCAATGTTACATTCATATTACAGTCGATAGCTTTTTTCCATCGTAGACTGTATATATGTCTTTCAAATCGAAAGATTTTTTAAGTGGATTGTGGTTTAGAACGCTAAGACGTCAGCAACATTGTCTGTTAGTTGGCGACGACCCAGGTTCGAATCCCAGCCGGGCTCAGCTGAATGTTTTATTTTAAAGTTTTTGCCTTTTTAGGGGCGAAGGCCATTATTTGTGAGATTTAATTAATTTAATTAATCGAGCTTTTTTATGACCTAAGGAGATTACATTGAAAAATTGATATCTAGCGAAGTCCTACACACACACACATCAACCACTATGCGACGATCGTTTCGTTAGCTGGTTAGGCTAACATCATCAGGCATATTAATGTCTTGTTGTTGCTAGACAATTTTCGCCATTTGGAGCTCCTATTTATACATCCAAGATTGCAAATTTTGCATTTGTGAAGTTCAAATTGCAGCTTTTTTATTTCCAAAGACGACTCATTTGTCCCCCTTCTATTCCAGAAATCAATTTTTTCAATGTTACATTCATATTACAGTCGATAGCTTTTTTCCATCGTAGACTGTATATATGTCTTTCAAATCGAAAGATTTTTTAAGTGGATTGTGGTTTAGAACGCTAAGACGTCAGCAACATTGTCTGTTAGTTGGCGACGACCCAGGTTCGAATCCCAGCCGGGCTCAGCTGAATGTTTTATTTTAAAGTTTTTGCCTTTTTAGGGGCGAAGGCCATTATTTGTGAGATTTAATTAATTTAATTAATCGAGCTTTTTTATGACCTAAGGAGATTACATTGAAAAATTGATATCTAGCGAAGTCCTACACACACACACATCAACCACTATGCGACGATCGTTTCGTTAGCTGGTTAGGCTAACATCATCAGGCATATTAATGTGTTGTTGTTGCTAGACATATGAGTCGTCTTTGGAAATAAAAAAGCTGCAATTTGAACTTCACAAATGCAAAATTTGCAATCTTGGATGTATAAATAGGAGCTCCAAATGGCGAAAATTGTCTAGCAACAACAACACATTAATATGCCTGATGATGTTAGCCTAACCAGCTAACGAATGTGCTAGTCAAATAAGTTGTTCTAAATGCAAAATGAAGCATCATAGTCTGCTACATAGAGATCCACTAATGTCAAATACAGTTACAGACGCAGATGTTTAGCCTAGCACTAGCCAGCAGGCAAGGTCAAGTTCTTCGAACACTGGATCCAATGTACAAAGTTGTTTTGCGAATACTCGTAGACAGGTTCTGTTGGGAACCGCTATAGTCAATATCTACCTCAACGGAGAAGTTTTTACAGCAAGAGCATTGATCGATTCTGGCTCTCAAGCTAGTTTTATATCCGAAAAGCTACAACGAAGACTTAACCTACCGGTTAAGAAAGTAAATGCTAGGATTTCTGGACTTAATGATGCATTAGCAGGTTCCGCAGATAAGCAATGTAAGTTCTGTCTGAAGTCGCCACATTCTGATACTTTTAATGTTGAAGTCTCTGCGTTGGTACTACCCTTACTTACTGGTAGATTACCGAGTTTGTCCTTAGACATTCCTCCTTCGTTTTCGTTGGGTATATTGCCATTAGCTGATCCAAAATTCGCAACAAGTGATCAGGTCGACATTCTAATTGGTGGTGATATATATCCACAAATTATTTTAGATGGTGTGCGTCGAAATATATTAGGGTCTCTTCTTGCACAGGAAACTATTCTTGGTTGGGTACTCACAGGTCCCATCTCTAATCCTGGCCCAGGAACGTTTACGACTTTTGTGTCGTTCTGCACGTCCGTAGAGGTGGATAAACTTTTAGAAAAATTTTGGAAATTAGAAGAGCCACCTAAAATTTCTGAATACAGTCCAGAAGAAGAGTACTGTGAGGAAGTCTATAAGAAAACTACTAGAAGGTTACCAGATGGTCGGTATGTGGTATCGCTGCCGTTTAAATCACAATTTTCGAATGGACGAGGTCTTGGAGAGTCGAAAGCGAGAGCCTGTCGACAGTTTTTTAGAAACGAAGCTTCATTATGTAAAAAACAAGATTTTAAAGCTATATATGATAATGTTTTGGATGAATATGAAAGCCTTGGTCATATGGTACCAATTTGTGAAGCTTCAGAGTCTAGTTCTTTTTATTTGCCACACCATGCAGTTATAAAGCCTGAAAGTTCTTCTACAAAGGTGAGAGTAGTTTTTAATGCATCTAGTAAGACATCGACAGGTCTTAGTTTAAATGATATTCTACACGCTGGGCCCATTCTACAGAACGATTTAATGTTGTTAATCATTAGATGGCGATTCTACCGTTTTGTCTTTAATGGGGATATAGAGAAAATGTACCGCCAAATTTGGCTGGAGGAACAACATGCAAGGTTCCAGAGAATTGTTTTTCGAAAAGATCCCAAATCCGATTTGCAAGATTTTTAGTTGAAGACGGTGACTTTTGGGGTCAATTGCGCCCCCTTTTTAGCCATTCGAACATTATTCCAATTAGCGTCAGATGTCGAAAATGAATTACCTTTAGCTGCAACAATTCTACGTCGCATGATGTATGTTGATGATGCCTTAGCGGGGGCTCATGAGTTAGAATTAGCTATTAAGGCTAGAGATCAGTTGGTTCAAGCATTATATTCTGCTGGTTTTTGTATGAGGAAATGGACATCCAATGACGAACGCATTTTGAATGGTTTGCCATCTAATCATCTTCTTAATGAGCATTTTTTAGAGATTGAAGATGAGAGTAATGCCAAGACTTTAGGAATCAGATGGAACGCCAAGAGCGATAATTTCTACTTCTCGGTAAAGCCTATTGAAACGAAGCTGATATCCACTAAGAGAGAAGTTTTGTCCATTATTGCAAGCCTTTTCGATCCAGCAGGTTGGCTAGGGCCAGTTATCGTTGTGGCTAAGATGTTAATGCAGCAAATATGGAGTGAAGGCATTGGTTGGGATCAAGGACTAACAGAAAAAAGTCACAATCAATGGCATCAATTCATTAGTGACTATATATCGTTAAATCAAATTAAAATTCCAAGATGGGTAGGTTTCCAGCCTAGTGCACAGGTTGAAATTCATGGATTCTCTGATGCGTCGGAGAAAGCTTATGGGGCCTGTGTTTATGTACGAGTAGTGGCTGACGATGGATCAGTACAATCACATTTATTGCTGGCAAAGTCGAGAGTTGCTCCATTAAAGGTAGTTTCGCTCCCAAGGTTAGAACTTTGTGGAGCTCTTTTGTTGTCGGATTTGATAGGAGCCATCAAGACTGACTTGTGCCTAGATGAAAAGAGTACAAAATATTATTGTTGGTCAGATTCCATGATTGTACTTGCATGGCTTCAAAAGCCTCCCACTTCATGGACGACGTTCGTGGCCAATAGAGTGTCGAAGATTGTTGATAACGTTGAAAAGGACAAATGGAGGCACGTCAAATCTGAATTTAATCCTGCCGACCTGATCAGTCGGGGAATTCGGCCACAAGATCTTAAAGATAACTCCCTATGGTGGCACGGACCTTCTTGGCTCAAGTCTTCTAGTAGCCGGTGGGAAAAAAGCAATATTGAGTTCGTTACTGAAGAAGAAGAGCGGAAATTGAAAGGCTTTTCTACGTTTATCAAGGACTACGATGATGTCCTGAACCGGTTTTCATGTTATGCAAAGGCATTACGTCAAATGGCGTACGTTTTTCGATTTATTGACTGCCGTAACGAAGAAAAACGATTTTCAACAAAAATCATAAGTTCAGAGGAGCTTCAAGTTGTGAAAGAACGTCTAGTTGTTATAGCTCAAAAGGTATATTTTCAAGAAGAATATTATGATCTGACCAAAGGTAGATCAGTTTCCCCAAAAAGTCGTTTACTTTGTTTGAATCCGTTTGTTGATGAAAAGGGTATAATTCGGGTTGGTGGCCGGCTTGGAAATGCCACATTTCTATCGTGTAGGGAGAAACATCCCATGATTTTGCCATATGATTGCAAATTTTCGCGCCTTTTGATTAATTTCATTCATCAGACAACATTGCATGGTGGTAATCAGCTGATGTTACGTGTTTTGAGGACAGAATTTTGGATGCCTCGGGCGAAAAATATGATCCAGTGGTCAATACGTCGTTGTAGAATTTGTACCATCATGGCAAAAAAGACTAGGTGTCAATTAATGGCGTCATTGCCTCTGGCAAGGACGGTGATTGATCGGCCGTTTACTCGAACAGGTGTCGATTTTGCAGGACCGTATGATATTAAAAATTACACGGGCCGTGCTTGTTTAATTACAAAGGGATATGTATGTCTTTTTGTATGTTTTGCCACGCGAGCCATTCATCTGGAAGCTGTTAGCGATTTGTCGTCAGTTGCATTTTTGGCCGCTTTTGCACGTTTTGTCTCTCGTCGAGGTTGCCCCAGTGAAATGTATTCTGACAACGGCACGAATTTTGTTGGCGCATCGAAAACTTTGAAAGCGGAGTTACGTCACTTTCTTAAGACTGTTGGACCTGAGTTGACGAAATCTTATGTCACACAAGGTGTCAGTTGGCATTTTAACCCAGCAAGCGCACCACACATGGGAGGTTTATGGGAGGCCGGTGTTAAATCGTTTAAACACCACTTTAAAAGAATAGCCGCTAATCTTAAATACACTTTTGAAGAGTTTTCGACTTTATTAGCACGCGTAGAGTCTTGCCTAAACTCGAGACCGCTTTGTCCACTTTCAGAAGACATAGATTCATTGGATGTTTTAACGCCGGGACATTTTTTAATTGGTGGACCAATTTTGTCGCCACCAGAACCAGCTATTAGCGAGGCACCTGAGTCCATTATAAACCGATGGCAAAGAGTCAAGGCTTTAAATCAGCGTTTATGCCTGCGTTGGAAAGATGAATACTTGAAGGAGCTGACAAAAAGGAACAAGTGGAAGAACCCAGAAGAAAATATTAAAGTAAATGATATGGTGGTTATAAAGGAAGACAATGTTCCTCCAAATGAATGGCGATTAGGCCGGGTCACAAGAGTGCTGTCAGTTGTCGATCAGTTGGTGCGTGTTGCAGAGATCAGAACTCCACGTGGTCTGGTTGTGAGACCGGTGGTAAAGCTTGTGGTTCTGCCCACTAACTGATAATTTAATTTCTATTTTAGGATCATGGTTAAAGCTAAGAAGTACAACGTCGAAAACCGAGTGAGCAAAAGACGAATTGTATGTCGGGTCTGCTTGAAAGACCACCCTCTTCGATTTTGCAAACAATTTTTGAGTATGGAGTATGCGGAGAGGATGAAGATCGTTTCGATTTACAAGCACTGTGCTGGATGTCTAGCGCATGATCATACGTGGCGCACATGTACGAGCACTGGGAAGTGTCGCAAATGTGGTGACACGCATCATACCCTCCTCCATAAACCTGGACCTCGTTCGTCCAAGGAGGTTGCGAAGAAAAGTGCTGCAGGGCAGCAGTCTAGTGCATCTGAGACCACAATAAATGCATCTAATAGTCATGGACCTAGTTCGTCCAGAGCTACCTCGCAGAAAGGACCTAGTTCGTCCAAACCTGCAATACAAAAAGGACCTAGTTCGTCCAAAGCTACATCGCAGAAAGGACCTAGTTCGTCCAAACCTGCAATACCAAAAGGACCTAGTCCGTCCAAGTCTAATGTGCGTAACGGACCTAGTTCGTCCAAGAATGCTCACAGCCAGCCTAATAAGAGGGTGTCAAATGAGGTAGTCCCTTACCGTGGGCGAAAAACGCAGCCGTACCATAAGAGAAAAGAGGAATCTGGTGAAGTGATTCCTACCTACAGCCTACAGGAGACTGTATTTTTAAAACCTACGGCTGTAATAAAAATTGTCTGCGGGGACCGATACATCTATGAAAGAGCTTTGATTGACCCAAGTAGTGAGAGTTCCATTATATCTGAATTATTGGTCACAAGGATGGGTCAAAAGGTTGTGAAAATTGGAAACAAAACCAGATGTCTTCTCCGGCTTAGAGGGAATCATGGTGTATCCACGACGGTCGAGACCTATGCTGAAGTGCGGCGAAATTACAAGGTCGTGACCCCAAAGAAGTCAATTGACGTGCGCATTGCCGATGAGTTTCCGGGACTACAGTTAGCGGATGAGCATTTTCATACCTCAGCTCCTGTTTATCTTACTTTAGGAGGAGATCTATACTCGAAGATTATTCGCAATGGCGTAAGTGGAGGTGCTTTTGGGAAACCTTTAGCACAATTCACGATCTTTGGATATGTTATATCTGGATTGTGTAGCCTATAAATTGGATGTAAGACATCACATATAAGCTTTAACCATGATATGTTTCATAGTATTTCTTTTATTCCAGTTGAAGTCAAGTTGTCATTGATCTTTGGTGGTTTTTATTCTTAAAAGAATTTGAATAAAATGAATTTTTGAATTGGAGTTTAGTTCCTATTGTTTCATTGGTTTCTTCATTTGAATTAGAACTGAAACCAATGTGTAGTGCCTTATTTAGAAGGCACGTGAGAAAACAATTTACTAATCCTTGTTTTCTTTATTTTTTTTTTTCTTTTCATGCGGACGAGTTGTTTTCAAGTCTTTTCTCAAGCCGAAAGACTGAAAGGTGGCCGGAATGTTCACTTTCGTGAGCGATATGACGATTTTTGAGGCATGACATGAATGGATGGCAATCCTGGAAAGGCGCTGGGTTGAGGGTGGCCACTTCGTGCTTGACGAAGGATGCTTGTATGGATTTCGTTACTCGCCGTTTTGTTTGCGGACGAATTGGTTTTTTTAGTTATCGTTGAACATTAACTGCGGCAGATCAATATCGATTTTTTTATTCTTCCGTAAATTAAAGAAAGAAGTTGAAAACATACTCAATTTGTATTTTTATTCCGAGAAAAAATAAATAAAATAAAAACGAGGAATTTTCGTTTCGTTTTATCCGAAGTCGTCGGAGGAACATAACACTCTTTTATTTTATTCCAAATTGTGGTTTTCCTTCGTTGCCTTTTTTTATATTGGTTGGTTCCATTTGCTGCTATCCAGTGTGCTTTCAGTTCGGGAAAGAAACAACAGTCCAAAATTAAAACAAATAACTTCATCATAAAATATATAAATTTGTAATTTAATTTTCTTAAGAACATGTTATACGTAGATATATGGCTTATTCCGAAACTCATACCCCCATTATTATAAGTCTTCTTTTGTTATAGTTTGGATTTTCAGAACAGATTTATAGCATTCCGGTTAACTTAAAGTAAAAAATGATCATTAAATTTCATGGAGGACCTTCTTGGCATTAACTTTTAATGTGAAAATTTAATTTTTAATTAAACATATAATAATGGTCCATAGTGAAATTTTGTGTAAAATTTTTCATGTTTTGACACTTTACACCTAGGACCAAGTTTCATATTACTTTCACGTGTAAACTCGAAAAAACATGCACAAGTTGATTTTTCACACTCCCGCTTTTCCATTTCTCTTCTTCTTCCTCTCTTCTTTTCTCCCGATACCAATGACAACAACAATACCAATACCCGATACCAAAACAACAACGTTAGATACTAAATTACCTTCCTGGTCAGTGGTACCTTGCTGTACAACCATTTCACTCTTTGGTAGAATTTTCGCACTACATTTTGGCTCATGTACACCTCGATATTTTCACACTCCCCCTTTTCCATTTCTTTCTTTTCCCTGTCAAAAATACGTTTCTCCTCTCTCCCTTTCTCTCGAACGCTACGCCTATCAACTCATTGCACTATATGGCGCATTATTTTCTTCGGTAGCAGCACGACACGCCTGGTCATACCATAGATTCATTGGTGGAGGTCTCTGGTATCCAAGTATGGATTTTGCGGCTATTTGCATGGAGTGGGCAATACTTTGCTGATATCCCTGTAGGAAGCATAGGTTCATGTGTCGACATGTCACCCTTTGTCTACTATTATGGTGACAAAGTCAGCATGTTGTCAGCAATTAATACTTTTATCTTAATAAGAAGAAGCATTGTTTGTTTTGACAGCTGATAGCCCAACGAAGCATCTTTTTATTTTTTATTATTTTTTTTTTAATTGTTTGGTATAAAATAATTTTGGCGGTTCGTAAAAAAGTGTTTTTTTTTTTTTGAAAACCAATGAAATAACGTGAATTTAACGAGTGATTAAAATTAATGTATATATTTTTAATAAAAACGCGTATGAGCAAAAGAAATTATAAAAGACAAGTAAGTGAAAAATAAAAAATACAAATTTTGAGGCGGCTGACAACACTTGTGGTTAAACTTCGACAATTAGATATTTTGTGGAACCTTTAGAGAAGATTGTGGAGCCTTACGAATATATTGGCCCGCCTCGCTGAAAATGCTGAACGCAACTTATATTTGAAGGATTATTTGGCAAAAATCGATTACGAGATTTTTTCCATGTTGATACTGCTGTAATAGGTAAGCAAATTTAAGGACATTTTTTATTTATGTTTATTTATACATGTTTTTTTTTTTCAACATTCAGCGAATCGCCCGAAAAAACGTTAAATGAAGCAGAAGAAGAAATATTTTAAGAAGACAAGTCGTACCAATTCCTATGGACAAGAAAATAAAAAGGCGATGATATTTCTGACAATGTTACTATTTAAGTGTTAAACATTGGCCTTGAAAACATTGGCTTTATTTACTAGTTTTGTGCTTATATGGAATCTTGGGCTTAGTCCTTTATAAATATCAAAAAGACTGTAATACGCAATTTGTTCTTTTTTTAGCATTTTCAGCATTATATGTTTTCTTTAATAAAATATACTATTTAAAAAAGTGTAAGTTCATCGTCTTATTAAACGTACTATATATATTTTTAATCTATAAAAAGTTACAAATAGGCTTCAAAACTTAGTAGTGAAAATCTGGCACCAATGTCTACATATGACCCTTCGTGAACTATTGATTCACTACTTCCAATGTCTCTATTGACTCACTACTCCCAATGTCTCTACTGACTCAGTACCTCCAATATCTATACTGATTCACTACCTCCAATGTCAACACATGGTCCCTCAGCAACAGCAACTACTGACATACTAGTCCCACTGTCACTACTGACTTTCGAATGTCACATTTGACATTTCCTACAGGGATTTAATCGGGAGTTGAGTGGTATATGCTGTGGCTCATACTGAGCGTACATCCAACACTTTCGATGAATGTCTTCCATCTATAACAACGTCATCAATTTAAATTCTTTTTTATTTGAACGGTTGGCAGCCTGGTGCCTTATAAATGTTGAGTTAAAACTGGTATTGGTAACTACTATGTTTTTGTCGTTGAGAATTCTGCAAGCTTCATTCCATTATCAGAAGATTCACTATGGATACTTAGTTTCCCGACCGTTGGGCCATATATATTTTCCCTTCCAATTTTGGCATGTGCAGGACGACGGTCATATGTTTCTTCTAAGCGATCTATAATACAGTGCGTAAATTTTAAGTGTTGTTGTTACGCCTTTCCCAATTCATCGTATATCCTGCCACGTATTTTTCAAGTACATCTGCCAATGCTTAAACAGCACCTTATCTATAAATGGTACGAACCTTCCAGGTGCAGATTCGCAGATCATGGTTCCTAAAACGTGGTTTTCGGTATTGTGAAGTTTGTAGGCTCAATATCCCATCGATATGGCTGAACTTTGGTATTTAGTCTATGGCCCACTATATAAATAAAAATTTCCATCTGAAATTTGTTGGTATTGGTGCACGTCTTTATATAGCCCCTATAAAACGGTACCTCACGATTTTAGGAATTTTGAAATAGCAAATTTTACGTAGTTCGACGGTTTTGTGTCGAATTTTCGAACCTATGTTATTGTAATTTGATATTGTTTGTTGCCAAAGGATACTTACTTAGCTGGCCCATTACAGAACATTTGTTTCATAGGCCGAACTATGAAAAGATCTCCAATTCTCTCTATTTGTTTCTTCCCACTGTGGAATACCGCGCCTTTTTATCTCTTCATCCACTTGTTTGCGCCATCTATTCCTTGGCCTGCCAATTCTGCGTGCACCGACAAGCGGTTCGTATTTATACGCCTTTTTATCGGGTTCATCTTCTTCCATTCTTATGATATGGCCTTACCAACGCAATCGCTGCATCTCGATACGTTTAACTATATTGATGTCGTTGTATAGCCATTACAGCTCGTGGTTCATGCGACGTCGATATTCACCGTCAACGCAGATTGGTCCGTAGATCTTTCGAAGAATTTCAAACACACTAACCACTTCGGAGCTTCGGAGCCATACATCAGAACGGGTAGTATCAGTGTTTTGTAGAGCGTTATTTTTGTTTGACGAGATGTGGCCTTGTTTTTAAGCTGCTTACTTAAGCCAAAGTAGCATCTGTTGGCCAATACAGTTCTTCTTTTTATTTCACAACTGATGTCGTGTGTTTACGGAGGTGCCGGGGAAGTCTTTTACTACCTCAAAATTATAGGAACCAACTTCCACAGTTGGTCCGACCTCAATGGACGCATTGCGCGTCGACACCATCAACTTGGTCTACTCACCGTTTACCGCCAGACCCACTTTAGCAGATTCTCCTTCGACCTTCATAAAGATATCAGTTACTTCTTTTACTGATCGTCCCATGATGTCTATATCATCAGCATAAGCAAGTAACATGTGGCTATTGGTGTACATTGTGCCACTTCTTTTGACGTTTGCCTCTCGTATAACCTTTTCTAGCAGGATGTTGAAAAGATCACACGTAAGGCGGTCTCCTTGCTTGAAACCTCTTTTGGCACAAAACTCTTCGGAGAGGTTCTTTCCTATTTTAACGGAGGATCTCGTGTCAGTTAAAGTCAGTTTACAAAGCCGGATGAGCTTTGCGGGGATACCAAATTCAGACATGGCTTGGAATACCTTTGAACGCAGCGGGCTGTCGAAGGCTCCTTTATAATCGACAAAAAGGTGGTAGGTGTCGATCTGCATCTCTTGGGTCTTCTCCAGGATGTGCCGCGGGATAAATATCTGGACAATGGTGGACTTGCCAGGTCTAAAGCTGCATTGGTATGGTCCAATTATTTCGTTGACCATTGGCTTTAGTCGTTCGCTATCTTATAGGCAATACTGACACTATCTTATGGGCAATAGGGAGAAGACTTATGCCCCTATAGTTGGAGCATACAGTCTTATCTCCTTTCTTGTGGACGGGACACAGGATGCTCAGGTTCCAATCGTCGGTTACGCGTTCTTCCTGCCAGATGGCGCTAACTAGCTGATGCATACACCTTATCAGCGCGCCGCCTCCGGTTTTAAACAGCTCGGCTGGTAAGCCATCGGCTCCTGCTGCTTTATTATTCTTCAGCCGGTTGATTGTTATTTTTACCTTATCTTGGCCGGGCGGTATACATTCTATACCATCTTCTGGGATTGGATCTTCGGTATCATCGTCTTCGCTACTATAGGATACCAGCAGATTGGAGAAATGCTCCTTCCATATCCTGAGCACGCTATCTGTATCTGTTACCAGATTACCTAGCTGGTCTCTACAGGAGGATGTGCCTGTACCAAAGCCATCAGTTTGATGTTTGACTCTTTGGTAGAATTTTCGGACTTCATTCTGGTTCCTGTACATCTCGAATTTTCACACTCTCGCTTTTCCATCTCCCTCTTTTTCCTGCGGAAAAGATGTTTCTCGACTCTCCTTTCTCGCGATATCTCTCTCGTGCGCTACGCGTTGCTACGGATTGTAAAGTAGCCCTATATGCCACATTTTTCTCTTCGGTAGCAACACGACACTCCTGATCATACCATGGATTCCTTGATGGAGGTCTCTGGTATCCAAGTTTGGATTTTGCGGCTGTTTGCATGGAGTGGGCAATACATTACCATTGCGCTGATATGTTATCGGGATGAAGAGGGCTTTGATTAAGCAATTGGGATATTGAGTAGAATATGCTGTGGCTATCTGTTGTGATTGCAGCTTACCGATGCCTAACTTTCGTGTTGCGTCTGTTCGTACTTTGTTTGCCACGTTTAAATGGGTGCGTACCTTTGCTGCAACAAGGTAGTGGTCCTCGGAACGAACGCACATCCAACACACTCGATGAATGTCTTCCATCTATCACAACAAGATTAATTTGATTTCTTGTTTTCTGATCTGGATACAGCCCAGTCCCCTTATGGATGCCGAGATGTTGAAATCTGGTGCTGCTAACTACCATGTTTTTTGCCGCTTCGAAGTCTATCAGCCTCATACCATTGTCAGATGTTTCACTGTGGAGACTGAATTTTCCGACTGTTGGGCCAAGGATATTTTCCTTTCCAATTTTGGCATTAAAATCGCCTATAATAATTTTAATGTCATGGGCAGGACAACGGTCATATGTTTCTTCTAAGCGCTCATAAAATATATCTTTGGTCAGTTCGTCCTTGTCTTCAAAGGGAGCATGAGCGCAAATAAAGCTGATGTTGAAGGATTTTGCTTTTATTCGAATTGTAGCAAGTCTTTCATTCACTGGTGTGAAGCTGGAGACCATATGTTTTAACGTCCGACCAACTGGAGTAGTTTCAAAGTAAATCTGTATATATTATTGGTATGCATATTTTTATATTAGTTTTTAGTTTCTTGGTCTTACAATATATTTTGCGATTAGTTTTTCTTTTTTATTTGGTTAAGCAATTCTTATAACAAAAAAAAAAAAAAAAACATTGTTCCACAACATCCCATACGGGACAAGGGAGACTTCTCGCAATTCTTATGCATTTTGTAATTTACACTGATGGGCCGGTTGGCTTTGAATTACAAGTTAAATAAAATTGAATTGAATTGAACTACAAATCCGCAACCAAACTCATGCTTTGTGTCATGGCAGCTATAATACAATGCGTCACCTTTAGGTGTTGTTGTGACGCCTTTCCCAATCCATCCTATTTTCTGTATGGCATTAATGTCGGCCTTGTACTTTTCAAGTACATCTGCCAATGCGTAAACTGCACCTTCTCTATAAAGTGTGCGAACATTCCAGGTGCAGATTCGTCATCTTTGAGGAATTTGTTTTTCTTTTCTTTTGTATTTTCATAGTAGGCTGCTTTTTCTAGGGGAGTAGACACCACGGGGTGGTCAGTGTCCACTTGAGATGAAAGAGGGACCAAGATAAATCCTGGACTTTGCCATGTTAAAGCCGGTCAGCACCGTTCCTTGGTATCTTTCATCCCCTACGTAGCCAAAGGATACTAAAGCTCAATTCGGAAAATTGTAAATATGTTTCCATGATTTGGAAAGAACAGCGATGTCGTCCCATATGAGCTCGTTTAAAGGGAATAATATCACTTAAAATATTCTGTTCCTGCAAGGAAAAAGGTCAGTTTCCACTTCATACGAAAGAGGAACAAAAATAAGTCTTGGGCCTTAAAGCCGTTAAAAGCCGTTCAGAACCGTATCTTTCATCCCTACATCACCTTTTGATAATGTTTTTGTGTCAGACTCCATGTATATTAGCCACAATATATTGATGAGTTTTATACCCTCCACCACAATATGTGGGGTATATTAAGTTTGTCATTCCAACTCATCGAAATAATAATTTGCGATGATGTTTTTAGCTACCTGTTCTGGCCGAATTTGCTATAATTTGACACGTAAGAATCTCAGTGACCAAGAAACTTCTCCACCAAAAATTATGGTCATAGGTCTACGTTTTGGTGCAACCCCATTATAGCGGTACCACCCGATTTCAGCAATTTTAACATTTGTTATCCTCATTTTCAGACCAAATTAGCTATACATAATTTGACATTTAGGGTTCCCATTGATACAGTGAAACTTCTCCCCCAGAAATTATGACCATAGGTCCACGTTTTCGTATAGTCTTCATATAACGGTACCGCCTGATTTCAGGTTTTTTGGCAGTTTTAGCTACATTTTCTGGCCGAATTAGCTATAATTTAGCATATAGGGTTTCTATTGGTCAAGTAACATCTCCACCTAAAATTGTGGCCATAAGTATTTTCGCAACAGAAAGAAAACTAATAATTCAATATTAGCTTAGAGTATTTCATGGTGGAGGATATACAAATTGGGCCCGAACGCTGTTTAACTTGTTGAATTTATACTTGTAAAAATGAGTGAAAATAGTGAATAATTAATTTGATTCTATTGGAGAACACTCGTAATAGAAATGCCTTTAAAATCTCCATTCTCGTCGGTTCTTATTGCAGATGATGATGTGAAACCATCGTTAACGTGTTGTATATGAGCATGTTCGAAACTACTTTGAATCGCCATTAAAATGAGTTTATTTCAACTGTCTACCTCAGTTGTGGTAATGCCCATGATATTCCTTTCGATAGATAGGAACAACCAATTTTCTTCGGCAAGACATGTTATGGGGCGTTAGAACCGTTGTTCTTCACCTATTGGTGCACCCACACCAATGTCTCGCACATCGATTTATGTAGTATAGAACCATTATTCGTATAATCGATAGGCAAAATTTAGCATTGGATACAATTCAGTTTACTTTACGATAGTAGAAAGTATGACATCCAACCGACGGCCAGACTACTTTTCCACAAAAGAGCCTTTAATGACATTGGTGTCTTTCAATATTTTTGCTAGTAGAACAATAACATCCAGCAAAAGAACAAAAATGTTAATACCAAGAAGAGCGTTGCTATGAGTTTATAATCGTGTTAGTATTTCTTGCTTTTGTTGTGGTTGGTATATTTGGTCTTCCTTACGTTGCAGATTTTCCAATATTCACTAGTCGACCATAATAGAAAAGAGGTTTTTCAGTGTGGGTTGTGCTTAGCTGAGATGTGATATTGTTCTTGCCTTTGTTGGCATTTGAATTTCGTTTAGTCTCATATGCATACGTAAATGTTTTAGCCTCTGGTCAATTTTCACAAAATTTTCCATTTTCTGCATTGAGGTTTTCGATTTCGATTTTGTAGCTTCCTTTTTTGTGAAGTGGATATTATTGTTGTTGTTCGTTTCTACTTTCTAAACATCATTACGGTCATAATGACTGTGGCATCTTGTTTGGCAATACTAAATTTCAAAGTTTAAGCATCCACACAGTTTTCTCTTCAGTCTCTTTTTCTCTATTGATGTACTATTTATGAATCATTCGCCTGCACGGTACATTGTATACGAGCAAATATACTTCAAGTTGGCTGTGTTGGACACTGGTTTAGCTATTCGAAATCTATTCTATTACTTATTGATTGATCTTTTTATCGAATTTAACAGGACAAAGGACAGGATTTATCTTGGTCCACCTTTCATTTCAAGAAGACTCAAATTTTTAGCACCTGCTAAAATTTATGACCCGATATGTTATAACTAATGGTTTTGTCTAGGGCTGAGGTAGGCTTAGTCGCTGCCAGGGTCGTCCTAAGGACCCACAAACCTTAAGTAAAACACGATTGCTTATAATTTCATTATTTATTATAGTACTCTGGTGTAGTTGTTATTGGTTTGTTGACAGTTGGATGGTTGTTGTCGGTAATCGGGGTTGTTGGTATCGGCTGGTTGGCAATCGAGTGGTTGCTGTCGGCTCGATGATGATTGGGTTGGTGGCGGCTCAGTGCAATTGGGTGGCTGTCAGCTCGGCATCTGTCGGATGTGACTCGGCTCTACACTACTCTGGTTGGTGTCGACTTAGGGCAATCGGCTGACTATCGGCTAGGCATTTGTCGAGTGTGACTCGGTTCGACATTACTCGGCTCGACAGTTGTCGGGTATTACTCGGCTATGCACTCGGGTTGCTGTCGGGGAAGGGACCGGTTAATATGTAGGCGCTGGCTACGAGCATTGAGCTAGCTATGAGCGTTGAGCTTGCTAAGAGCTTGGAGCTGGCTAAGAGCGTGTAGCTAGCTATGAGCTTGGAGCTTGCTATGAGCTTGGAGCTTGCTATGAGCTTGGAGCTTGCTAAGACCTTGGAGCATGTTATGAGCTTGGAGCTTGCTAAGAGCTTGATCGAATCGTGGCTAACGAGTTTTGCAAGACTGCGGATGAGCCACACGTCTGGTCGTACTTTGTCGGCTGGTGATCGACCTCTTCGGTGAATAAAACTGAAATTTACATTCGGGTGCTAATACGGAGTGAATGATTATTATGGTGGAACATTGATTGTTGTTAAATGCATTCAAGTTTAATTTGCCCACTATGCCGACCGGTGTTTTGTGCAATGGAAGTTTATAGTAATGGCAGCTTGTAGGAATATATGCAACGGTCACGTTACAATGTGACCCGTCAATCATTCGCCTTTTAGATCGATAAAAGCTTAGGTTGACCCGCCGGTGTATTAACCCACCCTCACCAAAAACAAAGAAAGAAAATATGAGAAAACAAGTAAGAGAGATCTATAGTCGGACGGTACAGCCATGTGATACCTTACACCAATTGCTCCTGACACTAGTTTTCAACGGAATTTATTTCATATGATTGCGATAAGTTATGTGTTATATTCTTTGTTTCATATTGGACAAACGGACAGTTTTGGCAACAAATGCATACACATCTCATCAAAAACTAACATGTTTATTAAAAAAAACAAATAGAAGAGGGCTATAGTTGGACAGGGGCGAACAGGGAATTTTTTTATATGAGTGCTACATACATATTTTAGCCGTCAGGTCATAAATACATAAGATACGGTAGGTTAACGGACACGAGGCTGTCATAATAGACAGCCGCTACACTCGGAGACCTTATGGTCCATTGTGTTGATCCTGGTAGATTTACGGAAAGGATAGTGGACAGAGTATATATAAAGGTTAGAAATTAGATTAGAGTTATTAAGGTATGTAGATTTCCGTAGAGTGGGTATTTTCCATGTTTTCTTCCCGTTAGAGCCATCCCAGGCTTTTGGGGAGGAAGAGCAGACTTGTCGGCTCGGTTTTGCAGAAGGATGTAAGATATTGAACGGTGGTACGCAATCTTCTAGACATATGTAAGCATTGGACAGCGATATAATAGGTGATCGGTTGTCTCTATCTCTTTTTCAATTCATCTTCACACAGCTTGCAATACATACATGAGTTGATATACACGACAACATAACAGAGATATAGCTTGAGTTTGGGAATTCCCGCCCCTGTCTCATTCCCGGGAAATCAGGAATGAAAATTTCTCATTCCCGGGAAAAAGCTACACCAATAAAGTAAGTTGGGAAAATTAGATTACATTGGGGATCATTTTTAAGGTAATTGTGTGCAAACAACATCTACTGCGGATTTTATGAAAGTACAGACCCAATCGACAAAAACCCTATTTGGGTTTTGCGTTGTTAAATCAGGTTTAGATTTTATGGCCTCATCTAAACGTGGTTAAATATTGACTTTGTAGGTCAAATCGTGGCAGTATCTCTGAGTCCAATTTAAATCTTGTTTAAACCTAAGAAAAAAAACATATACAGTTGCACAGATAAGTATACAGTGCCGCTGATTTGAATAGAACCCCCGTCAATTTTTTTTCAATGTTCATTCTTTTCCGAAGTGTTGAAGTTTTGTTATATTTTGTTTCATGTGTTTGGAGTTAATATGGACATTAATTTCATTTGAATAGAACCCCCTTTAAAACTTGGGTATGCGGAATGATTGTATTAGAAAATCGATGCATATTTAATCTATATTGAAAATGAAGCACTTTCAATAGCATTCAATATAGACATATCCCTCCTGGTTAAAGATACACCCGTATATCCTGCTTTGCAAGGATACTTTTCAAAGATCGCTGTAGTGACAACATACATATGCCAACATACATAAAAAAACATGTGGTGTAATATAGCCATTAGTAAATGTACGTAGATAGCTGTGGCATGCGCGGACGACTTGGACATGCTGTCGAATGTGACCGTTTTTGTCGTTTGTGGTCGGAATTTTGCTACCATCGACCTTAACATTCAACTCAAGTGGCGGATATTTGCAGTCAAATAGGAGTTCAGTCTTTCATAAATTATATCAGTGATTGTACCTGACGCCAAGATCGTACAATCATGCGCATAATTTACGATTAATGCCAGCTGAAAGTGGCGGAATACAGGAAATATAGAGTTTAAACAGTTCCGGAGATATCACCCCACCTTGGGGAACTCCCGGTTTCATTCTACTGGGATTGGACTTCTTGTTCCTGAATTCTATGTGCGACTGGCGTCCACACATATAATTGATTATCCAACGTTTAAAACTTGGACGAATGGTTGTCCGCTTGATGTCCTCAAGCCACCTGGAGTGCTTCTCAGTATCAAAGGCTTTCGATTAGTCAAGCGCCACCATCACTGTCCTATCACTCGGCTAGCTGTGGCTGAGTCCTCGACTACTATATACGGTGATGGCGAGCAGCGGTGTTGTCGGGCTTTGCTGCTTACGAAATCCATGCAACGCCGAGTAGGTCTAAAGCCTCAAGGGTTTTTCCTGCGGGCAACAAAAGCGAAATCGGTCTGTACGACTCACATTTGCTGGTATCCTTGCCTGCCTGCAGTAGTGGAACCTCCCTGATCATTTTCCAGACTTCGGGAACGATGTGAGTGGCTAGAGACAAGGTGAGAATTTTAGTGAGATAACCGATATCCGGCACATTCAGTTGTTTCAGCGTTACCAAGAAAATTCCATCTGGGCCCAACGCTTTCGATGATTTAGCGTTCCTGATGGCATTCGCAACATCATCCATTGTAAATTGCGGTGGTTCAGGAAGAGATCTATTGCGACGTAGTACTCGACTCTTTGCCCTGTTACTCCCGTCGTGCTCGACAAACTGCCGATTGAAATAACTTGCGCACCTCTTCGGATCAGCCAACGTAACCTCACCAAATGCGACAGAGGTCATATCTTCCTTTATTACTGGGTTCGAAAGTGACTTAACCGTTGCCCACAATTCACTTATTCCAAGGCTCCAATGTTGCACCTCTTCAGATGATTTAACTACTTGTTTCCTATGATTGATGAAACTGCGACATTCAGTGGAGACAATTATGGGAATATGGACTGATCCAAGAGACGTCATTTGTCACACCAGGTGAAACGATGGTTATGTCTAGCGAACTGTGACACTCTCCACTAATTCTGGTAGGGGCGTCCTCGTTAACCATGCAAAAAGTAGAGCTATCAAACTACTCAGCCAGCATTATAACTTTCTGATCGTTTCCAAGGACCGAATGCCACAACTCACGATGAGCATTAAAGTTCGCCAAGATAAGAGGTTATGACCATCCAAAAGCGGGCTAATGTTGGGCCTATAGCCAGAACATTAGCTATTTACCAGCAGTTCCACATCTGACTGCTACTGGGAACCCTAATTGCCAACTTGCAGCCAATTTAATCAGAAAAAGTAGGTAAAAACTTTAACAACAACATTGTTCCACAAAACGTAGACCTATGACGATTTTAGTGGAGAAGTTTCGTGGCCATTGGGAATATCAAATTTCAGCTAATTCGGTGAAAAAATTTAGCTAAAATCCTTAAAATACGTTAAATCCGGAGGTACCGTTATATGGAGGATATACCGAAACGTTTCTTGGCCATTGGGAACCTCAATTGTGAAATTTCACGTAGTTCGGTCAAAAAATTTAGCTTATATCCTTAAAATATCTTAAATTGGGAGGTACCGTTATATGGGGCTATACCAAAACGTAGACCTATATTGACAATTTTTAGTGGAGAAGTTTCGTGGCCAAATGTAAATTTTCAGCTTGGTCGGCTAAAAAATGTGGCAAAGATCCTGATCCGTGGCTATTGGGAACCTCAAATGTAAAATTTCAGGTAATTCGGTAAAAAATGAGGATAAGAACTTAAAATAGCTTAAATCGGGAGGTACCGTTATATGTGGGCTATACCAAAACGTCATAGAATTTTATCCTGATCAAGAATATATATACTTTATAGGGTCGCAAATGATTGGTTCGATGTGTTGCAAACGAAAAAACAAACTTTATATACCCTCCATACTATGGTGGAGGGTATAATAATTTGTCTTGAAACCACTGTGGCAAATTCTTCAATTCTTCTAATTGCATACCCTCCAGCATATTTTCTAGTATCCTCACATCATTATTCGTTAGAGTGAGAGTGTAAAGTAATATTGGTGGGACAAATTACTTGCATGGCCAATGTGATGATAAAGGATTGAACATTTTCAATTTATTGTTCGACTATATTGACTTATGATAATGAAGCTTAAAATTATGTTTGTTCGGATAAGAGTAAAGCAACAACAACAAAAACTGCAGAAGCAAACAGCAGCAGCAATGATGACTGGTTTTGGTTTTTGTCGGTTATCTTAGTTCGAGGACGATGGATGCTGTGTTTATTTGTGTGTCGCTTGCTTTCTGTTTACCCAATCAAAGCGACCGATGTTATTATGCATCGAGCCAAGTCATTTGTTTGTATTAACCAGAAAATGAAATTAGCCAAATGCTCCTCCGACTACAGAAGCACTGGACTGTGATGTTAATGGGATTATAACAGTTTCAATATACATATACATTTTTTTCGTTCGAGTACTAAGGCTAAGAAGGATAGTAATTTTCTGGGACAAATGCATAAAGTGGAAAACAAGTGGAAAATATTTAGGAATTTGAAAATATATTATGGGAAGAGAGATGATTTTAAATGATGGTTTTTTTTTAACATTCGTGGCTTGATATTGATTTAGGCGCTTTAAATATTTGGTAAATTTTTCCTAAATTTTCTTTATTGCCTAATAAGTTCGAATTATATATGTGATTTTGGAACAAAGTAGTTGCCCTTCAGTTTAGTTTGAATTTTATCCATACAGGTTGTTTATTTGTTGCCCTCACGAATTTTTAACAAAACTATGTAAAAACAATCATCTGGTCATCTCATTATCTCAAAACCATAAGGAATGCATGTTGATGTCATTAAGTCACTGACAGACCCTCTAAAATTAACACTTTCCCCCATTTGAATTCCATCCTGGCAATGTTTTAATTATCAGCTTTGTGGAGAGTTACAAAAGCATTAACGAATATCTGGAAATGCAACAACATTAATTACAATTACCTGTACAACTCTCATCGTTGTCAGTTAATTTAGATATAAGCATAACAACGCACACAGCATTGGCAGAAATGTTGTTGTTTTTGTAGTTGTTACAACAACCAAGAACCCTTAATGCTTGTCCAAGACTCCACTTGTTGGTTTTTTTTTTTGCCAGTTTCAAACAGCCCGATTCCATTGGACAGTTGTTGCTCTTAAATGACTCATTTTTAACATGTAAATTGTTATTTTAATCTATATGGAAATAACAGAAACAGAAATTGCACACTACAGACCTTTAAAAGCAACACTTTTAAAAGCGAGTGGAGTGGACTTGTTGGCTGGTTGCCTAAGTTGGAGGCAGACGGACTACAAATTCAAGGACAACATAAAATACCCAAAGATGTTGCGGCAACTAGGATGATGATCCTCATCACATGCTTTAATGATGGCGAATGGAATGGTGCGGAGGGGTTTATTTCATTTCAAAAATTATTGTTTGTTCAGCTTAGCTTATCATAAATTATGTAAATGAGTTCGCAACATACCCTCCTCGATCAATGGCAGCAGAAAAGAAGATCATCAGCACCATACACTATAAAGACACACATGGAGGATCGATCCATCTGAAATTCACAGATGAAAACCGAACCGCATTTCAAGAAACAAATGCGAACTGGAAATTGAACAACAATTCTCAATTAATGAAGAAGTTATCAACACCAGCGAAATGTGGATAACATGAAAGGAAAATAAAAACGGGAGACAGAGTGATAACAGCATAAACATGAAAAGGTTAAAAGTATTGGGATCAGGATCAACTAGTTAGTATTTTGGGCATGCGAGATGCCTAATATTTGAGCACAGTGATATGTGCATAGAGCTTAACGTAGCGAATACAATGACCAAAGATATATTTTAAACAAATCTGATTGTTCTAGGCGAGTTAATACTAAAATTTAAAACAAGAATGTCTCTCACCAACAGTATAAAAATTCAACCTCCACCAACGGAATAGTGCTAGTAGATTTCATGGCGTCAAAGAAGGCAAACATTTCCCTGTAGGAAATGTCAATAGTGAATCTATACTGACTTATTAACGAAATTGTTAACAGTACGAGGGTCACTAAAAAACCTTCTGGCCTAGGCAACACGTAGTGTCACCAGGCATCATTTGACATTTTTTTGGAAAGTTTAGCAGTTTTTAGCCTAAGCGTACTCAGGACAGTTTGACATACGACCATGTGTTGGGTTCTTTACAGTGACTTGAAAAAATCGCTTGGGAAAAAATGGAATTTACTTGTGAACATTTTCGTCCGATAATTTTTCACAACTTTCGACGTTGTAATCAAGCAGCATGAGTGCATCGATCAAATTAATAAATCACTAAAAAAACTGGTTTAATGAATTCAAAAGTGGCCGACACGCGCAAAAAGTTTTTCTCGCTAGATCCGGCGAAATGGGTCAATCGCTCAAAAAAGGCTCTTGTGGATTGGTGCAGAGAAACTGTGAATAAGAACAATCGCGGTGCTTCAAACGACATTTATAAGATCATCACAGGCGACGAATCATGGATCTGTGCTTAGAATTCCGAAACAAAACAGCAATCGACCGTTTGGGTCTTCGAAAGCGAACCAAAACCAACGAAACTTGTTCATGTAAGAGGCACTTCGAAGCAAACTGTCGCCTGTTTCTTCGGCAAAACTGACTGTGTGGCGACTGTACAGCTTGAGAAATGTAGGACGGTTAATTTTGAGCAGTACACTACAATTTGAGGAATTCGAAAAACGAATTATAGAAGACGTATCGTTCTGCATCATGACAATGCGGGCAGCGCCTGTTTGACCGGACAAAACATAGTATCCAGACCTGATTGAGGATCCAATGGCATCATTTGATTCTAGCACATCAGGAAAAAAAGTCGTGGATGACGATCTTCGTCGCCAGAAAATGCTGTAAAAGCGTTCAAAAACCATGTTTTGCACTGCAAAAACAACCCAACACATGGTCGTATGTCAAACTGTCGTGACTACGCATAGGCTAAAAACTGTCAAAAACAAGTAAGAAAGTATCAGTCAGCTTTGCTGACGGAGATGTACACTCAACGAGAGTTATCTTGCATATTTGCCATTTTGGTTGGTGCCGTCAGGGTTTCGTAGAGCTTTTAGGTCAATATCTCAAGAAGTATGTACTTGCGCAAGAAAAAAATTGTACTGTCGTAAATATAGCCACAATGACAACGTACTGAAAAAATTCAAAAAGATCGGAGAGGAGCTCTTAATCCGAATTTTGTGTGGGAGGTCCCCGAAGGAGTGGATGATATAGTCCATATTCGAGCCCGATATATCTGGAAGGAGTAATAAGATGTGCAAAGTTTGGACCAAATCAATTGCTCCCTTCGAGAGTTATAGTTCACACCATTTCAAAGAAAAATTTTAAACTTTAGCGGTGGAGGTACCCGAAGCAGTGGACCGATATGGCTCATCTTCAATCTTACGATTCCCAAAATTTGGTTCGAATTGCTTGATCCGTTCGAGAGTTATAGTCAGTCAGACAGACAGACATGGCTAAATCCGTTATTTCGATGAGGTCGTATCAAAGTGTATATAACTTTATAGCCTAAAGGCTGAGGTATAAACATGTCAAATGACGACTGGCGACACTGCGTGTTGCATTGGCCAGAAGGTATTTTAGTGACCCTCGTACTACTGACAAACTGTAGACAACTCTTGTAATTTGCTATAGGCATTTTGTATGAATGTGTCATTCGAAAGTCAGTAGTGGCATTGGAAGTAATATGTCAATAGTAAGTCAGTAGTTGCTGAGAGACGATGTGTTGATGATTGATGTTGATGGAATCTCTCAAATAAAACGCTTGTATTTACATTACAAATGGCGACCATATTAAACGGCAAGCGTTTTATTTGAGAGATTCCATCATGCAATTATAAATAAAACACTGTAACTTAATTTTTTTAGTTATGTTTTTATTTTTAACTTTTTAGTAAATTGATTTTTTTGACCACTGAGAACCCCAAATGCCAAATTACAGTCCATTTGAGCAGAAAATGTAGATAAAAACATAAAAATGCTTGATATCTGGTGGTGGTTATATGAAGGCTATACCAAACCTTGGCCTATGTCCACAATTTTTAGGGGGGAAGTTCCTTGATCATTGGGAACTTCAAATGCCAAATTACAGCTAAAAAAATGAAGACAAAATCCTCGCAATACTTGAAATCGGGTTGTACCGTTATATGGGGACTATAGGAAAAATGGACCCATATTATTTTTGGATTCATATTCATGTATTGCCATCCAAATATGAAAAGTGTGCAAAGTCTTAGTTCGATTGGTCAACTGCAATTGTGTGAAAAATGAGTTACCAGATTTGAAAAGCAAATAAGATGAAACAGTGTAAAAATTTACCAATATTGGTTTTGATTTCATATTCATGTATTGTCATCCAAATCTGAAAACTGTGCAAAGTTTTAGTTCGATTCGTCAACTGCAACTGTGTTAAAAATTAATTACCTGATTTCAACTAAACGGACACCAAAGCAAGCTAAATAAAACACTGTAATATACATCAATTGTAGAAAAGTTGTAGACATATTTATGTATGTCACCTAAATTACACTTGGGGAGTAATATGAAGAAGACAATTTCGTAATCAGTGAAGCTGCTCCCACTTTTAAAATTATCGAAATCCGTTATATTTGCTTAAAATGAATTCGTTTACCACAGATGTCAGGTTATTCTATAGTAAACGTCCGTTATTAATGATTATACCCTACACCACCTTGTGGTAAGGGATATTATGTCTTTGTGCATTAGTTTGTAACTTTCAAAAGGAAACGAGATAGACCTATAGTTCCTCTTAGGGATATACATAGAATCACTTTCTGAGTCGATTTACGCATGTCCATCTGTCTGTCCGTCTGTCCATGTATTTTTGTAAACAAAGTACAGGTCGCATTTATTGTCCGATTCGCATGAAAATTGGGGAAGATAGTTTTTTTGGCCAAAGGACGAACGCTATTTATTTTGGTAAAAATCAGTTCAGATTTGGATATAGCCCCCATATATATCTTCGCCCCATTTAAGGCATTTGGTGCACGAAACACGCTATATATGTCCGATTTCAATGAAATTTTGAGTGTGCGACGGAATTTAGTCTAGAAATAAGTGTGCCAAATTATATAGAAATCGGTTCAGATTTGGATATAGCCCCCATATATATGTTCGCCCGATTTAAGGAATTTGGTGCACGAAACACGCTATATATGTCAGATTTCAATTAAATTTGGAATGTGCGACGGTATTTAGTCTAGAAATAAGTGTGGCAAATTATATAGAAATCGGTTCAAATTTGGCTATAGCTCATATATATATGTATATTCTCGGCCGATTTTATATATATATATTTTCGACCTATTTGAGGTATTTGATGCACGAAACACGCTATACATGTCAAATTTTGATGAAATTTGGACTATGTGACCGAATTGGGTCTACAAATAAATGTGAAAAATTATATCAAAATCTGTTTGATTTGGATTTAGCTCCCATATATCACGAATATTGTCAATTATTTCATATTCCATTTCAGAAAAACAAGGATAATTTTTTTTCGCGCTACATCAACGATTTTTGATATGTAGGTTAAGAAAAAAATTCCCAGTACGAATCTGGTCGCGAGCCAATTTTCGGTTGTTGCGGACAAAAGTTATGGCGCTTTTATTTCGCTTTTTAAGAAAGAAAATATTATAAAACCGTTAATTATTTTAATGAGCACAATTGTTACAAAAAAGTTCTCTCGAAGTGACTTCATCGAGTAGATTGCATAATACCTGCAAAATGTTACACAGAATTCGCGGAATGTACATAAAATTGATAAATTATTGAATAAAAGTCAACGTTTTTTAAAATTAAGGCCCATTTAGTGGTCATAAAATTACATAAAATATTGTTGTTGATCAAAACTTCACAGCGAATCAAATGAGACTACAATCATACAGATTGGTGTTATAGTTTCGATGTTACAGCCAAAATAAGCACATATTTTGGTAAAAAAAATAATTTTTTGTTTGAAAAAATATTTTTTCACATGCATTATGTAGTAGAAAATATTGTAAAAATCTATAGCAATACCTCCTTCATTTTGCTTAAATCTCCCAATAAAATAGACGGATTTTGCTTTATTGACATTCATATTAAAGTTTTCCCATTAGGGAAGGTAATTGGGTTTATGAGGATATCGGCTACATCTTAGCATTAAAAAACCTATAAAATATCGCTAATTTGCGCAAAGTGCATACAATTTATGTCCGCATCCGATTTCAGTGTCCACCATGAAAATCTACATCGATATATATCTATTTCAAGGCGATCAATAAAGAACCGTGGATGTAGCATCACACACTATTTTTTGGGATAAAATGGATGTAACTACATAAAATACGCGATATTTTCAAAAACAATTTTAGGTGATTTTTCTACTTTGGAATTTCTCGTAACTCGCGTTTGAGTAGATGGATTTTCACGAGGAATGATTTAGTGGAACCGGAACGTAAAACACTAAAATGTGCAATGGAGTACGAGGTGTTCTATGGACAATTGCAAATATTAGACCCGAAAAATATGATTTTTAGAAAAATGTTCGCCCAAAATGAAAAAACAGTTGGCAACCCTATGCCTGAGTAGAGGTGTTTTATTAAGCGCAGCTGATCTTTTTGTTTATATCGCTGTTTACGTTTGTTACAACTGAAATTGCTGAAATATTGTTGTTAACAATATAGAAATATAATTGTTTTATATTGAATTTTGCTGAGATACTATATTTTTCGGATTGAATTGTGATTGCTGTGTGTTGCATAAGCTTGCGGTGTTGCTGTTGTTGCATTGTAGCTGTTTTTCTTTTGGCTTCAGACATCTTTTTTGCTTTTTTGTTGTTTTCTGTTTGGGTGCTTTTGACATGCCGACTAAATACAAAATTTGCAACCAATCTGTCTCCAGGACGCTAGCCAGTGTTTCATGCAGGGCTTGTAATTGCTGCATCCATGCTTCTTGCGCTAATATTGAAGAGAAGAATCTATCAGTTTTAAAGACTGTCAAATCTTTTGTGTATATATGTGCTGTGTGTGAGCCTGATCTTAACAATGGAAAAACTGATGGTGTCATTGAAAAGATTAACAGTTTGACGACAAAACTCGACAACTTCATGCTTAATTATCAGTCTGAGCAAGATCACCTTAAAGATATTCTTAGTGATATCAAGAAAGAAGTGAGTTCTTGTGTTGCTGAGATGAAGTCTGATATGAAGCAATGTAATGAGAATGTTCGCCGTCTTGAAGATTCTACCATAAAAAAATTTGTTGCCCTGGAAAAAGAAGACAATATTATTCATAGACGGATGAATCGTTCTGATATTCTTATAGGCGGCCTGCCTGAGGGTTTGGATGATTTGGAGGCGCCGGTGATTGCCTTGGGATCCTTTTATAACGTGCCAGTTACCAGTATGGACATTAACCACGTATGTTATATCAATCATAAGAAGCAGATTCTGGTCAAATTTAATAAGGTGGCTAAACGTGATAATATTATGAAGGAGTATTTTAAAACGAGAAATCTTCGCATTTCTGATATTCTGGTTGGTCAAGGTGGTGATCTAAGTAACCGGGTATACCTTAACGATCACTTTTCTCCTGCGGCGGCACATTTGAATTTTGTGTGTAAAAAACTTCGCCATCTGAAAGTGATTAAGAAATTTAAAATCCTAAATTCTGACCGGCTTAAAGCTTGGCTTGTGTTTTCTGATGACAGAGAGGACACTTACAATATCAGTCAGTGTGAGGCGCTGCTTGGTGGTGTAGAAGGAGGCAGAAACTGAGTTTATCTCTTTTTTTATATACGTTAATATTGTTAATTTCTCTTTTATTTTTTTTAACGTAACAATATGATCTCATTTTGCAGTATTTGATCAGCTGTGTTAGAGTTGTGAATATTGTGTATTTATGAATTTTGTAAATTTTAAAAATATCTTTTCTTATTCTTATAAATGGTTCCCCACCATAACTACGCCAATTACTTTTGATGTCTTTTGATGCAAATTTTGGGCCAGTGGCAAGCAACAATGTTTATATTAGATCTGTTTTAGGATCATGTAGTAACAAGTTCAATATTGCACACATAAACTGTCGTAGTATAAAACCATCCACTAATTCCGTAAAGTTTTGTGAACTTAGATCCATTTTATCAGGATCTGGTTTAGATATTATTGGTATCTCCGAAACGTGGTTGAAACCTAATATTTCTACTCGTATGGTAAATGTGCCTGGGTATAAATTTGTTAGGAGTGATCGCATTAGCTCTAGAGGTGGTGGTGTTGGAGCATACATTGCGAATGGCATTTCTTATAAAGTTGTCTTTAAATCGTTTGTTTCAGGAAAATGTGAATCGCTCTTTATTGAAATTATGGCTGGTGATGTTAAGGTCTTGTTTGGGGTAGTTTATTTGCCTCCTCCAGGTGACTTTATGGCCTTTGAAGATAAGCATACTAACTTACTGTTGGAATATTCTAAAATAATAATAGTGGGTGATTTTAACTTGAATATGTTCGATCTTCGAAAAGCCGTGTCTGTGCGATCATCTTGCTTCCGTTTGAACTTGACAGTTTTGCATAATTCCAAGCCTACTCACTATGATGCTTCACATCACTCGTCATCGTTAATTGATTTTATGTTAATTAGTGATTTTTCTATGGTTCACTTGTCAGATCAAGTCATTTGTCCTTCTATATCCGACCACTCGCTCATTTTTGCCTCATGTAATATTGCCGTTAACACATTTTGTGACTTTATTGAGTATCGTGATTATGTGAATATTGACTGGCCCGGATTTTTTTCATATTTATCAAATTTTAATATTGATATAGTGAACGTCTCTGATATAGACATTAAGTGTTCTATACTATCAAATCTTATTACTCGGTTGTTTGACTTTGTTCCTGTAGTGCGCAGAAGAATACGTACTGATGAGAAATGGATAAATGCGAACCATATAACTCTTGCTCAGTCGCTTCGTGATTTGGCTTTTAGGACATACCAGTGTAACAAAACTAATGCTAATTGGAAAGTGTTCTGTAAATATCGTAATAAAGCAAAGTCCGTCATTCGGCGAGAGCGTCGGAACTTTTATTCTAAAAAGTTTAGAGCTATGGGTTCAACTGCCTTATGGCGCTTTATAAGGACGTCAGGTTGTATGGGTTGAGAAGATGTGATTTCTGATATCGATGTTAATGTTTTAAATAATTCATTTCAATGTAGGAATTCACAAATGCTTAATATTGATCTCCAATTTCTCGATGTGCCTGACAATGGGTTTTCTTTTCATTGTGTTGATGTTGATGACGTTATATTGGCTCTCGGTAGGATTAAATCGAAATCTATCGGAATTGATGATATACCAGTGGATTTTTTGAAATTGATTTTTCCATATATTTCGTATGGTGTTTTAGATTTAATTAATTCTATTTTAACATCTTCTTCTTTCCCCCTTATGTGGAAGAAGGCCCGAATTGTTCCAATACCTAAGGTAAATGTAGTTCATGGTCCTGAAGATCTCAGGCCCATATCTATTCTCCCTGTTTTGTCGAAGGTGTGCGAACATGTCATGAAGAACCAGATACTTTTGCATGTGGATAGATACATATTTAATGGTCAATTTGCATTCCGTAAAAATCACAACACGACTGGTTTGCTACTTTACTTAACTGACATGGTGCGGCATAATGCAAATCGGAATAGTAATACTGTAGTTATATCATTGGATTTGACTAAGGCCTTTGATTCTATTTCGCATCCAATACTAATAAGAAAACTAATGAATGAATTCAGTTTTTCAGCGACAGCATGCAAACTCATCCTATCTTATCTATCTGGCAGGTCTCAGTTTGTTGTTTATAAAGGCAACTCTTCAGAAACGACTTTACTTACGTGTGGTGTACCACAGGGCTCTGTATTGGGGCCGTTACTTTTTATCCTATATGTTAATAGCCTCACGGAGTGTTGTCGTGGTGTCGACTGTACCCCACTTTTATTTGCTGATGATGTGTTTCTTGTATTTTCGGACCCTTATGCAAGTCCTGTTACTTTTGAAAGTGAAATAAATAACTGTCTTACACGTTTTAAACAATGGTCTACAGACAACTTTTTGACTTTCAATCCCTCCAAAACAAAAGCTATTAACTTCGGCTGTCGTGATTATAATCCAAATAGTTATCTAGATGGTAATCTAATTAGTTTTGTAAACTGCCATAAAATATTGGGTGTTTTGGTAGACAACAAACTTTCATTTGAAATGAATGTTGATTCAATTCAAAGAAAAGTGTTTTCTGTGATTCGTAGACTTTACTCGACTAATTTGTTTCTTCCGTCATGGGTTAAAAGACGTATGGCCTATGCTCTTCTGATGCCTCAAGTTAATTATGGATTAGAACTTGTGTCTGGTACGATTAATGCAATTTTTTTAAGATATAAGCGGATAGTTAATTCTATTGTTCGTTTTACCTATGGTATTAGAACTCGTGAACATATCTCTGATTATGTCGTGAGTTTTCTGGGATCTAGTTTTGAGCAATATGTTTCTCTTAGAATTGTGTGTTCTTTTCATAAGATTATTAAGGAGGGTGTGCCTGCTTTTTTAGCTAATATGTTTAGTTTTTCTATGTTTAGGAGGAATACGCAGATAACGATACCCAGGATAAACAATGCTACCTTTGAAAACTCATTTGTCATACGCGTTGCTAGATTGTGGAACTATCTACCTATTGAATTGAAGGTATTTTCTCAGTCTAATAATGCTTTTAGGTTAAAACTTTTGCACCATTTTCGGAATCCTAATAATAATCACACATTATGATCCCGTTATCATATCGATTTCCTGTAGTTTGTAGTCTTTACTTACTGTTATGATGCTGGCATGCAATATCTCATAGAGATACTTGCATTTTAGTTAATTGCTATGTTTTTTGATTATGTTTGATTTATGGAGATTGGTTTTGGACATACTACTGTCGACAGTTTTGTAACTTTCTTATTGTTGCTTGTTATGGTCTTCCACTCCTTATGATTTTTGTAGTTTTGGTTGGGGAGCCATTTATTACTGTTTTTATTGAGATTTGCTCTTAATTATTATAAGTTTCTACTTAGGTTGTAAAAATTTTTGTTAATACTATTTATTGGCCTTGGAGGCTTTAGTATTAAAAATGAATTGAATAAATAAAATAAAATAAATGTTCGTATTTGGAGCAGATTTCTGTAAATCTGTGTAGGCTACATTCACGACACATATATCAAATAACTCAGAATCGCGAGTTCTACAATCCTGTATACGAGTTTTTGAAAAACCTGTTTGCGGAACGAAGTTAGAAGAAAATTTCAAAAAACACTGTAAATCTGGCTTCAAAATGTCAGCATTATTTAATGGTAAACGCAGATGAAATTTTGAGAAGTTATACACTAGTGAGATGATCCTTATTTAGTTGCCTTCTACTTTTACTTTGACGGAAAAATCGTGAAAAGTGTGGTTTAATCACAAATCGAGAGAAAACAAAAAAAGACACGTTGGCTTCAACCCATTTTTACCCATTGTTTAACATAAATGTATCCACAGCTTCCACGCAAATTAACTTTTAAGGCCAATATTTTTTGCCAAGTCTAAAAACATTTCATTTTATCCGAAAGCATTTAATTTGTATAATATTCAACCACATTTCGCGAGTTATTAAAGGCTAAACCTTGGCCTCAACTATGTTAAATTTTCAAAAATATTGCCCATATATTTCACATATTCACAGTGGTGTAGGTTATTATATAGTCGGCCCCGCCCGACTTTGAGCCTTTCCTTACTGGTTTTATCTTACAAAATTATATGTTTTTGTTGCTACTCGGCCATCCTGACAGTTCGATAATCCGGACATCGCAAACATGTGGTGTCCGGATTATCGAGACTATACTGTATATATCATTGATCAGTATAAGTCGATATAACCATGTCCGTCTCTCCGTTCGTCCGTCCGCCTGTTGAAATTAAGATACAGATCGCAATTTTTAAGATAGGGGGAATACCCAGTTGTTCAAGAAATAGCAATTGTCTACTTTGAATGACACACATAATAGCCTATAGCCTGCTTTTGTCACTGGAAATGGGCTTCCGTGCCTACCCTGTCAATTCACTAGTTACTGGTAATGCGGAGTGTAATGTATTGACTATTTTATAGACTACCGATGGATAGTGTAATCAACAATATTTCTCTCTTGTAATCTCTTTTCAAAATTATTATTTCTCTTTTTGAAAACAAAATAGAAAAAATGTCAATTTAATTTAATTTTTTTTTTTGAATTTATAAAAAACGTATTTTGAATGGTTGATGTGCAAAAAGTTGTTGTTAAATGAAGATACAACAAACGTGGAGAACAGAAGAATATTTGGTAAGTATCGATATATTTGGGACAATAGATTTTTTTATTATCTCATTATTTTGTACATTTTACAGATTAACTGTTATAATTATATTTTTTAAACCGATATAATATCCGTTACAAGTTAAGCATTTACCCATTTAACTGATCAAAACATACTAGTGATTTTGGCTATCATTTCTAACTATCGATTTAACTGGTTACTGGTAATGCAATGAAGGGAAAATTGAGTTTCCCAAGACTATCCAATTACCTGGTTACTGGTAATGCAATGAAGGGACAATTGATTTTCCAAGACTATCGAATTGTCTGGTTACTGGTAATGCAGTGAAGGGGCAATGGACCCCTTCCTATGCCATCCCCATGTTAAATTCACTAGTCTATAACATTGCGAGTAGATTGGGCGGTAACTAGGGGTGTTTACCAGTAGCCAGCAAAATTGCTAGTTATTCCCTAGTTACCCGAACAACTGGGTACAACTTTCCACCTGCTATTCTTTGGTATAGGTCTATGTCTGCATATAGCCCCCATGGAACGGTACCTCCCGATTTTCGGTATCTTGAATGTTGTAACAACATTTTTCACCGAAATATGTGAAATTTGGTATTTAGTCATCTTTGGGGCTAAACAAACTTCCCCCGGAAATTTATAAGTATTTGAAATAGGTGTATATTGAAGTATTTTTGATGGGCGCTAATGAAACCGGACGCGCATCAAAATCGTATGCATATTGCGCGATTTTTACCCACTTTATGGTTTCTTGCATAGTGTGATGCAACTGACGGCACACTTTGGCCGCTGGGAGAAACATCGAAATTTGCATAGATATTGAAAGAGATTGATTCGCTGTATCCAAAATCGGATGCGAATCAAAAGATTTTAATTAATCCTCGAATAACAGTCTTTTTAAATTTCATGTTTTTTGACTGATTGTAATTTCAATATTACTCATAATTTCCTATCCTTATAAATTATCTCAGTAAGCAGTTAAGCTCTCGCGAAGGTAAATCATATTTCTTAATGAAGTTTTAGCAGTATACATTATTTATTGTATGGGATTTTAGAGAAATGGTTGGAAAACTCCCAAATATTTTTTTTTTCTATTTTTTCTAACCGAACCAAAAAAATATACATATTTCGAATAATATTTTAACAATAAGTTTTTTCTCTTTTGTTTTTGCTTTAATATGCAATTTATAAAGTCAATATTTATAATTTTCGTTTCATATTTTGAACGCGTTGTCTAGATTCTGTACGTATTTTTAATTTATTTATTTATTTATTTTTTTTTTTTTTTTGAGGTTTATACAGACTCTGAGTTAGTATAATTTAGATTTGCTTCAAGATTTCTTAATTTTTTAATATTCCGTGAAAAAAACACAAATTTTAGAAATTATGGTGCATCTACAGATGGATTTCAAATGCTGTTACTGATATATGCATACATTTGATCAATATAACAAATAAGAAATTTTAAAATTTTTTTTTCTTTATAAGAGAATAAAACTGCTATAACTTTTGCGCGCATCGGCCAATTTTGTGAACTCGAACAGATTTGAAACCAGAACTTTTTCCCTAACCTTTATACCAAAAATTGTAGAGATGCTAGCAAAAAAAGTTTTTTTTATTTTTTTACAAATGGAATTGTAAAGGACATTTGCTTTTTTACCATATATCAACAATGTGTTATTAAAGAATGAATATTAGGGCGACCCAAAAACCAAATTAGTTTTATTTTGGAGCTCCTTCCCCCTAAATTTGTTTCCATTTGATCCAATAACCTTATATATGAAATGTTACGGCGATCGGTTAACGTTAACCCGTGCCAACCAAGCCATCCCATCTTTGTTTCCATAGTAGTTTTCTCGCTATTTTTCGAATTTTCAATCTACTACTGTGGGTAGGTCCGTCTGAATTCGGTATTACCCTGTTAGAAACTTTCATAAATTAACTAAGAATAACTTAAATAAATTTAGGGTTTCTACTTCCTTTGTTCATCCATCTAACTAAATGGATGAATAATTTAGTCACTTCCACATCGATTTTTAAATGTTGCGTATTGGACTATAACTAACCAAGCATGCATATAAAAAGAAATAAATTGGTATCAACACCCGAATCCGAAATGAAGACTCCAAAAAACGACAGAAATCAAACGAGCGGCACATGTTTGTCATTCCATTTGAAGATCCCTAACGATTGTCATATGGTTTTGAAGAATTTTTTATCAGACAATTCAGAGGATTTTTTGCTGTACGATTTGTGTTTGTCTTATGCGTAACTTGTTCTGCTGCTGGTCTACTCCCCACCATGTGACTCTTGATGATAATTTGTCAAAAACGAAGCAGAAACCGCATAAATGGCAAGCGACATAGTGTATAAGCAAAAGGACAGACAAATACATACATATGATTCGCAGCGATCGATGAATGGGATGCATGAGAGCAAACATTATTTTCTTTTTCTTCTTCTTCTTGTTACACAGGAAGTACGCAAATAGTGTCTCAGTTTAAGGAAAAAATTAAAAGAACCCTCCCGTTCTACTTTTTACGGATGATCATCATATCTGCTAAAGTTCGTGTGTATGCTCGAAACACGCATGCGTGACTTGTTAAATAAACAAACGAAAGGAAAAAACATCCCAACGCATGGTTTGTTTTTGCATTTTTTCCTTTCATTGAGTCTTTTAAATTATGAAGAATTACCTTCATAATGTTATTTAAGCGCCAAAAGAGGTTCCACTTGAAAATATATGAACTGAGTGGCATGAGAAAACGTAATGGAATGCCTTGATGAAATTCTGCCGTCTGTCCACAGTTGGTTGTCTGTCAGTATGTATAAACACATATTGCTGTCAGTATGCGTATGTTTGTGACAATGCTGGACGGTAATTGCTGATAATTAACGATTAATAAATGTCAGCTTTAGTTGGAAGCATTGCATGTAATGTAAATGTCATCTGGAAGATTTAGTAGGAGATGATTTAAATAATTTTATATTGTTTCAGACATAAAGAATATACATGTTGTGGGGACTCTGGGAAACCATTCCCACCAGTTACATCTTCTAAATGAAGGTTCTTGTTCCTGGGTTACTAATAAAACTTTAGGGATGTAAATATGTCAAGTCAAATAGTTATTTAGGTTTGGGGGTAATCTTATTAGAAAGAAGAGGTACCGGTATTTCGGATCATGTTTGTCCTGGTAATACCCGCATTTTTTCTGAATTCTTCTTGTATTTAAGTAGAGCATAGTCGTTCGATTTCCGGAATACGGAAGGAATAGCATTGCGCTGCCGGTGTAAATTATATGTCAGAAAATGTGATAACATATCTTTTACATGATGTCCATAACATCTTTCCGATAAATACAATTTCAAAGTGGTTTGTATTTAACGTTTTTCAATATTTGAAAGGAATAAACCTTATTTTAGACGATAAACGACCAGTGGTTCTTTTATCAGCTTCTTTATGTATGTGTATGTCTTTATTTTATTGATTCGGTTCTGCCTCCAACTCCAAGTTCAGAAGGTACGACACCTGGATAGATTTGGTCCATAGTAAGAGTGGAGTTAGGTGAATTGGTTTGCCTGGGTAGTTGAAAAGGTGCAGCGTATCATGCGGACTGGTGTTTCATCCTGGGGATATGTTCTGCGATGTGCCATCAATCTTGACCCAGTAAGAATTGAGGCGGATATATCAACCGGATATCAGTTGCGTCGAAACAAATCTCGCTTGGCTATGCAGCTGTTATACTTCCGCTTCCACGGATGGTGGGTGATCTCCGAGAACAGAATTCATACGGTAGGCACTACATCAGTATGAATATCTCTCAAATCTGCTGATAAGGTTGTTGATCGAGAGATTATCTTTTGTATCTTTGGACCTCCCTTTCTAGATCATGAAGATCTTTCCTGACATGCCCTGGCGGAGGATACCTATCCATACGGTGGTGGTTTGGATGGTTGTGACTAAGCATCTACGCAAATATTGCATCGACAACATCCTGGTATGCCGGCGCACCGGCAAGATCTTAAAGTGTTGCTGCATTCCTGCAGGTTTAAAATGTTTTCCATTGTGTATCACTTACGTTGGCAAGCAAAACTGGCGCCGCATAGCTTACAACAACCCGACCTATCGCATTGTATGTGATCAACTAGGTTTCTTTAGCTGCTCCCCAAATGATGCCGCCTAGGGACTTGAGGACATTGTTTCTGCTTTTCATTTTATCGCAGATAGCTTTGTAATGCGTGGACGGCGTATACATGCGAATGTGACTCCAAGGACTTTGGGATAGTTTTTGGTCGGAATTATTGATCCATCGACTTGCAAATTCAGTAGGAGTTTCATTTTCGCCGTCCATGTGGTGAACATTGGTGGATATTTTCATATTCCTCGCGTGGAAGAACTCAATAAGATCAATGAAGTAGGCGTTTAGCCTGACACAAATGTTATCAATGATGGGACCTGACGCCATGGGCGTATAATCATCCGCGTACGTACTCAATGCTGTCAGAATTGCTTGGAATTTCAGAAAGGTGGTGGTTTAACAGTTCTGTATATATTATTCCTCCTTGGTGAACTCCCTGTTTCACTCTATGGGGTTTAGACTTCTTGTTTCAGAATTCCACATATGACTAGCGAACGCACAGTCAAACAAGGCCTGAGCTGTCAAATAGGAATTTAAGGTAGTTAGTGGTCTGAATTATTGACACATTGACTTGTACATTCAGCGGGAGCTTTATTTCCGCCGCTCATATGTGACGAATATTTTCATATTCAATAAGATATGCTTTCAGCCTGACATAAATTTTATCAACACTGGGGCCTCATTGTCCGCGTACGTAATTAACTCAATGCAGGAATTGCAGAAAGGTAGAGGTTAAAAAGTTCCGAAGGTATCATTCCTCCTTTGGGAAATCCCTGTTTAACTCTATAGGGTTTGGTTTTCTTGTTTCTGAACTCCACGTATGACTAGCGAGCACACATATAGTTGGTGACCCAACGTTTCAAACATGGCAGGAGGGTAGTATACTCTACATTCCCGAACAGTTTAGCCTGGCTGACTGTATTGAAAGGTTTGGTGAGATCCAATGCAATCATCACTGTTCTGTGACACGGTCTGCTCTGGTTGAAACCTCGGCTAATCTGTGTGGAAATGGAGTGCAGTGCTGTTGTGGAACTATGTTGTTTCGGAACCCGCACTGATGATCCGCATCTGGATTATACGCTCTGAATTACGCCTCAAGTATCTTTGCTACTGGTGGCAAAAGTTAGATCGGCCTGTATGATTCACATTTGTTGGCATCCTTTCCTGGTTTCTGTTACGGCACCACCCTGACCATTTTCCAGGCTTCGGGAACTATTAGGGTCGCTTGAGGGCCTTGTTCAGATACTCGACTCCTGTTTTATTTAGCTGCGTTGGCATCATCATTCAAATTCTGTCAGGTCCAAGCGTTTTGAATGATTTTGCGCCTCGAATAACATCAGCAACATCACCTACATATCTTAAATTGTTGTGGTTCCTCCTCGGCTGGAAGAGATCGGAAACGACATAAAACACTTCTCTCTGACCTCTCACTATCAGGGTGCTAAATAAATCTCCGGCTAAAATAGCCGAGGTGCATGACAGATGTCCCATGATCCTTTTCGAACCCTATTACGCCACATCCGTTGTCCACGCCACATCGGTTCAAATGTTGCAGTACTTAAGATGCTCTAGACACTTTTTCCGCTTGTGCTCACCGACTTACCTATTGCTTTACATTGTCAATTCGTAGGGTGAACCTCATCAGACTCAGTAGGGTGAACATCATCAGACTCATTTCTTAATCCCGCCGCCTCTGCTGGGAAATCAAGTCGTATTTCAGGTATTCGACCAGCAGGAATATGGCGAGCGGTTGCAGCCGTGATGATATCTCGGAAATTACTCTCTTATACCCGACCATCAGAGGGATTGGACAGTTTTCTGAAGCGTTAGTTAGTGAACCCATGCCAAATGACTTTCTCATTGCTAAGGAAAGCATGGAGTTCAGAGGATATGAAGTCGGGTGGTGTATTAATATCGGGTTACCAAGTTACGTAATATGTCGGACCAGGTAACACCGTGGTGCAATGGTATGTACACCCGCCTTACACACTAAAGGTCGTGGGTTCGATTCCCCGGCTAGGCAACATCAAAAATTTCAACGGTGGCAAAATACCCCTCAGTAATGCTGGCGACATTTCCTGAGTATTTCAGCCATGTAAAACTTCTCTACAGTGGTGTCTTAGGGCACTCCGTTCGGACTCGGCAATAAACAGTAGGTCCCTTATCATTGAGCTAATATGAATCGGGGTGCACTCATTGATATGAGAGGAGTCTTCCTTGTCCCGATGGGATGTTTGTGGAACAATTATATAACACGATGGATATGTCAGGCGATTTATGGCGGTCTCCTCTAATCTTGGTGGATGCGTCCTCGTTCACGGTGCAATAGGTGGAGCTATCTATTTTCTCAGCCTGCGCTATTACTCTTTGGTCATTCCCTAGGATTGATTAACATAGCTCATGTGTACATTGAATATTCCTAGTCGGTTATAACAAGTCGATTATTTCAACAGTGGCCTGATCTCAGGTGAATAACTTGGGACACAGCCAATTATCGGCAGGATAAACACCTTTAAAAGTTCTATATCGGCGGATCCGCTTCTCCCATATACTCCACAAGAGTCAAGCTCAAGCGAGATAGATATGTATTGGACAGATTACAAGTGCACCACCCAGATTTCGCATACGATCCAGGCATACTATGTTGTGTCCATCACAACTCCAAAGACAGTAGGTGTTGTTCAGTTTCGTTTCCTGGATCACTTCAACACGAACTTGTATTTGCTGGGATGATGGATCCTGGCCCAGATGCGTTTTCTCGTGTAAATCCGGTTCATAGAACCGGCAGCCGCGGATTGATACATTTTTGTTGGTACTCACGCTTTTTGTATCAGCAACATTTTAACACATTCTGGTGTCACTCTGCAATTTCAACGCAGCCGACATAATTTGTATAGTCTCATTCTTGAGGATTACGGTCTCATATTCAAATCCTTATGTACATAGCCTTGTGAATTCGTGACTGACATGTGGGATTTCAATACCCTCAACTTGCGGCACACCGTTTTTTTCGTGAATTGTCCTTTTTTCACGAGGATGGGTGGATGGTATTGACAGCATCAGGTTTTGAACCCTGACATGGGACTGGGCTTGGGGATGTCCTCAGTGTAAAGCTGGTGGCACACCGTTGCTGCTTTGTGGGATGACTGCTTCAAGCCTTTAACAAAACATCTTTTAATGACTGTTGGGTTATGCTTCATTTTGCTAGTTAATAGTGCATTGTCATCCTATTTGTATTGCTGTCGGATGAGTCTGTGCTACTTTTGGAATAACCAGGTATCACTCAGCTGGTAAGCATGTATACATTCGCTTCCGTTGTACTCTTCCGCTTAGATGGCTGGATGGTATTGGCACCAGCAGGTTGGCAGTTGGAGTAATCAATGCGATCTTTGCTCTCAATCTGCAGTTTGTAGAAATCCCTTTCCTCTTTGCACTTCCATTAAATCGCATTTTACCTTCGCGATGCTAACAGAGCCTATGGATGGGATTGAATGCAAAAATTATCTTTCCTTACTTAGCTGGCCCATTACAAAACATTTGTTCTATAAGCCGAACTAAGACGAGATCTCCAATTCTATCAATTTGTTGCTTCGCTTTTTGGAACACTGCGTGTTGTCATCTCTTCTTCTCTTGCTCCATCGAAGCCTTGGCCTGCCAATTCTGCGTACACCGCCATGTGGACGTATTTATACGTCTTTTAAAGGGTTCATCATCGCCCATTCTTATGATATGGCCTAGCCAACGCTATCGTTGCATCTCGACACGTTTATCTGTACTGACGTCGTTGTATAGCAGACATAGCTTGTGGTTCATACGACGTCGATATTTACCGTCAACGCAGATTAATCTTTCCAAGATGTTTTCACTCAAACACACCAATCACTGCCTTGTCTGCTTGCGCAAGTACCCAGGCTTCGGAACCATACATCTGCACGGGTGGTATCAGTGTGTTGTAAAGCGTTATTTTTGTTTGACTAGATGTGGCTTTGTTTTTAAACTGCTTAATTAAGCCAAAGTAGCAAAATCGATTTGTTGTCAATGAGAGCCGTATCTAAAATTTTCTGAGCAAAATTTTTGCAGAACATTTCGATGCTGAAAAACGTCATCTTGTCGTACCTTTATATCGGCTCTTAAAATAAAGGACGAAAAGGACATTGAAGGAAGCGATTTAGAAGGTCGAAGTGCTCTACGAAAATAATCATCATTCGATTTTACTGCAGACATGTAATCTCAAAAATAAGCTAAATAAACAGTGAACAAAGATATAACGCTAATTCCTGATGGCTTGCAGGGTCTGTAGCAAAAACTTCATCACTCCAAAACGCGGAAGTTCGTCTCACGGGGTATCTGTCCTTCGGGGTCCTTAATATGCTCACCAAGGGCTTTCATCTCCAAAAGAACTTATCTCTGCCCCAAAATTTATGTCCACAGTGTAATCGACAAAAATTTGGTAGGTGTCGATCTGCATCTCTTGGGTCTTCTCCAGGTCTAAAGCCCCATTGGTATGGTCTAATTATTTCGTTGACTTTCATCTCCAAAGACAGCGTGTCGCCTCCGGTTTTGAACACCTCGGCTGGTAGGCCATTGGGCCTTATTATTCTTCAGCCGGTTTATTGCTGCCTTTACCTCATCTTGGCTGGGCGGTATACCTCATACAACGTGATCAATTTGATTTCTTGTTCTTTGATCTGGCGACAGCCAGGTCCCTTATGAATATCGAGATGCTTAAACCTGGTACTGCTAACTACCATGTTTTATGCAGCTGCGAAGCCTATCAGCCTCATTACATTGTTAGATGTTTCACTATGGAGACTGAATTATCCGACTGTTGGGCCAAAGATATTCTTTCCAATTTTGGCATTAAAACCGCCTAGAATATATCTTTGGTCTGTTCGTCCTTGTCTTCGGGTGGGGCATGAGCGCAGCTAAGGCTAATGTTGAAGAATTTTTTCTTTATCCGTATTGTAGCAAGTCTTTCATTCACTGGTGTTAAGCTGGAAAACAGATGTTTTAACCTCCGACCAACTACAAATCCGCAACCAAACTCATGATTTGTGTCATGACAGCAGTAATGTCGGCCTTGTACTTTTCAAGTACATCTGCCATTGTTTAAACTGCACTTTCTCTATAAAGAGTGCGAACATTCCAGGTGCAGATTCGCAGATCATGGTCCTTTAAACGTTTGCGGGGGTCGTCAACTTTAGAGGGATTTGTTTTTCTTCATTTTCTTTGTTTTTTCATATTAAGCTGATTTTTACTAGGGAAGGGTTACTAAACCGGCGCCCAAACCCAAATTTTTAACGTTCTTATGGTGAACGCGCGGCACATTTTAGCTCACTTCCTTTAACGGGTGTTAAAGGAAGCTACCCCAGGTGAGATCAGTGTCCACTTGAGATGAGAGAGTGACCAAGATAAATCTTGAACTTTGCCATGTTATAGCCGGTAAGGACCGTTCCTTGGTATATTTCATCCCTTACGTCAATTCTTTAACAATTAAAATTTAGGGATGAAGCATTTGTAAATTAATATTTTTCTTAATGCCCAACCGGTTTGATGATTCATGATTGCGATCATCTTTTATACACTGAAAATGCTTACAAAATTGTATTTGAAACAAATGATTAGTCGTTTTGTTTTGAAACAAATAACAAAATCTTGTCACGACTGTTGTTGTTGTTGTTGGACTTGCCATGAAGTTCTATTTGTAATCGTAATGGTGGATAAAATTTGTTCTTATCATTTTTCCTGTGATCGGGCCAGCACATTGCGGTAAATTTGTTGATTTGCCGCCAAGTGTCCGTTACTATCCTAGGCTGGCTGTTTGCTGTTGCCTCTAAGAGATAAATCTGTTGCATTGACTGCCGGTCTATGTGGCTTTGATGTATTATTTTCGATTTCAACTTCCTCACTTGAGATGCTGCTGCCGTTGTCTAAGGCAAGCAATTAAACATCTTTGTAAAGAAATCTCCTTCAGCTAGAGCAAGCAACAGCTGGAGAGGAAGAACTATGTTGGCAATGCGTGCATAGATTTAACATTGACTGCCGATGATGTTTTATTTTTTGTTCGTTGCATAGATAAATACCAGAGTGCAGGCCACTAAACGCTTTACAGATTTCCCTACCGATTCTTATCACAATTTGAATACACACAACTAATGATCTAATATTGAACAGCAGCAACAGTGGCGGTGATCGCTGTGAAAGAGAGCGAATGCCAGTGAATATCTTGCAACGTTTTTTCAAACTTCCTTGAAGTTTTTTTTCTTGGGTTGAGATTTTGTTTTCTTTTGCTGTTACTGCTGCTGTTGCAGTTGTTTGCTTTGGCATGCAACAAGAGCAACAACAAGTTGCACATTGCATGGTGAGATTATAGCAACAACAACAGCAGCAGCATGGCAAAGAAGACAAACCGAAAAAGCAACAAAAAATATAACATTTATCTCAGATCTTATATCATGTATTTTCGACATTACAATTGCGGTAATATGCTTCTAGTATTTAAATTCAGCGCGTAAGCTGCTAGCCTACCCCACTAATACTACTTGTGAAGCTGAAAACTAGACAGATCTATGATCGAGTTGGGGAAAAAAATAAAAAATACGAAATAAACCAGTGAACATTTTGGTACGAAAAATGTAGCCCTTGCCCTTTCTGGGAAAATTAGTGTATTTTTGTGTTTAATTCCTCAGAAATTTATCAGAACACATTTTTTGAGAGTTGGATCAGTACCCCCTACTTTTCAGGTGTAGTCAAGGCGACTGAGCCCAGGGCGGAGTGAAGGGCGAAGTTTGTAACAGTAGATCCTATTGCATGGACAAAGTTCCCTCCTGGCCCTTGCCGCTTTCTGGGAAAATTAGAGGGAAATGTGTTTTTGTGTTTAATCCCTCGAACACTTTTTTGAGAGTTGGAGGTGTATCCCCTCTTTTTCAGGTGTAGTCAAGACGACTGAGCCCAGAGCGAAGTGAAGAGCGAAGTTTGTAACAATAGCTCCTATTGCATGGATACAGTTCCCTCCTGACATGACTGTGTGATGTGGTCCTATCCTTCATAAGATGATTATGATGACCTCCACTATAACACCGGAGCAAGTACTGCAACGAGGGAAATCTAATTTGTTTCCCCCTACAGATGGTATACTGATGACATCAGGAAGCACCCAGCTGTGGTACTCATCACTGTGTTCTGACGGCTTTGAAAATTATGCTAACGCGTTGTACTTACATTAAATCGCGGACCACACTAACGCCGATTAACTTACCACAAATTGACTTCAGGACTTGTTACTACGTCCTAGCTTGTCACAGATAGCTGTGAAATGCTGGGACGACGTGAACGTGCCGTGGAATGTGGCTCCTAGAAACTTAGGGTAGTTAGTGATCGGAATTAACATCGTTAACATCCATCGAGACATTCAGTTCTGTGCTCATCTCCGCAGTTCGTGTGGTGAACAGAGTGGACGTAGATTTAGTGGCGGATGTTTGAATAAGAAAAAAGGTGGTAAGATCGGTTAAAAAGTGGTTAAGTCTATCACAAATGAGTGGTAAGGTAGACCTTGCGGTTCACTCTGATCATCCATTATGTTAAAGGGGGAAATATAAGCAGGTATCTGTTAAGGGAAGAAACGCATTTCACGAATTCATGTTTCGTCTTTCCAGACATTTCATGTTAAGCATGTTCATTTACCTATTCGACTCCCATATTTGTCGGAAATCATTTGTAAGATTTCCCAAGCCTGTTCTGCACTCAAGGTGACTTTAGATTTGATGCTGAACGTCTTGATTACTTGCAGAGCCGCTTGGCTATCCCAGCAAAGATTTTTATCAAATCAGTTGCCATCCTGATATAAAGGATCTCAGCTTGAAATACACTACAGTCGTTTTCCAAATTGTAAGGTTGCTCAATACCTTGTAGACATCAGGAGCGGTACCTTCTTCCACCATGGAGTCGTTTGTATAAAAACTAGACAGTCCAGAGAAGGGAGGAACACTGCGCTCTGCCTGACATTTAATATTGGGTCCCATTTGCCGAAAGTTCAGTATTACGTTTAGAGCAGCTCATGGAGTACTTTTGAGGACTTCTGCTCTTACAGTGCTTTGCAGAGTAATGAGTGCAGCCACGCAAGACAACTGTACGATAGTATGGGCCGTACGACATTTTATACATCCAGTGTATAATCGATGCGCTCATTCCCCAGCATTTCCCAATCGAGTTCTTACATGAGCATAGCACGATTACCCCTCTTTTCGTTCGATCTTCAGGGTTCCTCATTCATCGCAGTTGACAGCCTCTAATTGAATTTAGGTTTTTACCTTCCGAAGAGCAAATATGTAGCTTTACTATGAACAATGGTTCAAAAATAGGTTTTCCTAGCCAAACCCCAATCTTTTGTCGTCATCGATTGTAAATTTTTGTATGGGATTCGATAGTAACAAGTAAAGAAGTATCAGTCGGCTTTTCCGACAGAGATATACCCTCAGCGGGGATATCGATAGATAGAGCCTACGAAAAACATAATATCGTTGAAAATAGGGCCACTAGGAAACCCTTCGGTAAAAATACCCAAAGGATCCTCGAACAGACCCTTAACCACACACAAATGTTCACCAGATAGGTGACGAAGGGGATGGAAGATACCAAGCAACGGTCATGACCGGTTTTAACATGGCAAAGCCCAGGATTTATCTTGGTCCCTCTTTCATCTCAAGTGGACACTGACCTCCCCGTGGTGTCACCTGGGGAACTGCCTTTAACACCCGTTAAAGGTAGTAAGCTAAAATGTGCCGCGCGTTCTCCCATAAGAACGTTAAAAACTTGGGTTTGGGCGTCGGGTTAGTAACCCTCCCCTAGAAAAACAGCATACTATGAAAAAACGAAAGAAAAGAAAAACAACCCCCTCTAAAGTTGACGAACCCCGCAAACGTTTTAAGGACCATGATCTGCGAATCTGCACCTGGAATGTTCGCACTCTTTATAGAGAAGGGCAGTGTTCGCATTGGCAGACGTACTTGAAAAGTACAAGGCCGATATTACTGCCATACAGGAAATACGATGGATTGGGAAAGGCGTCACAACAGCACCTAAAGGTGACGCACTGTATTATAGCTGCCATGACGTAAAGTATGAGTTTGGTTGCGGATTTGTAGTTAGTCGGAGACTAAAACATCTGGTATCCAGCTTCACTCCAGTGAATGAAAGACTTGCTGCAATTCGAATAAAAGCTAAATTCTTCAACATCAGCTTCTTTTTGCGCTCATGCTCCCACTGAAGAAAAGGACGAACAGACCAAAGATATATTTTACGAGCGCTTAGAAGAAACATATGACCGTTGCCCTGCCCATGACATTAAAATCATTCTAGGTGATTTTAATGCCAAAATTGGAAAGGAGAATATCTTTGGCCCAACAGTCGGGAAATTCAGCCTCCACAGTGAAACATCTGACAATGGTATGAGTCTGATAGACTTTGCAGCTGCAAAAAACATGGTAGTTAGCAGTACCAGATTTAATCATCTCGATATTCATAAGGGCTCCTGGCTGTCTCCAGATCAGAAAACAAGAAATCAAATTGATCATGTTGTGATAGATGGAAGACATTCATCGAGCGTGTTGGATGTACGATCGTTCCGAGGCGCAAACATTGATTCGGACCACTACCTTGTTGCAGCAAAAGTACGCACCCAATTAAACGTGGCAAACAAAGTACAAACAGACACAACACGAAAGTTAGACATCTGTAAGCTGCAATCACAACAGATAGCCACAGCATATTTCACTCAACTATCGTGATTGCTTAATCAAAGCACTCCTCATCCCGATAACATAGCCGCAAAATCCATACTTGGATACCAGAGGCCTCCACCAAGGAATCCATGGTATGATCAGGAGTGTCGTGCTACCACCGAAGAGAAAAATGCGGCATATAGGGCTACTTTACAATCCGTAGCAACGCGTAGCGCACGAGAGAGATACAGGGAGAAAAGGAGAGAGGAGAAACGTCTTTTCCGCAGGAAAAAGAGAGAGATGGAAAAGCGGGAGTGTGAAAAAATCGAGATGTACAGGAGTCAAAATGAAGTCCGAAAATTCTACCAAAGAGTCAAGCATCAAACTGATGGCTTTGGTACAGGCACATCCTCCTGTAGAGACCAGCTAGGTAATTTGGTAACTGATACAGATAGTGTACTCATGATATGGAAAGAACATTTTTCAAAACTGTTGGTATCCAATAGCAGCGAAGACGACGAAGATACCACAGTCCCAATCCCAGAAGATGGTATTGAATGTATACCGCCCAGCCAAGATGAGGTAAAGACAGCAATAAATCGGCTGAAGAATAATAAGGCAGCAGGAGCCGATGGCTTACCAGCCGAGCTGTTCAAAACCGGAGGCGACACGCTGATAAGGTGTATTCATCAGCTAGTTAGCACCATCTGGCAGGAAGAACGAGTACCCGACGATTGGAACCTGAGTATCCTGTGCCCCGTCCACAAGAAGGGAGATAAGACTGTATGCTCTAACTATAGGGGCATAAGTCTACTCCCTATTGCCTACAAGATCGTGTCAGGGATATTGTGCGAACGACTAAAGCCTATGGTCAGCGAGATAATTGGACCATACCAATGCGGCTTTAGACCTGGCAAGTCCACCATTGACCAGATATTTACCCTGCGGCAAATCCTGGAGAAGACCCAAGAGATGCAGATCGACACCTACCACATTTTTGTCGATTATAAAGCAGCCTTCGACAGCCCGCTGCGTTCAAAGGTATTCCAAGCCATGTCTGAATTTGGTATCCCCGCAAAGCTCATCCGGCTTTGCAAAATGACTCTAACTGACACGAGGTCCTCAGTTAAAATAGAAAAGAACCTCTCCGAAGAGTTTGGTACCAAAAGAGGTTTCAGACAAGGAGACAGCCTTTCGTGTGATCTCTTTAACATTCTGCTAGAAAAGGTTATACGAGAGGCAAACGTCAAAAGAAGTGGAACAATCTACACCAATAGTCACATGTTACTTGCTTATGCTGATGATATAGACATCATAGGCCGATCAGTAAAAGAAGTAACTGATACCTTTATAAAGGTCGAAGGAGAATCTGCTAAAGTGGGTCTGGCGGTAAACGGTGAGAAGACCAAGTTGATGGTGTCGACGCGCAATGCGTCCATTGAGCTCGGACCGACTGTGGAAGTTGGTTCCTATAATATTGAGGTAGTAAAAGACTTCGTCTGCCTCGGCACCTCCGTAAACACAACAAACGACATCAGTTGTGAAATAGAAAGAAGAATTGTATTGGCCAACCGATGCTACTTTGGTTTAAGTAAGCAGTTTAAAAACAAAGCCACATCTCGTCAAACAAAAATAACGCTCTACAAAACACTGATACTACCCGTGCTGATGTATGGCTCCGAAGCCTGGGTACTTGCGCAAGCAGACATGGCAGTGATTGGTGTGTTTGAGAGAAAAATTTTTCGAAAGATCTACGGACCAATCTGCGTTGACGATGAATATCGACGTCGCATGAACCACGAGCTGTATCTGCTGTACAACGACATCAATATTGTTAAACGTATCGACATGCAGCGATTGCGTTGGCTAGGCCATACCATAAGAATGAGCGATGATGACCCCGCTAAAAAGGTGTATAAACACGGACCGCTTGGCGGTGCATGCAGAATTGACAGGCCAAGGAATAGATGGCGCAAACAAGTGGATGATGAGATGAAAAGACGCGGAATTCCAGAAAGCGAAGCAACAAATAGAGAGAATTGGCGATCTTTTCTTAGTTCGGCCTATAGAACAAATGTTCTGTAATGGACCAGCTAAGTAAGTAGGTAAGTTCCAGATAGGGCCAAAATTTGAACATAAACTAAGTTTCGACAAAATTAGGGATCCAAAGTTTATGCCAAATCGGTTGCTACATCTATGAGAAATCGCGCGTACCATTTTAGCGAACATTTTCGAAATTTTGTAAGTGAGGTACCGGAAGGAGTGGACCTATAAGCACCACCTTCGAATTTCATGTAATATTGGAAGAAATTTTACAATATCCAAAGTGTGGACGAACGCAGTATTCGGTTCGAGCTCTCCAGCCACTACATATGGCGGGCTGTTTTCCCAAGAAGTACTTGCTCCTGAAAAAACTTTTACAGCCGTAATTGAGGCAGCGGATGCTAGTTGCTTCAACAAAAACTAAAGTGAATCGAGAGCAGGGCTTAATTTAATTTATCTAAAATTTTGTGTGGGAGGTACACGAAGGAGTGGACAAATATAGTCCATATTCGAACCTGATCTATATCTGGTAGATATATTAGGATGTGTAAAGTATGGACCAAATCGTCACTCCTATCAAGAGTTATCGTGCGCATAATTTTTTCCGAACATTTTTGAACTTTTGTGGGGAGGTACCTGAAGGAGTGCACCCATATGGCTTATCTTCGAACTTAAACTAAGTTTGCACAAAATATTACGAAGGCCACATTTTGGACCGAATTGGGAGATCAGTTTGAGAGTTATCTCACGCTCCAACCACTACACACGGTGTCTTGAGTTTTTTTGTGCCTGTACAATTTGAGTGTTGATAACATATATTTGGCAGACTCTTTTTTTTTCGATTTGTGCAAAGGTGGATGTTACGGCTTGCGTTGATCTACCTTATGTCTATGTCATCAGCCTATGCAAGCAACATTACATCTTTACTGTATATCGTGCAGTTTTTATCTCTGGCCGTATATAGATTCGCATCTCGTATGACATTTTCTAGTAAGATGTTAAATAGGTCACACGATGGACTGTCACATTGTCTGAAACCTCGTTTTGTGTTCAAACGCTCGGAGAGGTTCTTTCCTACTTTAACTGCTGATCTTGTGTCAGCCAATGTCATCCTGCATAGTCGAATTAGATTTGCAGGGATGCAAAACTCCAACATGGCTTGAAACACCATTGCTCTAATTGGGCTGTCGAACGCGGCCTTATAGTCGACGAACAGGTGGTATGTGTCGATCTGTCTTTCGTGGGTCTACTCCAGTATTTGGCGCAGCTTCAAGATTTGGTCAATTGTCGACTTACCAGGTCTAAAACCGCATTGGTATGACCCGATTATTTCATTGACCATGGGCTTTAAACGTTCACACAGTATGCTTGACAGCACTTTGTATGCGATGGCTAGGAGACTTATGCCTGTGTAATTTGCACAAACCGTCTTGTCTCCTTTCCTGAATACGGGACATAGTATTCTGGGGTCCCAATCGTTGGGTATGATTTTTTCTTGCAAAATTTCGCAAATTTACTGATGACTAGAGCTGATGGACTTCCCGCCGAACTGTTCAAGACCGGTGGCGAAATGCTGCTCTTTATCAGCATTTCGCCACCGGTCTTGAATAGTTCGGCGGGAAGTCCTTCAGCTCCTGCTGCTTTATTGTTTTTCAGCCGATAAATAGCTGTCATAGCAACAGACATACAACGTTGTCATTTACGATTGGTTCTGGGGTATCTTCATCGCCACTCATATTCGATACCAAGAGTTTCATAAACCAAATCCTCAGTACGCTATCTGTAACAGTTACCAGTTTCTCTTCGTAATCTGGTGTTTTACACTCTGGTAAAATGTTCGGACTTCATTCTGACTCCTGAACATTTCGAGTTTCTCACGCTCACATTTTTCTTGCTCCTTCTTTTTTATGCTGAAAATACTCTTCTCCTCTTTTCCCGATAAGTTTCTTTCGCGTTACGTGTTGCTATTGAATGCAACATTGCTCTGTATGCCGCGTTCTTCTCTTCTGTAGCGTTACAACACTCCTGATCGTACCATAAATTTTTAGGTGGAGGTTTTTGGATATTCCGGCAGTCTGAAGGGAGTGGGCTATTCTTTGCAACTGCGCTCCCACATTATCGGGGTAGGAGTGGTGCCTTCCGTCTATCACCACTTGATCAATCTGATTTTTTGTTTCCCCATCTGGTTATACCCACGTAGCCTTGTGTATGTCGAGGTGTTGGAACCTGGTGCTGCGCACTACCATGTTCTTTGCCGCTGCAAAATCGATCAGCCTCATTCCGTTGTCGGATGTTACCTCATGAAGGCTGAACTTGCCGACCGTGGGACCAAATATATTTTCCCTTCCAATTTTAGCATTAATGGCATCGGTCATCGGTCATATGCCCTCTCTAGGCGCTCGCAGAATATATCCCTGGTTCGTTCGATTCTCTTCGGTCGGGGCATGGGCGATGATGAGACTGATGTCGAAAAACTTAGCTTTTATGCGGATTCTCTCATCAACTGAAGTGATGCTGGATACGAGATGTTTAAGCCTGCGGTTTACCATAAATCCAACACCTAACTCATACTTCGTTACATGACAACTTTAATACAATGCGTAATCGTTTGCAATCTTTACGTATGACCGATTCCATCGCACTTCCTGTATGGCAATAATATCAGCTTAGTATTTATCAAGTACATCCGCTAGTACGCAAACTGCACCTAATCTGGAGAGAGTCCTGACATTCTAGGTGCAGAATCGCAGATCATGGACCTTAAAACGTTTGTGGGGGTCGTCAATTATAGACGGGTTTGCGTTTCTCCTTTTCCTTTGTTTTTTTTTTTTTTTCTTAGTAATCTGTTTTGACTGGGTGAGTTACGAGCCCAACACCCAACCCAACACCCAACCCAGAATGTTAAAGGCAGCTCCCCAGGTGACACCACGGGGAGGTCAGTGTCCACTTGAGATGAAAGAGGGACCAAGATAAATCCTGGGCTTTGCCATGTTAAAGCCGGTCAAGACCGTTCCTTTGTATCATTCTTTCCCTACGTCACCCAACCATAACTTTTAGACATAGATTTTTTTATTTTTGTCTCTTGCCACCCTGCTGACCCTACTCCAACTAAAAAGTTAAAGCACTTCATCAAAGTCACCTGTCACCATTTGAAGTAGACCGTGGAAGATACCTAGCGCTTTAATTGGTTCATCGTTCATCCTATGGACACAGAAATGGTATCTCCTGGAAAACTGCAATCAAAGTCAGTTAGAGTTAGAGAGCTGTGTACGCAATATAACAACCTATAGAGCGAAATATGTACGTGCACGCAGAGGGGAATCCCAAACCCTCCATAGAAAGCTCAATACAATCAATTTGGATGTTTGTTTCACTGTGGAGGTTACATTTTTTAGAATAGTGAAATTTTTTCCTTAATTATAGTCAGGACAGAGGATATGCACTCTTTATTAGCACTCAATATTTTTGCTCATATAGAAGCATTTTTTATTTATCAGGATTGTTACTAGTCTTTCATTCACTTTAGTGAATCTCAAGACGAGATTTAAGCCTTTGCCTAGCCACCGACTACATTCGACCGTGCCTTGCCTCACATTATTTACTGGGGTAGTCTGCTATATGAATTTTGTGCGATTGTTTGCGATAGTTTCAGGACTCAAATCACACTGTTTCTCTGTCAGTCCGTCGGTCTTTAGCAATGTTTTACTGTGTTTGTATAAAATGTTATCAATAAACAACGATCATCAGCAAAACAACAGCGGGAATGTTGTAGCCGAGAGACCGACTGCTGTTGATAGTTGCAACAAAATCAACGGCGATGGTGTATGGCGGTATATTGCGGCAAGACAGAAATCACAATCGCAGTAAGTCGAAAAAAAAAAACACAGCAGCGGCTTTCAAACATCAAGACCGTCCGTCTTGGAAATAATGTCAGAATTTCATCGGTATGTGTTTGTGTGCCTTTTCTGTTGCCATTTGCCTGTAAAAATCTCTAAAATGTTTCCATTGTAAATAACGCACGGTAGTAGTAAAGCAAAACAACGAAACCGTTTGTCGTCTATTGGTCTGCCCAACTCTTTCTGGAATACAACAATGAAGACTGTAGACGAAGAAGAAAAAAAAGCCAAAACCGAACATCTTCCATTGTCAATACATTCTTTGATTACTATTTGTATGGATTGTTTTTTTTTTGCTCCTTCTTTATTCTGTGTGATTTAGTCTTTCTCTCGACTGATCTAAATTTGTTGATCTAGTGTGGCATCCATTTGTACTTTTGAATCTTTTGCATGCTTAACATTACATGTTGCCTTTTTCGCGATTTGTTGTATGGTGATGTTGTTGTTGCACTTTTGGTTTGTATAGTTCGTTGGTTACTTCACTAGCTTTCCGTTAAGATTTTTCGCCAGTGATTGCGTTTGTGTTCACTCCAAGGGTAATAATGGCTTTGGGAATGTGATTTTTATGGTCTTTTAATTTTATGAGCTTTCCTTCGAATTTTGAATATTAAATAGTTTAGTAAACACTGGACTGGAATTTACATTGGCAGGCATGAATATACATATTTGAGGTTTATGGCATTTTTACATGCTAAAATTATTTTAAGAATGAAACCTGATGGGATTCTAAATTTTTGTAATATGGACTGGTTCACATAGTGTATCAAAATAAATCGTTTAGCAAATGTTACCTATGAGAACGAGAAATATAAAATGACCGCCCTACGAGAGGGCATAGCTGAATGACAACGGACGCGATCACAAGTTGCGGATAGTACAATATCAGATCTTGTCTTAAAGAATTAATTCTGAACACATAAAATCCACCAAATCACATCTTCAAGGTCAAATTGCCTTTATAATTTTTCCTAGGGGTCTACTGATAAAAATTAAAGCAAACAATCAACTACAAAAATGACCCTTAGATCTCAATAAACATGTGTCTAAAACATACGAACTCTCTGGAAACTGTTCTTACAGGTTAAAATATTAAAACAAATTTGATTTTTAGTCTTTTTTCTCTGGTTCTGGTCTATAGATACTAAACCGCTGAAAATTAAAAAAAAACGACAGCAATAACATAGCAAGGATATCAGTGAACAACTTTCTGGAATATACGAACTATCTATGAACGGTCCTCATATCTTTCATATCATATCTCATATCTTTCAGTCATCAGGAAACAATTTTTTTTAGAATTTTTTTTCATTTCATAGTATTTAAAAAAAAATGTTTCACAGTGGTTTGTGCGTAACCTTTTTTATAATAAAATGTACTGAATGTTATTTAAGGCATTAGTTGGCAAAAGTTCATTCATTCTCACTACAGGAAATAGTTTTTGAGAAAAAATTTCAAAAAGTCATAACCCTAGTCCTTATCTGTAAAGCAAAATCCTAGAAAAACAAGTAATAAATTATCAATCGGCTTAGCCGACAGAGATATACCCTCAGCCTACGTGAATTGAAACTTTCATCTACTGACAGCTCGAATGTATTTAGGGTCTTTTCTGAATTTTGTGGCCCCGTTTAAGGGATATCATTTTAGTGACATTTTAAAAATATCAGGTACAGTTGTGGACCGGTATTACCCATCTTCGATCTGAAACTAAGCTTGGACAAAATATGACGAATGCCAAATTTTTGACCAAATCGGCAGATCAGTTCGAGAGTTATCCTGTTCTCCAGCCACCACAAATGGATTTTTTACTCATTTCGGTCTTTTTTCTCAAAAAGTGTGGACTTGCCCCTGAAGAATCTTTTGAGTCCATATTGAAACCTCATTTAAGTCTGTTAGAAATTTCACGATGTGCAAAGTATGGACCAAACCGGTTACTCCCTTCAAGAGTAATCGCACGCTCAAATTTTCCTAACATTTTCGAACTTATGTGGGGGAGGTACCTGAAGGAGTAGACCGATATGGTCCATCTTCGAACTTAAACTATGTTTGGACATAATATTACGAAAGCCAAAATTTGGACCAAATCGGCTCATACGTTCGAGAGTTATCGTGCGCACTAGCCAGACAGACAGACGGACGGACATTGCTAAATCGACTCCAAATGTTCTGCAACACTTTTCGTCCAAACATACTCGGGGTCTAAAACGATTATTTCGATGAGGCACATTTTGCTCGTATAAAAGTGTGTATACCCCCCTTAGCATAAATGCTGAGGGTATAATTATAAATGAAATTTGACCTTGAAGACGTGGTTTGGTGGATTTTATGTGTTCAGAATTTGTTCTTTAAGATCAGAGCTAGTTTGCCGAGAGTAAATTAAAATTCTTAGCGGTTTAGAAAATATGAGCCTGACAATATGATCCCTTTTGACAACAAGGCCTCACACCCTTGGTGCCCATAACGGCGAATGTGGAAGTGATCGGGAAAAACTCCGGGACACGTTTCTTCTTATTTCTGGTCTTCTATGTGAATTTAACTTCCACCTACGAACAGATCGAATGTATTTAGGGTCTTTTCAGAAGTTTGTGGCCCTTTTGGACATTTGAGTTTGCCGACAAAAATGTGGATTAGGATTATAGTTCAAAAGTGTTGCGGAGGAGGTACTTAATGGAATGTACCGACTTTGTCCATTGTGGAAGTGGATCTTATTTTGGGAGTCACATCATTTCGATAGAACTTGCGCCCATTAATCATTTCAGTGGGTCATCGTATAACTTTTGGACCAGTATGCCAGGAAGCATGCATTTGTCCACTGAAAAAATAATATCGCTTTAAACAGGACCAAAAACGAACACCATCGGTATACATTTCCAAATGATCTTCCAACAGACCCTAAACTGCACTTAAACAAGGAGGACCGATATGGGCCATTTGAGAAGCTAAACTAAATTTTGACAAAATATTAGGAGATCCAAAGTTTGGACCAAATTGCCTGCCCCCATTCAAGAGATATCGTGCATACTATTTTAATGAATTTTTTATATATCGGGAGGAAGTACCGGAAGATGTGGACCTGTATTACCCAACTTCGAACTCATACTAAGTTTGGGCAAAATATGACGAAGGCCAAATTTTGGACCAAATCGGAACTGATCAACCGATCGAAAGTCCAAATGTGTTATCGTGCTCTTGAGCCACTGCATATAAGTCATAAAGGTTTTTACAACCTTCGGGATGTTTTATCAAGAAGTATGGACTTGCCCCTGAAAAAACTTTTACCGCCGTGATTGAGGCAGCGAATGCAAGCTGCTTCAATAAAAATCAAAGTGAATCGAGATCTGGCCTTAAAGTCAACTTATCCGAAATTTTGTGTGGGGAGTGGACAAATATACTCCATATTCGAACCTGATTTATATCTGGTACATATATTAGGGTGTGTAAAGTTGCTTCAACAAAAGCAACCCATCTTCGAACTTAAACTAAGTTTGGACAAAATGTTAGGAAAACCAAATTTTGGACCGAATCGGTTAATCCGTTCGAGAGCTATCGTGCGCACCAGCCAGACAGGCAGACGGAGGGACGGACATGGCTAAATCAACTACAAATTATCTGAAACGGATTTCGTCCAAACATACTTGGGGTCTAAAACCATTATTTCGATGAGGCACATTTTGCCCTATGAAAGTGTATATGAGTGAATATCAAAAAAATATTAGTTTCCATAAAGCCAAGGTTTGCACTATTATAATACGCGCACTATTGCAATGTACAAGTAACTTTGACCATGGCTAGATCAATTCAAGTGTTTTTGAACAAAGCTCAAAAATTTGGCAAAATAATTTAATTTGCGTGGAAGTTATGACCGCGTAAATGAATAAAAATAGGAAAAAAACGTTGAAGCTAACGAGGTTTTTTGATTGCTGATTAAACCGTTCAAATGACGGACATATGTCCAAAGTAAAAGTAGAAGAATACAAAATGAAGATTACACTTCTAATGTATCACTTTTCGAAATTTCCACTGCTTCCTCCTTTTATGGATGCTGACATTTTGAAGCCAGATTTTAGGTGTTTTTCGTATTTTTAATTTAACTGGAACGCGCATTCGAGTATTTCAAAAAAAACAATTAATAGGATTAAAGTACTCGCAATTACGCAAAATTTGATATGTATATTGGCTATGTAGCCCACACAGCAGCAGAGTAATCTACTGCCAAAGGCCAAAATTTAGTGCGATATTTTTTCTAAAAAACATATTTTTTGGGTACAGTATTTACAAAAGGTGTGCTGGTACCCCGCGATATTTTAGTTTTTCGGCGGTCCGGATCATATAAATCATAGATCGTGAAAATCCATCCACTAGAAGGGCGAAAACAGCAACTGCAAAAACCGAAAAATGTGCGAAAAATGTTTTTGAAAATATCGCGGATTTATTCGCATTTTCTGTGGATCGTTTTCTTGTCAATGAAAAAACTGACACATCACTCGCGGTTTTGCGAAAACAGCGGTTTAAAAAATTTAGTGGCATGGGAGCTGTATCCGATTTATCCCAAAAATTGTGTGTGATGCTACAACCACGGTTCTTGATGGATTTGATCGAAATAGAATTAGATCGATGTGAATAGTTGTTGTACCCCCGGCACTAAAATATATAATGCGACGTAGTACCCTTTATGTTGCCCTGGCACCCATGTGGTGTTCGACAAATTGCCGATTAAAATGACTTGCACCCTTTATCAGTTTAGTCACAGTAACGTTCCCAAACGTAACTGAGGTCCTATCTTCCCTTTTCCCTGAATTTGAGAGACTTAACCGTTGCCCAAATTTAACCATTGCCCAATGTTGCAACTCTTTAGATGATCCTGCTACTTATTTTCTTCTTGCTCACCGACCAACCTGGTAATTTCTAGTGTCAGCTACCAAACTTTAGGAGTCACTAGGGTTAACTCGACGGAGTTTTTCACGCTCATTTGCTAAGCCTCTGCTTTGAAATTTGGTCTCACTTCGGGTATTTGACAACTAGGTATATAGCGAGCAGCGGAAAGTCCTTTCTGCTAGCCGAACTTCAGGGAATTTGAACATTTCTCTGATGCGGTGATTTGCGAACTCTCTGAGACTAGTCATTAAACTTTCAGATGATTGGTGAAAGGGTGGAATTCAGAGAAAAGAAGTCAGTATATCTACCGATGGAGACGATTATAGGGAGATAGTCTGACCAAAGATAAACTACGGGTATTCACGAAGGTTAAGTCTGACGAACTGTGGCACTCTCCGTGCACAACATAGAGCTATCAATCTGCTCAGCCCGGTCTCTGCAAATACGACAATTTATGATATCCATTAAATTCCCCCAGGAACATTCCGTTATGATCTTCCAAAATTAATCTCCTGCAATTTTGGTTATGTAATGTGTCTAAAATTTTCAAAAAGCTGAAAATTGGTTGGTACCCTTCTATGAATGTTGAAAATAGCGTCTGAATCGAAACGTGAACCTATACCGACAATTCTCTGCAGGAGAACTAAATACCAAATTTGAATACCAAAATTGAATAAATTTTCTAAAACATTAAAAAATTTGGAAGGTACCTTTCTATGGGGGCTATATAAAACGTGGGCCCACATCAATGAACCATTCACTGCAGAAATGTTTTATAGGAATATGGGACATACAAAATGTAATAAATACCCCATATACAATAATTTCTCAATGAAACCCCTTTACCAAAAACTAAATGAAATACAAAACCCTGACAAAACACACATGAAGACAATACACCTTTTTCGAAGAAACAACATACAAAATGTAGAAATAAAACAAAATGAAAAATTCATCCAAAATGGATTGGTAATTTCATGTCATAAATAATTGGTCATCGCCTAAGTTGAATGCAATGGAGTCAAGAACTGAAATAAAAGATGCAGTTGGAAAACAACGAAAAATTGCAAAAGTGTGCCAAGCTGGTGTATGTCGATAACAATGCACCTTAATCAAATATGTAAAGGATAGATTTTATGAAGATATAACGGTCTTTTGTGTAGGGAAAAATCGAAATGTACATGAGACAAGATGAAGTCCGAAAATTCTAGCAAAGAGTGAAACATCAAACTAATGGCTTTGGAACTGGCACATCCTCCTGTAGAGACCAGCAAGGTAATCTGGTAACTGATACAGATAGTGTGCTAAGGACATGGAAAGAACATTTTTCCAAACTGTTGGTATCCAATAGTAGCGAAATCGACGAAGATACCACATATCCAATCCCAGAAGATGGTATTGAATGTATACCACCCGGCCAAGATGAGGTAAAGACAGCAATAAACCGGCTGAAGAATAATAAGGCAGCCGGAGCTGATGGCCTACCAGCCGAGCTGTTTAAAACCGGAGGCGACACGCTGATAAGGCGTATGCATCAGCTCCATCCGGCAGGAAGAACGCGTACCCGACGATTGGAACCTGAGCATCCTGTGTCCCGTCCATAAGAAAGGAGATAAGACTTTATGCTCCAACTATAGGGGCATAAGTCTTCTCCCTATCGCCTACAAGATAGTGTCAGGGATATTGTGCGAACGACTAAAGCCCATGGTCAACGAAATAATTGGACTATACCAATGCGGCTTTAGACCTAGTCCACCATTGACCAGATATTTACCCTGCAGCAAATCCTGGAGAAGACACAAGAGATGCATATTGACACCTACCACCTTTTTGTGGATTATTAAGCAACCTACGACAGCCAGCCACGTTCAAATGTATTCCAAAGCTCATTCGGCTTTGCAAAATGTCTCTAACTGACACAAGATCTTCAGTTAAAATAGGAAAGAACCTCTCCGAAGAGTTTTGTACCAAAATAGGTTTCAAGCAAAGAGACAGCCTTTCGTGTGATCTTTTCAATATCCTGCTAGAAAAGGTTATACGATAGGCAAACGTCAAAAGATGTGGCACAATCTACACCAATAGCCAAATGTAACTTGCTTATGCTGACGATATAGGCATCATGGGACGATCAGTAAAGGAAGTAACCGATACCTTTATGAAGGTCGAAGGAGAATCTGCTTAAGTGGGTCTGGCGGTAAACGACGAGAAGACTAGTTTGATGGTGTCGACGCTCAATGCGCCCATTGTGATCGGACCAACTGTTGAAGTTGGTTCTTATAATTTTGAGGTAGTAAAAGGCGTCATTTACCTCGGCACCGCCGTAAACACATCAGTTATGAAATAAAAAAAAGAATTGTATTGGCCAATAGATGCTACTTTGGCTTAAGTAAGCACTTCAAAAACAAAGCCACAACTCGTCAAACAAACAAAAAAAAAACGCTTTACAAAACACTGATACTACCCATGCTGATGTATTGTTCCGAAGCCTGGGTACTTGCCCAAGCAGATAAGGCAGTGCTTGGCGTGTTTTTGAGAAAAATTCTTCGAAAGATCTACGGGCCAATCTGCGTTGATGGTGAATATCGACGTCGTATGAACAACGAGCTGTATCTGCTATACAACATCAGTATAGATAAACGTATCGAGATACAGCGATTGCGTAGGCTAGGCCATATAATAAGAATGAGCAATGATGAACCCGCTAAAAAGGCGTATATATTCGGGCTACATGGCGGTGCACCCAGAATTGGCAAGCCAAAGAAGAGGGTATAACAAGTTCGGCCTGGCCGAACTTAACGCCGTTCTTACTTGAAGCTAGTGATCTCGGCGGCATTTTGGTTTCAACAAGACAACGCTACTTTCCCCACATGGCATTAATCAAGAGAACTATTAAGAGGAAACTTCAATGAGCAGACAATTACACGTATTCGCCGGTCGATTGGCCACCAGGACCGTGTGATATAACACCGTTAGACTTTTCCCTGTGGTGATATGTAACGTCTAACGTGTATGTGAACAACTGCGCTTCGATTCAGGCTTTGGAGAAAAACATTACCAGTCGACATGTTCGAACCAGTTATCGAAAATTGGACTCTTCGGACAAATCGTAGGCGCGGCCAACATTTGATAGACATAAACTTAAAAAAATATATGCCAAAGAATATTTATTCAAATGATAACAAACATTTCCATTTGATTTGGGAACTTCTAAATGGAATTTCTAACTGGATCACAAAAATCAAAGGTATTCTTATAGAAGTCCCAAAGTTCTTTTAATAGAAAACTCACAGATCTTTTCAAAGAACACCCAAAGATCTTCTTATTTAAATCATAAAATATAGTTCATAGAGACACAATATCGTTCTAATGCAGGGTCGCTCATCTATACACTGAGTGCGACCACTGAGTTGTTTTGCATTTGCTATTCTCTCTCATTCACTGTGTACGTGAGCAAAAACGAACGATAAACATCATTTGGTTGTTGTTTTTATCACCTATACACAAACATTTGCTTTAGTTGGATGGAATTCTCTTGGGCGACGCTGTTCTAATGAAGCACTGAAATATATTTTATAGAATAAATAGTGGTTCCATAGTAGATGAAGATGCCTTATTCGCTAGTTTATTCTATTGTACTAATTCGCTATTACCTAAATACAGGTGTAGTGTACCAAAAATTGAGGATGTGTTGCATATAACTCTTTTTAAGGAAGTGCATTCAACATCTTTGTCTTCAACACAAAAATAAGAAAAAATACACACACGAAGACAGAAAACTTTGCAGAAGGTCTTAAATAAAAATTTGAGCAAAAGCTGAAATTACACTAAATGCTGATTAAGTACACATTTATCACTGGACAGACGACGACAATTGGTTGGTTGGTCGGTCGTTTGTATCAAGTAACGCATGGGCTATGTGAAAAGTTTACAGTGGCAGGAAATTTCCTTGCGTAAAACTTATTCTCAACTTCTCCTTACTGTATGTCGTTTTTTAAAAACTTAGCTGAAATTGCATATGATGACGATATACTTCAGATGATGATATACTCCAAGCACACAACGACGGAGCGAGGGGGCAATTCCATGTGTCTCGTAATTTAAACTTAATTTCTTGGTAGCATTTCTTTCATGGCATTCAATGTATGATTACAAAGGACGTTTTAATTGGCATGTTAAAATATAATTCTTACAAGAATTATTTTGTTTTGTTTTTGCTTTATGTCTGTACGTGGTGGGGCTTACGCTTTTCCTGTCCAACCACTGCTGGTGTAACGTATGGTTATAAAGTGCTGACTTTTTAATTGCTAACCTCTTCTGCAACAATTTCAGTAGCCTACCTGGCGAAGGATGGGTGGGTTTTTGGTTATCCCCCAGCACCGACGTAGTCAGGGGGGGGGCCCGGGGGGCCCGGGCCCCCCCCGAAATGATTTTAGTTCCCATAGGATATTAGCTTATGTTACACATTTTTAATTTTTTAGTAAAATGTTAAACTGTTTTAAATTGTTCAAGAAATATGTAAAGTAGTTGGAAGTATTACAGAGAATTATTTAACTACATTGGTATACTTATTGTCCAACATATTTGAAAGTATAATGAATAATGAAGTTAAGGTTTTTGAGCAATTTTATACATAGTTCTTGTTAAGTTTTAAGGTGTTGTTTAAGCGTTTAATCGGAATTTTAGGCTGACTGTAAGTGTTGCTGAGTTCGGAACAAAACGTTTATTTGTAATTATTGAACGTTTATAACATACTACGTCCAATACTTTGGCTTATAAACAACATGAAGAAAAAACATTTTTTATAAGAGAAATTCAACATTAAAAGATAAAACCGTTGCTTAATCTTTGTGGTTTTAAATGCTTGTATATTTTCTCTAACACGTTTTTATAATGAACTATTTTGGAATTTATAACATTTACAAATTCTTTATTATGTTGAAATTTGTCGTAAATGTCTATTGGACAAAAATATTTTTCTGTTTCGAATGTTAATAAAATCAAGATTTATTGAGCTTGAGGTCAATGTTTATATTTTACTAGCTAAACCCGGTGCGCTTCGCTACCCCGAATAAAGTAAAATATAGTTTGACAAATTTATTTGTAGGCCAATTTTCGTCACTCTTTCCAACTTTCATTAAAATCGGGTATATAAAGCATGTTTGGTGCATCAAATACATGAAATCGGACGAAAATATATATGGGAGCTATATCCAAATCTGAACCGATTTCAATATAATTTGGAAAATTTATTTCTAGACCCAATTCCGCCACACATCCCAAATTTCATTGAAATTGGACATACATAGCGTGTTTAATGCATAAAATGCATGAAATCGGCCGAAAATATGTACGGGCGCTATATCCAAATCTGAACCGATTTCAATATAATTTGGCAAATTTATTTCTAGACCAAATTCCTGCACACATCTCAAATTTGGAGGCATTATCTGTTACCATTCTATAGATATTCGCATAAAAAATCTAAATTTCTTGGAGGTACCTCCGATTCTGATGCTATAGCCTATGTTACTTTCAGAGCATGTGGTGATATACTCTAAAAATTTCAGGAAGATCAGTTCAGCGGTTTTTGAGTCCATAAACTGCAAACAAACAAACGTACAACTTTTTTTCTACTTTATATATATTGATTTATTACATATTATTTCCAATATTTCAAAATTACAATGAATTTCATCTTCAGGGATTATTCTGTCTATTACTCTTTGAACAAAACCAGAAGAAAACGTCATAGCATTCCACAGCAATTTATTTTGGGAAGTACTTCCTTCGGCAAAGGACTTTGTGACGACAAACGAAATCTACAAACTGATCGGAAACAGGTTCTTCTTCGTCAAAATCTCAACAAGTACCACTCGACTTTGCGGACAAGAATATACCCTGAGCCTGAGTGAATTTAAATTTTCAGTTATAGACAGATCGAATAGCGGCTACACAGCAAAAATCCTTAAATCCAAAACTATGTATCAGGAGATTTTCAGAAATTTGTAGCCATTTTCGGACGTATGAACTTGCAAACAAAATATCACAAGTGTTGGCATGGAGAAATGGACCGGACCGACATAGTTCATTTTGGGAGTAGATCTTATTTTGGGAATCATTCATATTAAAAGATATTGCGCCCACCAGTCATTTCAGTTCGCCACAGTATAATTTTCACTTTTGAACCTAATGTCAGGAAATATGGACTTGTCCACGAAAAACATAATACCGCTCTAAACACAAGGAATACCTTCAGTAAAAATTTCTAAAGATCGAGCAAAAATTAAGTTTGGAAAAAATATTACTAAATCCAAAGTTTGGACCAAATCTGTTGCTCTGTTCAAGAAAACTCGCGCATACCACTTTAGCTAAAATTCTTGAAAGTTGGAGGAAAGTACCAGAAGAAGTAGATCGAAAAGCACCATCTTTGAATTTTGTATATATAAGGTTCGCTGAAATATTGCGATAAACAAAATTTGGACCAACGCAGTATCCGGTTCGAAAGTTGTGGTGCGCATTAGCCACTACATATGATTGCCTTAGGTGTTCTTTACCGCTCTCGGGCCATTTTCTCTGGAAGTAGAGTAGTAGACTTGCCTCTGAAAAACTTGTACTGTAGTAATAGGGTCCCCGAGAACACTTGTTGCAATTTAATATTTTTACTTCATATTTTTACTTATAACTAAATTATTAGCATTAAGGAGTTGAAGCCATGACCATTGAGGTCTTAAGCTTACACAACGAATCCAGGGAGGTCTTCAACTGCACTTCGCTGACATTTTTTGAAATACTCTGCGGTAGTTTGCCGAAAGAGTAGATCAATTTGGCCCATCTTCGAAGTTGATCAAAATATCACGAATGCCAAATTTTGGACCGAATCGGTTTATCTGTTTTAGAATTATCGTGCTCTCCAGGCAGCTACCCAGACGAACGGACATAGCTAAGTCGACTCCAAGTTTTCTGAAACAGATTTCTTCCAAACACACTTTGGTCCTAAAGCCATTATTTCGATGAGGCACATTTTGGCTAAAGGCTGAGGGTATTAAAAATGTAGATTGGGAAAAATTGTGTTTATGCATTTTTGCTAAAAGAATGTATGCAGGTACAGACCTTGGATTGGGCGACATAATTTCATTTTAAAAGAATTTAAGACTGGACCAGAGTTTCCTTTGTTCCTGATCAATGTATGCGAAGATCAAGGATCGGAAACTAGAATTTCTATAAGTGAAGTCCGAAGATTGGACGCCAAAATTAGTCTATTGACGATTGGCGACAGAATTTGTCATTTACATAAACGCGATTAGGTGCCAGAATTTCTTGATGGATAGACTAACTATTGCTCAACATTAATTTTCGGCCTTTAGAAATTCTTTGTGATAAGTAGACATCGGATTTTTGTATATATTTGAAAATTGTAATGTTAAGATATTTGAAAATTAAATGGTATGACATTTCTAAGGTTTTGCGATTGTATTCGCTTTTCTTTTGGTCTTACCGAAGTGATGTCACTGAATTTCATAACATTCACTATAGTTGTGAATTATTTGATAAATGATACGCCCAAAATATACGGGATTATTAATATATTCATAGTTCTGACCATATGTATATTAACTGTGACATATTGTCAAAAGAGTTCTAAAAACAAGATAAAATTCGATAAAATCGCCATTTGAATTAAAAAAATAGTAATAGTATTTAATCAGTAAAATTAGTCTAAAATAAGGTTTACATCTTTGCTAAATAAGACCTTTTCGCTAACATGAACTTTCAAAATTTTGGTCAGGTGGGCCCCCCCCGAAATGAAATCCTGGCTACGTCCCTGTCCCCCAGTAGTTGTAGTTGCTTGTTTGTTGGCTGGCTTTCATGAAAATGGCAATTAGTTGTTTGTTATAAGCCATTAGAAACAAATCGTGATTTAGTTTAATTGCTTTAGCGGTCATTGGGAGCCCTCAATGGTGGATGATATGAGAGGGGTATGACAGAATATAATGGTGGAATGACTAAACAAGCATATAGCTTGATGAGCGTTGGATAGGGCCTACGGATGAAAGGCCTTGTTTGACTTGCTACCAGTTAAAGATGCAATTAAGATCCGTTAGAAGTCTTGGAAACAACAAAGACCTTACATTTTATGTGGTTCCTGATATGTTTATTAGGGTTATCAATTTTTTTACAGCCTCATATCCCTGTATCAGGGAAGGAAAATTCAGTACAATAGTACTTTTTCAGTACCATTTCACTATAAAAAGTACCAAAGTACCCCCGCGACCAATTCAGTACTATTTCAAATACTTTAGTCCAACACATTGAAATATTTTATGTAAAACTAAAAATGCAAAATTCACAATTTGCAAATTTCTAGAAATGTTAAAAATCACGATGTATGTACCCTTATATTGGGAATATACCAAAATATAAACCTGTATTGATCATTTTCCTCGTGGATCTGTTTCATCCATTGAGAATCCGAAATTACAAGTAACAGTCAGTAGTCAAATCCTTTAAAAAACTTCACACCGTCGGTATCGTAGTACCTTCCAGTCTGAGAACCTGCAATACCTCTTCTATGGGGGCTATATTAGTGCTGGCAAACTATCGATAGTCCGACTATCGTTTTGATTACTGACGTAAAACTAAAACCAAAACATGCTTTTGGGCTATCTGTCGTGAATTATTTAAAAAATTTATATGACATACTTTATGACAGCGATCAAATCGATAGTCGGACTATCAATAGTTTGTCAGCTCTAGGCTATATTAAAACGTGCATCTAGCTGGCAAAAAATCGATGCCACTATCGATAATATCGGGTGACGTAGGGGATGCAAGATACCAAGGAACGGTTCTGACTGGCTTTAACATGGTAAAGCCCAGGATATGTCTTGGTCCCTCTTTCATATCAAGTGGACACGGACCTCCCAGTTGTATCACCTGGGGAGCTGCCTTAAACACCCGTTGAAGGTAGTGAGCTAACATGTGCCGCGCGTTCACCCATAAGAACGTTAAAAGCTTGGGTTTGGGAGTCGGGTTAGTAACCCTGTAACGTGACCGCTACATTGCAAAACCGCCCCTCTAATATTACATCCAGTATCAATACAAAACTACCTTATCAGTGCATGCATAATCCCAACTTCACGCATAATTACAACTCCATTCATACATTATTTAAACTTCAGTGTATTTCCTGGTTGTCTCGCCTTACAAATAATTCTCATTCACTCCGTAAACCCGGATGGATAAGATGTTTAGTTTTCGTCGCTGAATTTGTCGAGTGCTGGCGTTAAACAAAGTACAAGATAAGACGTGTGGCATTGTCCGCAGTCACTTGAACCGAATCTAGCAACAGCCGTCGGCCTGCGATTCGTTCGCTCCTTGCGATTTGTTCGCTCCTTGCGATTTGTTCGCTCCTTGCGATTTGTTCGCTCCTTGCGATTTGTTCGCTCCTGCCGATTCGTTCGCTCCTTGCGATTTGTTCGCTCCTGTCGATTCGTTCGCTCCTTGCGATTCGTTCGCTCCTGTCGATTCGTTCGCTCCTTGCGATTTGTTCGCTCCTGTCGATTCGTTCGCTCCCTGCGATTTGTTCGCTCCTGTCGATTCGTTCGCTCCTTGCGATTTGTTCGCTCCTGCCGATTCGTTCGCTCCTTGCGATTTGTTCGCTCCTGTCGATTTGTTCGCTCCTGCCGATTTGTTCGCTCCTGCCGATTCGTTCGCTCCTGTCGATTCGTTCGCTCCTTGCGATTTGTTCGCTCCGTTACCTAACCATTTCCGACTCTTCTCTTTGCAGAGTAGCAGAACCGATCGTCAACAGCCGAGTACGGTCAATCACCCGAAAGCCGCCCAGCCGATTGTCGATCCAACACCGAGCCGAGTACTGCCGAGAAGAATATCGCCGACAACTACCAACAAGCCGACCGCACCCGAGAACCGAGCAAACACACCCGGCGACTACCAACGAGCCGACCGTATCCAACGGCATCCGATTACCCAGAGCCGAGCAACACATCCGACGATTGCCGACGAGCGACCAACAACCAAATATCACCGAGCCGATCCACCTATCCGACGACTGTCGAGCCGACAGCCAACCGACTATCACTAATCCCATCCCCATAACCGATCATCATCGGGCCGACAAGCATCCATCCGAGATACACTACATCCCCGACTAATCTCAAAACCATTGAATATTCATATATACGTAATTGTATCAATAAAGCATTGAAGCACAATTAACTGTTGTTCTTACTTAAGGTTCGTGGGTCCTTAAGTCGACCCTGGAAACGGCTGAGCTAACCTCAGCCTTCGGTAAAACCACGCGTTATAACCCCCCTAGAAAAATCAGACTACTATGAAAAAACGAAAGAAAAGTAAGACAAACCCCTCTAAAGTTGACGAACCCCGCAAACGTTTTAAGGACCATGATCTGCGAATCTGCACCTGGAATGTTTGCACTCTTTACAGAGAAGGTGCAGTTTACGCATTTGCAGATGTACTTGAAAAATTCAAGGCCGACATTACTGCCATAGAGGAAATACGATGGATTGGGAAAGGCGTCACAACAACACCTAAAGGTGACGCACTGTATTATAGCTGTCATGACGTAAATCATGAGTTTGGTTGCGGATAGTCGGAGACTAAAACATCTGGTATCCAGCTTCACCCCAGTGAATGAAAGACTCGATGCAATTCGATTAAAAGCAAAATTCTTCAACAACAGCTTTATTTGCGCTCATGCTCCCACTGAAGATAAGGACGAACAGACCAAAGGCATATTTTACGAGCGCTTAGAAGAAATTTATGGCAGTTGCCCTGCCCATGACATTAAAATTATATTAGGCGAATTTAAAGCCAAAATTGGAAAGGAGAATAACTTTGGCCCAACAGTCGGGAAATTCAGTTTCCACAGGGAAACATCTGACAATGGTATGAGGCTGATAGACTTTGCAAATTTAAGCATTTCGATATTCATAAGGGCACCTGGCTGTCTCCAGATTAAAGAACAAATAATCAAATTGATCATGTTGTGATAGATGGAAGACATTCATCGAGCGTGTTGGATGCACGATCGTTCCGAGGAGCAAACACAGATTCGGATCACTACCTTGATGCAGCAAAGGTACGAACCCGTCTAAACGTTGCAAATAAACACGAACAGATACAACACGGAAGTTAGACATCGGTAAGCTGCAAACACAACAGATAGCCACAGCATATTCCACTCAACTAGCCCAACTGCTTAATGAAAGCACTTCCTGTCCCAATAACATATCAGCACAGTGGCAAAATATTACCCACTCCATGTAAACATCCGCAAAATCCATACTTGGATACCAGAGACCTCCACCAAGGAATCCATGGTATGACCTGGAGTGTCGCGCTACAATCGAAGAGAAAAATGCGACATATAGGGCTACTCTACAATACAATAGTAGCAACGTAGCGCACCAGAGAGGTATCGGGAGAAAAAAAGAGAGGAGAAACGTCTTTTCCGCAGGAAAAAGAGAGAAATGGAAAAGCGGGAGTGTGAAAAAATCGAGATGTACAGGAGCCAGATTGAAGTCCGAAAGTTCTACCAAAGAGTAAAACATCAAACTGATGGCTTTGGTACAGGCACATCCTCCTGTAGAGACCAGCAAGGTAATTTGGTAACTGATACAGATAGTGTGTTCAGGATATGAAAAGAACATTTCTCCAAACTGGTGGTATCCGATAGTAGCGAAGACACGAATAAACCACAGATCCACTCCCAGAAGATGGTATTGAATGTATACCGCCCAACCAAGATGAGGTAAAGACAGCAATAAACCGGCTGAAGAATAATAAGTCAGCAGGAGCCGATGGCTTACCAGCCGAGCTGTTCAAAACCGGAGGCGACACGCTGATAAAGTGTGTTCATCAGCTACTAAGCACCATCTGGGAGAAAGAACGCGTACTCGACGATTGGAACCTGAGCATCCTGTGCCCTGTCCACAAGAAAGAAGATAATACTGTACGCTCTAACTATAGGGGCATAAGTCTTCTCCCTATCGCCTACAAGATAGTGTCAGGGATATTATGCGAACGACTAAAGCCTATGGTCAATGAAAAAATTGGACCATACCAATGCGGCTTTAGATCTGGCAAATCCACCATTGACCAGATATTTAACCTGCGGCAAATCCTGGAGAAGACAGATCGACACCTACCACCTTTTTGTCGATTACAAAGCAGCCTTCGACAGCCTCCTACGTTTAAACGTATTCCAGGCCATGTCTGAATTTGGTATCTCTGCAAAGCTCATTCGGTTTTGTAGAATGACATTAACTGATACTCGGCCCTCAGTTAAAATAGGAAAGAACCTCTTCTGAGAGCTTGGTACCAAAAGAGGTTTCAGACAAGGTGATCTTTTCAACATTCTTCTGGAAAAGGTTATGCAAGATGCGAAGGTGAAAAGAAGTGGCACAATATATACAAACCGCCATATGTTACTTGCTTATGCCGATGACATTGACATCATAGATCGATCGGTAAAGGAAGTAACTTATACCTTTGAAAAACTCGAAAGGGAATCTGCTAAAGTGGGTCTGGCGGTAAACGGCGAAAAGACAAAGTTAATGGAGTCGTCGCGCAATGCGTCCATAGAGATCGGGCCATTGTTGACTTTGGTTCCTATAATTTTGATGTAGTAAAGGACTTTGATTGTAGTAAAGGACTTCGTCTACCTCTGCACCACCGTAAACACAACCAACAACATCAGTTGTGAGATACGAAGAAGAATAGCGTTGGCCAACAGATGCTACTTCGGACTGAGTAAGCAGTTTAGGAATAAAGCCACATCTCGTCAAAAAAACAACGCTTTACAAAATACTGATACTACCTATGCTGATGTATGGTTCCGAAGCCTGGGTAGTTGCGCAAGCAGACAAGGCAGTGCTTGGTGCGTTTGAGAGAAACAGAAAATTCTTTGAAAGATCTAGGGACCAATTTGCGTTGACGGTGGATATCGACGTCGTATGAACCACGAGCTGTATCTGCTATACAACGACATCAGTATAGATAAGTATAGTCTAGATAGATAGCGTTGGCTAGGCCATATCATAAGATAGAGCGATGAGGAACCCGCTAAAAAGGCGTATAAATACGTGCCACATGGCGGTACACACAGAATTGGCAGGCCTAAGCTTAGATGGAGTAAGCAAGTGGATGAAGAGATGAAAAGGCGCGGTATTCCAGAAAGCGAAGTAGTAAACAGAGAGATTTGGAGATCTTTTCTTAGTTCGGCTTATGGAACAAATGTCCTGTAATGGACCAGATAAGTAAGTAAGTATAAACCTGGAAAATCATTGAAGGGCCAGCTCTATTCTAATTTTAGATCAATGTTATTGAACCAAATTTCTATATAATTTCTTTATCCTGCCATCGTAGTTCGAAGAGCGTGTTGAAAATAGCACAACAGCTCTGTTGACGATGTGATATTCCAAAAGTTTCTTATATTATACCAGATATAAAGGATAATAATGTGTAATATACTCCTAATTTTAATTTTTAAATTTTAAATGATTTTATTCTAACATTGTCCTTTGGACTTTTATTTAGTTATATAAACACAACATTTAAAACGCACACACACACATGTGTACCTTCCACATATTTAAATTTTTATAGACTGAAGTATTTATTGTTTATTCTTAAGCCAACTTCATTCATTTGCAAGAACATAAATAACTCCAACAGCTTCATGCTCTTCCTCGTTCTTCCACTTCTTCTTCTTCTTCTGTTGCAGATTCTCATTCCTGTTATATCCTTTTGTAGAATTTGTCGGGCCCATCACTGTCACATGTGTGTAAAGGAAGATAGCATGACACCAGCATTTTATAACAACAGCAACAACAAACACACTTCTTCTGGTTCAGCAAAAGGTTGAAGTAGATATCAGTTCCTGCATAAAGTCAAATAAATGTCTCTTTTAAGTTTGAAACGTTAAAACATAATCAGAGGGCCAGGAGCTCGTGTCTTCCGTATCGTTTGAGTTTTCGTTTTTTTTTTCAACATCTTTTCATTTGATGTGCTGCTCCTCTTTAGAGTTGATGTTATTGCTGGTTCCTTCTTTTTTCCTCTTACTTCATTCTGTGTTTTTTTTTGTTCTTCTTCTTCTCTAGTTATTCATCTGCAGCTCGTTGAGCTTTCTTCATATTCTTTCACTACAGAAAGCCTGCATAAATGACACTCATGAAACTCATAATGTTGCCACAAGCAGTGGCATCAACCACAACAACAACAACAAAAACAACTAAGGGAACGACAACAACTAGCCCAATAAGTACATGAGTTCAACAGCAGTAGTTGCTGGTTGCAGATTTCTAGTGTTGTAGTTGTCATTGGTGTTGTTTTTATTGTTGTATGTGATATAAAGAACTTATGAGGATACATGTACTCACAGTATGTATTTTTTCCTGCTGCCGCTACTGTGTTAGCCATAATCTTTGCTAGAAAACTGCTGGTTTTTCTATATATTTGTTGTAATATTTTATGTGTTATGTTAGTATAAATATGAGACTTTTTACTAGGTAGATATGTTTTCGGCTAGGCCCAGTGAAAAAATTTACAGAAGGAGTTTTTTAACAATCTGATAATTAATTAAAACTGAACATCTTTATTTTACCTTTCGAGCTACAAGAATATCGATCTTTCCTTTAGTGTCTTGCGCAGCCTAAAAAGTTCTTGCGCAGCCTAACATACAGATCAGCAAATTGTAAACAATGATTTAGCTTGATCAGAATAGCTCCACACCTCGCTTTCAAATCCGTAGATACCGTTTGACACACATGTAAAATTGGTAACATGAAAAAAATGACTGATGGACAGTCAACAAACAATCTACCGTATATGGCACACAAAACCCTCCTGACCCTTCTGCCTTCTGTTGTTAACTTATCTATCATCCGATCAAGTCTATCATCCGATCAAGAGAAGTCTCCCTTGTCCCGCCTGGGATGTTTGTGGAACATTATTATTATCATCCGATCAAATTTAACCTCTAGGTCATGGTTATCGTCAGTTATTTCACAATATACATTATGTCATGCTCCAGTATAAGAATAGGTGGTCGACTAGCTGTGCAGGTTAGGTTAAGCCACATCAAAACTGTTTTGTCGCTTACCACCTAACACCCAAAAAGTTCATTGTTTGCTCAACACGAGTATCCAGTTCGAGTCGTCGCTTCCCTTCACTCGTGATAAATATATTGTTCATATATGCAAAAAACCCAGAACGCTAAAGCTAACTCCCGTTACCGGGAATCCATAACCAGGTTCCACATAGAAGGAGCACAGATAGTCCCCTGATGGTGGTCATATCTCTTCTGACAATTTCACACGCAACCATGACAAAAGCTCTACTTTCATAAATTACTCGACCAGAGGGTTGTGTGTTCAACGCTTAGCGCCGACCGGGTACTTTTGTTAAACAAAACAAAGAAAAGTTGGTGGTACACATGCAAGCACATGTATGCGTTTAAACAACCCTTAATATTCGTACGCGGGGCCTAGTGTATAATGTGTTCGGCTACAAATCAGACGTTCGCAATATGAAATCCAGCAGAGAGCGAAATAAAATAAATTAAAATAAAATAAAATACAAGTAAAAAGTTGCCGACAGACAGATACCCTCAGCAGGCCGGGGCGATTTGTATGGAAGGAAAAAAGTGTTATCGGGCGCCTGGAGTTTCTGATTATTATCTTAATCGACTTTCAGCGCCACTAAGAATTTTTCAACCATGTGATATTTTACATCAAAATCGGTTTAAGAAAGCGTTTTTTTTTGTTCTAGCTTCGGAACCAACAAAGTTGTAATCAGCTACTTGCTGTCATTTGATTGACCATTTTATTAGCTTTCTAATGATATACATATACGATTAATCGGTTACTTAAAACCGGTTCCAAAATCGGTTTTAATATCAGAATATCCGGTTCAAAAATTTAGATAACGGGATCTATCCTCCAATAAAATTTGTTATTAACGTGTTCGTCATTACAAGAGCTATTTATGGTAAGTATTTCAGAAGCACCACAGACCAATAACGAATATAGAAAAAAAACATAGTTTTCTGAACAAAAACCGGGTAAATGTCAAAAAGGACCATGAAAACGGGGAAATATCGATTGGTCATCAATGGGAATCGTACCTAAAATCTTCCGAACAACATTTTTGTAGAATATTTGGATGCTGTAAAATCTCATCTTGTGGTATTTTACTACGGTTCAAAAAATTAAGGACGAAAAGGACATGAAAGGAATTGAGTGAGAGGGATGAAACATTCTACAAAAAGATTCACCATTCGATTTGACTGAGACATGTAATGTCAAAATGAAGCTACAATAACGGTTTAGAGAGATATAAAGCTATTTTCTCACAAATTAAGAGGCCTAAATTAAACTATTAATCGCGAAATATCTCGGATACTTGACCTATGGTGAAAATGTCCTTTTTGGGTTCTTAGTACATTCACCAAGATCTTTCATCTTCCAAAAGAATTTTCCATACACTGCCATTGAGTCCCATTTTGTAGCACAGTGTTATTTATCGATATTTTCCGAAAAATTTGCACTTTCTCGAGGCCATAACTACCTGAAGGAGCGTTCCAATGCTTTTGCGATGTTCTAGAGAGTTCTTTACTATTACCTTGGCTACAATTATTGTCTTTGCGTTGGATCGAAAATCTCAGTGGTTTGGTTGTTATATGCCAAAATATCCAAAAATCCTTGAAAAAAAAACTTCAAGTCGATTTTCACCGTAGACATATGGTCTAGTTGACTTTTTTGCTCAGTTCAATCCCAAGAATCAGAAACTCCAGGCGCCCGTGACGATGTTCAAATCGCCCCACTCTAACCCTCAGCCTAAGTGAATTGAAACTTTCATCTACGGACAGATCGAATTAATTTAGGGTCTTTTCAGAATTTTGTGGCCCTTTTTGGACATTTGAACTTGCCGACAAAAATCTGGATTAGGATTAAAGTTGAAAAGTGCTGCGTAGGTGGTACTTGAAGGAATGGACCGACATAGTCCATTACGGAAGTGGATCTTATTTTGGGAGTCATAACCTTTCAATTGATATCGCGCCTAAATTTTAGACAAAATCGGTTAATCAGTTCGAGAGTTATAGTGCTCTCAATTCAATACATATGGTGCCATAGGGGTATTTTACACCTTTCGAGCTGTTTTCTCAATAGTATGGATTTGATTCTGAAAAATTTTTTACCGTTGTAATGGAGTCAGCAAGTTGCTTCAATAGAGATCAAAGTAGTTCTAGAGCAGGTCTTAAAGTGAACTTATCCGAAATTTTGTGTGGGAGGTACCCGAAGGAGTGAACAAATATAGCCCATATTCGAACCTGATATATATCTGGTAGATATATTAGGATATGTAAAATATGGACCAAATCGGTCACTCTCTTCAAGAGTTATCGTGCGCACAATTTTTCCGAACTTATTTTCGAACTTAAACTAAGTTTGGACAAAATACAAGTTGTTACAATAAGAATCAAAGCGATTCGAGAACAGGTCCTAAACTGAACTTATCCTAAATTTTGTGTGGTAATTACCCGAAGGAGTGAACCGATAGAGTCCATATTGGAACCTCATCGATGTCTGGTAGAAATTTCACCACGTGTTAAGTATGGACCAAGTTGGTTACTACCTTTAAGACTTATCGTTCGCACAATCTTTCCGAATGTTTTCGAACTTTTGTGGGGGAGTAGGTCGATATTGTCCATCTTCGAACTTAAAGTAAGTTTGGACAAAATATTACGAAGGCCAAATTTTGGACCAAATCGGTTCGAGAGTTACCGTGCGCACCAGCCAGCCAGACAGATGGACAGACAGAAACGGATTTCGTTCAAACATACTTGGGGTCTAAAACCATTATTTCGGTGAGGAACATGTGTAACGTGGTTTTCTCGTAGGCTGGGGTAGACTCAGTCGTGTCCAGGGTCGCCATAAGGACCCACTAAACCTTACGGAATGAAAGACGAGCAATCTCCCTTTTCTGGGGGTAAGAATAGGAAATTTATTGGTGTAAAACTAATTTATAATCTACTGTTGTTTAAATACGATAAGAAGGATAATTAGCTGGGGAATCGGCAACTTGGATTCAGTAAATGGTTTGATGATGATCGGGAACTCGGTGATTCGCCGTTCGGTAGTAGGCGATCTAAAGATAATCGGGAACTCGGTGATTCGCCGTTCGGTAGTAGGCGATCTAAAGATAATCGGGAACTCGGTGATTCGCTGTTCGGTTGTAGGCGATTTGAAGGTAATCGGGAACTCGATGATTCGCTGTTCGGTAGTAGACGATTTGAAGATAATCGGGAACTCGATGATTCGCTGTTCGGTAGTAGACGATTTGAAGATAATCGGGAACTCGGTGATTCGTGTTGTAGTTGTTCGGCCACTCGGGGTTCGTATGTGTTCGGCCACTCGGTGATTCGTGTTGTAGATATTCGTCCACTAGTTGTTCGTACGTGTTCGGCCACTCGGTGATTCGTATGTGTTCGGCCACTCGGTGATTCGGTGTTAGGGGTTCGGCCACTGATGATCGGTGTTCGGTTACTCGGGGATTCGGGTTGCAGGTGTTCGGCCACTCGGTGATTCGGTGCTGTAGCTGTTCGGCCACTCGGGGATTCGGTGTTCGGCTACTCGGTGATTCTGCACTCAGCTCGGCTGTTCGGGTTGTCGTTCGTTAGTGTTAGTTCTAGGTTAGCCTCTACGGTATTCTACGAGTACTGACTAGTGGAACAACACCCGGAGGTGGAGTGGAACAACACCCGAAGGTGGAGTGGAACAACACCCGAAGGTGGAGTGGAACAACACCCGAAGGTGGAGTGGAACAACACCCGAAGGTGGAGTGGAACAACACCCGAAGGTGGAGTGGAACAACACCCGAAGGTGGAGTGGAACAACACCCGAAGGTGGAGTGGAACAACACCCGAAGGTGGAGTGGAACAACACCCGAAGGTGGAGTGAATGTATTAGCCACCGCGCAAAGGGGTAGCTCTCAAAAATACTTCCCAACCTCCTAACACTCTCGTGTCGGTTGGCGGACTGCGAACACAACAACTGTACTCAAGCCCGTATGGCTGGCTCCCTGCAGTAGCTAGCCTGTCTTTCCCCAACGAAAGTGGAATATTAGTGTGTACAGTCGCACAGAGCAATTGAGAATTACTCCGCGGTTGTTATGCTGTCGCTTGCCTGAAAGTGCACTGTAACACACACATCCCACAGAAATGCAAGCAAAACCCAACAGTGTGAATGGATTGACAGGTCGTGACGTTGTTGGGTAGTGGGGCCTTGCTGTTCTCTGTTGGCCGGTTGTATTGTTGTTGTGGTGGTGGGCGTCGCTGTTGTTGGTTTTATGTACGTGATCAATTTGTCACGTTACACATGTTGAGGGTGACGTAGGGGATGGAAGGTACCAAGCAACGGTCCTGACCGGTTTTAACATGGCAAAGCCCAGGATTTATCTTGGTCCCTCTTTCATCTCAAGTGGACACTGACCTCCCCGTGGTGTCACCTTGGGAACATGTGCCGCGCGTTCACCCATAAGAACGTTAAAAACTTGGGTTTGGGCGTCGGGTTAGTAACCCTCCCCTAGAAAAACAGCGTACTATGAAAAAACGAAAGAAAAGAAAAACAAACCCCTCTAAAGTTGACGAACCCCGCAAACGTTTTAAGGACCATGATCTGCGAATCTGCACCTGGAATGTTCGCACTCTTTATAGAGAAGGTGCAGTCTTCGCATTGGCAGACGTACTTGAAAAGTAAAAGGCCGATATTACTGCCATACAGGAAATACGATGACTTGGGAAAGGCGTCACAACAACACCTAAAGGTGACGCACTGTATTATAGCTGCCATGACTTAAAGCATGAGTTTAGTTGCGGATTTGTAGTTAGTCGGAGATTAAGACATCTGGTATCCAGCTTCACTCCAGTGAATGAAAGACTTGCTGCAATTCGAATAAAAGGTAAATTCTTCAACATCAGCTTTATTTGCGCTCAAGCTCCCACTGAACTTTGGCCCAACAGTCGGGAAATTCAGCCTCCACAATGAAACATCTGACAATGGTATGAGGCTGATAGACTTTGCAGCTGCAAAAACATGGTAGTTAGCAGTACCAGATTTAATCATCTCGATATTCATAAGGACACCTGGCTGTCTCCAGATCAGAAAACAAGAAATCAAATTGATCATGTTGTTATAGATGGAAGACATTCATCGAGCGTGTTGGATGTACGATCATTCCGAGGCGCAAACATTGATTCGGACCACTACCTTGTTGCAGCAAAGGTACGCACCCGCTTAAACGTAGCAAACAAAGTACGAACAGACACAACACGAAAGTTAGACATCGGTAAGAATATTCCACTCAACTAGCCCAATTGCTTAATCAAAGCGCTCCTCATTCCGATAACATATCAGCGCAATGGCAAAGCATTGCCCACTTCATGCAAACAGCCGCAAAATCCATACTTGGATACCAGAGACCTCCACCAAGGAATCCATTGTATGATCAGGAGTGTCGTGCTGCCACCGAAGAGAAAAATGCGGCATATAGGGCTACTTTACAATCCGTAGCAACGCGTAGCGCAGGAGAGAGATGCAGGGAGAAAAGGAGAGAGGAGAAACGGCTTTTCCGCAGGAAAAAGAGAGAGATGGAAAAGCGGGAGTGTGAAAAAATCGAGATGTACAGGAGCGAGAATGAAGTCCGAAAATTCTACCATAGAGTCAAGCATCAAATTGATGGCTTTGGTACAGGCACATCAACCTGTAGAGACCAGCAAGGTAATTTGGTAACTGATACAGATAGTGTACTCAGGATATGGAAAGAACACTTTTCAAAACTGTTGGTATCCAATAGCAGCGAAGACGACGAAGATACCACAGTCCCAATCCCAGAAGATGGTATTGAATGTATACCGCTCAGCCAAGATGAGGTAAAGACAGCAATAAATCGGCTGAATAATAATAAGGCAGCAGGAGCCGATGGCTTACCAGCCGAGCTGTTCAAAACCGGAGGCGACACGCTGATAAGGTGTATTCTTCAGCTATTTAGCACCATCTGGCAGGAAGAACGAGTAACCGACGATTGGAACCTGAGTATCCTGTGTCCCGTCCGCAAGAAGGGAGTTAAGACTTTACTCTTACTATAGGGGCATAAGTCTACTCCATATTGCCTACAAGATCGTGTCAGGGATATTGTGCGAACGACTAAAGCCTATGATCAACGAGATAATTGGACCATACCAATGCGGCTTTAGACCTGGCAAGTCCACCATTGACCAGATATTTACCCTGCGGCAAATCCTGGAGAAGACCCAAGAGATGCAGATCGACACCTATCACCTTTTTGTCGATTATAAAGCAGCCTTCGACAGCCCGCTGCGTTCAAATGTATTCCAAGCCATGTCTGAATTTGGTATCTCCGTAAAGCTCATCCGGCTTTGTAAAATGACTTTAACTGGCACGAGGTGCTCAGTTAAAATAGGAAAGAATCTCTCCGAAAAGTTTGGTACCAAAAGCGGTTTCAGACAAGGAAACAGCCTTTCGTGTGATCTCTTCAACATCCTGCTGGAAAAGGTTATACGAGAGGCAAACGTCAAAAGAAGTGGCACAATCTACACCAATAGTCACATGTTACTTGCTTATGCTGATGATATAGACATCATGGGCCGATCAGTAAAAGAAGTAACTGATACTTTTATGAAGGTCGAAGGAGAATCTGCTAAAGTGGGTCTGGCGGTAAACGGTGAGAAGACCAAGTTGATGGTGTCGACGCGCAATGCGTCCATTGAGCTCGGACCGACTGTGGAAGTTGGTTCCTATAATATTGAGGTAGTAAAAGACTTCGTCTACCTCGGCACCTCCGTAAACACAACAAACGACATCAGTTGTGAAATAAAAAGAAAAAATGTATTGGCCAACTTTGGTTTAAGTAAGCAGTTTAAAAACAGAGCCACATCTCGTCAAACAAAAATAACGATCTACAAGACACTGATACTACCCGTGCTGATGTATGGCTCCGAAGCCTGGGTACTTGCGCAAGCAGACATGGCAGTGCTTGGTGTGTTTGAGAGAAAAATTCTTCGAAAGATCTACGGACCGATCTGCGTTGACGGTGAATATCGACGTCGCATGCACCACGAGAGTATCGAGATGCAGCGATTGCCTTGGCTAGGCCATATCATAAGAATGAGCGATGATGAACCCGCTAAAAAGGCGTATAAATACGGACCGCTTGGCGGTGCACGCAGAATTTTCAGGCCAAGGAATAGATGGCGCAAACAAGTGGATGATGAGATGATAAGGCGCGGTATTCCAGAGTGCGAAGCAACAAATAGAGAGAAATGGAGATCTTTTCTTAGTTCGGCTTATGGAACAAATGTTCTGTAATGGGCCAGCTAAGTAAGTGAGTAAGTAAGTAAGTATATGTTGAGGGTATAAAAAATATGAAGTGAAGAAATTCCACCTCAACTGTTCTAAAAATATAAATTCTAGTGGTCATAGAATAACTAGTAATTAAGTGCGAAATGCTCTTGTTAAAATAATGGGTTAATATGGGGATTTGTAAGTAGGTACTACTACCAAAAAATACTATAAAAACCCATTATTTTGGGAGGATGTTTGCTGGGATTGCACTCTGTATGCTATGGCTCGATTCCCAGGCCAGGCAAAACATATGAAACTTTCAAACGGTAACAAAATAATCCTCAGCATAATCCAGCCTACATTTTCTGAGTATTTCAGCCGTGTAAAACTTCTCTATAAGTGGTGTCGTAAGACTTTAAGACTCGGCGATAAAAAGTAGGTCCTATATCATTTAGCTAATATGAATCGGCATGCATTCATTGATATAAGATAACTTTCCCATGTCTCTTTGGGGTCGTATGGGAACATATGTATGGCCACGATGTTCCAAGACAGGAAGTCAAATCACCTTTAAAATCTACAAAAACGCAAAGTACCATTGTCTGATAACGCCAGATCGTCATGTGACATACCATGAGATAGATGCATCCTTGAAGATTTCTATCGATATTGCGTGAACCACTGGCCGTAAAAAAGTTTGCTCTCTTTGGATTCAGCACAAGTTGACAATCGTGACGTTTGGTGCAAAGAAATTTGGGAAAAATTTGATCGCGGTGCTTCACGTGTCGTTAATAGAACGTAAAAGGTAATAAATCATGAATCAATGGGTATCAGCTCGAATTAAAACAGCAATCGACAATGTGGGTCTTCGAAGACAAGCCAACCAACACAATTTGTTCGTGGTTGAAGCATTTCGATGCAAATGGCCGCCTGTTTCTTTGGTAAAGCTGGCCATGTGGCGGCTATTCCACTTGAGCAAGGTAAGATGGCCAATTCTTTGTGGTTCACCAAAATTGTTTGCCTAAAGTCTTTGGCAAAAATCTAAAATCGATCAAGAGTAGACGAATCATTGTCGATCATGACAACGCGATTTCTCACACATCGGCTCAAACTGACTCCTTTCTGACCGACCAAAACGTAACATTGATGGGTCATCTGCCGTACAGTCACCACTTGGGTCCCAACACTTATTTTTATTACAGCACATCAAAAGTGTGGTCAAATAAAGGTGGAAACTAAAAAATTTCAAAAGTCTTTCATTGCTCTATGAACAGATTCGCAGTCATGCTATTGCAGATCTGCTGCCAACAAAGGACATACCTGGAGTTCACAAAAAGACGTTAATGAAGGAGCCTCCAGTTCCATTTCATAAGTGGGACAGGCCAACAAATAGCTGACCAAGCTTCTGCCTCTGGAATGGACACAAGAACTACCCCATGATATGTATGTGCTTAACGTTAAGGCGCGCCTATCAGAACATTGCCCTTCCTCTGGAGGTCTGCAAGTGGTTGACGGCCAGTTGCGTGAAAATGATTCGACTATGTAATGACGCGCAAAGTGTTATGGAACCATCCTCCATCCAAATCTTTACTACACAAGACTCCTACCTATACTGTGTGGGATTGTGCGACCAGATATCCTGCTTATGCTCAACCAATAGCAGGATATCTGGTCGCCTCTCCTTGATCAAATTCATTAAAGAATGTCTCCTTGTAATAAAATTTAAAAAAATTACGTTCAAAAATATATTTAAAGTTGCACATCTCCAGCAATAAACAGAACAGTTTCTATGCCTTGTTTGACTTTTATTTCGTTGAAAATTGGACCAATAGTTCTAGGCTTCTCACGATTTGAATTGAAGTATGTTCCAATGTTCCACAAACATCCCAGAAGATTCATATTAGCTCAATAATATGGGACCTACTGTTTATCGCCTAATCTTAAGACACCACTTGTAGAAAAGGCTGAATACTCAGGAAATGTCGCCAAAATTACACTGAAAGTTTGATGTTGCCTAACCTGGAAATCGAAAGTTTGATGTTGCCTAACCTGGAAATCGAACCGCAGACCCTAATGCAAAGTTTCACTGGGTTTCTAGATACATACGTGCAACTATGTACACACCAAAGAGTTTCGGTATCAAAAATGTCATTTGCACACTTGCATACTTTAATAAAGTACAAAAAAGAAAGGTTGTCATACTTTTATTTCATTTTACACCCTCATGCATACTTGAAGAGCTAGAAATATATCCACATTTTTGTAAAGACATTTATATTTGGTTGGAACGATGTTCTTGTTTCGTTTTCCTGATTTTTCAACTGACGAGATTAATAAAGAAATACAAACAGAATTCATTGATTTACATTGTAGTTTAAAGTCATTTCAGTTCCGTAGTTCAATAGGGCTAATAGTTTTAATGGTGTTTAATTTTTATATATTTTACTAGCTGACCCGGTTGCGCGTTGCTGGCCCGTCGTTTTGGATTTCCGTGTAAGGCTTAGTAATATATCTACAATGTATCTATCTAATATTTATACCTCTAGATATTCGAACCGAGTTGACGATAAATCGACGTTTTGGTATAACCCTCATGCAATGGTATCTCCAGATGTAAAATAGAATATTACTTTAATTAAAGCCTCCACCATAATATGAAGGGTATAATTAACTTTATGATTCTGTTTGTAACACATCGGAATATTCGTCGGAGAACCTATAAAGTATATATTCGTGATCAACATAAAAAATAAGGGAATATAACAATGTCCGTCTATCTGTTGAAATCAGATACAGCTCGCGATATTTAACATAGAGCTTTTCAATTTGTTACAGAAGTTTTTATTTTTTCTCGTATCATGTATGGTATTGAAAATTGGTTATATCAGTTCACATTTTGATATAGCACCGACTGACCGCCCGATTTTCGAAATGCTCAAGGCTTTAGCCGCATTATCCTACCGAAATGACAATACTAAATTTATACGAAATGGCTATAATTGATACTTAGTCTCCCTTGGGGGTATAAACCAATTCTACAGAGAATTATCGGCATATAGGACGGTACCTCCCGAGTTTAGATAATTTGGAAGTTTTAGTCTCAATATCCCACCGAAATGGCTATGGCAATTTGGTGTGTTGTCTTTGTTGTGGGTATAAAACATTCCCGCATAGAATATTCGGTAGAAGTTTTTTATGTGGCCTTCATTGAACGATACTTTCCGATTTTCAATATTTTCAAGGTTTTTGCGGCATTATTCAACAGAAATGGCTATATTTGGTATTTAGTCTTCCTTGGAGGTATCAAATATTTTAGCAGAGAATTGTCGGTATAAAACCATGTTTTCATTCATAAAACGATACCTACCGATTTTTTGGGGATTTTGAATGTTTTAGACACATTATTCAAACTGAATTGCTTAAACCTGATTTCAATATAATTTATGGTGATGTGCATAAAAGTTGGGGCTGGTCGAACTTAACATCGTTTTTTACTTCTTGTTAACAGAGAGATGTTTCATTGAAGACGTCATTATTTTGCACTCCTAAAAATGAAAACATCTGTGATTCATAAAAATGACTTCAAAATGCAAATATGTTTATCTAGACTTTGCTGTATTAAAAAATGTGGTCTTGATCGAGTTATTCCAATCACTGACGTCAATGTTCATGCCATGTTTGCTGTCTCACTTACTAAATTTCTAAATGTAATCAGTACAAATAAAGCTTTCAAAAATTGGACGCAATCGCGGTATTCTGCTTCCAAAACACCCATTAATGGCAGAGGCCACAATTGCATTGTATTAAGTACCAATACGTCTAATAATCTCTGATATTTAGCGATTTGTTAAAACCCGTTGTTGGGGTGGTCCCCACACCCTCCATCGGTATTCTACCACCTTATGAACCTACACACAATTTCATCCAATTCGGTCCAGCCGATTCGGAAGATTAATTTAGAAAATCATGTCAGTCTTAAAGAACCCTATATACATTTAGATAGGTTATAGATGCCCATCGCGTTAGTGACCAATGTAAATTTTTTAGACGTTCTAGTTATTTAACCATCTTTGAAATTATGTTTAGCCTGGTTTCTCAATCAATTTTTTGGAATTTCGATCAAGGGACATTTAACGTTAGTTGGGTTGTACTGTATTCCAAAATGTGGGGTTGATCGCGCTTTCCCAATTATTGAAGCCAGTGTTTATAGCGTTTTTGCAGTCACGCTTACTAAAATTAAGGACATTACCTATAATTATACATTTTTAAAAAATTGGGCTGACCGCGATATTCCACTTCCGAGACGACCACTCAGGATCAAGACAGTTATTACCATATTGTTGCAATCAATTTTTAAACAATACGTTCAAAATTATCTTTGATTTCACGTTTTCTTAAAAAATGTTGTGGGGGAGGTACCCTGGTCGCTCCACTGACCATCATAAAAAATAGCTAAAAACCTATTCTCAGACCTAAAAACTCCACATACAAAATTTCATCGATTTCGGTCCAGCCGTTTCGGAGGAGTTTAATTTCGAACATCATGGCAGTCTCGAAGAATTTTATATACATACATATATCACAAATGTTGTCAAATATTTCATATTCCATTTCAAAAAAAAAAATGTTAAATTTTTTTTCGCGCTACATCAAAGATTTTTGGTGCTTAGGTTAAAAAACAAATTCCCAGCACGAATCCGCTCGCGAGCCAGTTTTTTGGTGATGCGGACAAAAGTTGTAGCGGTTTTATTTTCGTTTTAAAGAAAAAATTATTATAAAAACGCTAATTATTTTACCGCGAGCAATTGCTACTAAAAAGTTATCTGGAAGTGGCTTGAGTTAGTAGATTGCATAATATTTGTTAAATGTTACTCAGTACTCGCGAAATGTAAAATAAATTGATAAATTATTGAATGTAAGTCAACTTTTTTCAAAATAAAGTTCCATTTACCCGCTGTAAAATTACGAAAAAATTCGTATGGAAGCAAAACTTCACGGCGAATCAAATGAGACTAAAATCATACAGATTGGTATTATAGTTTCGACGTCACAGCCAAAATAAACACATATTTTGGTTAAAAAATAATTTTTTGTTTGAAACAATATTTTTTCACATTCATTATGTAGTATAAAATTTTGGAAAAATCTATAGGAATACTTCCTTCATTATGCTTAAATCTCCCACTAAAATATACGGATTTTGCCTTATAGACATTCATATAAAAGCTTTCCTATTGAGGAAGATAATTGGGTTGCTGAGGATATATCTCAAGGCTTCTGAAATGGAAATAGAGGTCACATAACCCATTTTAATTTATATGCATTTTAAAATACGGGTAAATCGCGTAATTATCAAAATCATTTTGTCCGCATGTGATTTTCATGTACAGCCAGACCATATCTTTTAATTTCTATATATTTGTCGAAATTTAATTTGGAGGCTAAGATGTAGCATCGGCTGCATCTTAGCACTAGAAAACCTATAAAATATCTCTAACTTGCGCAAATTGAATACAATTTTTGTCCGCATCCGATTTCAATATCCACCATGAAAATCTACATCGATATATATCTATTTCAAGGCGATCAATCAAGAACCGTGGGTGTAGCATCCCACACTATTTTTTGGGATAAAATGAAGGTAGCTCCTTTATCATTGAAGTTTTCAAATCTCTGATTCCGTTAAAACTAGTTGTTTCATTGCAGTGGAAACGAACCACAGAAAACGCGATAAAATACGCGGTATTTTCAAAAACATTTTTAGGTGATTTTTCTACTTTGGAATTTCTCGTAATTCGCGTTTTAGTAGATGGATTTTCACGGAGAATGATTTATTGGATCCGGAACGTAAAAAACTAAAATGTGCAATCAAGTACGAGGAATTCGAATGACAATTGTAAAAATTAGGCCCGAAAAATATGATTTTTCGAAAAATGTTCGCACAAAATGTCCGTATTTGGATGCAGATTTCTATGAAGCTGTGTAGACTACATTCACGACACATATTTCAAACAACTCAGAATCGCGAGTTCTACAATCCTATATACCTGTTTGCGGACTGAATTTAGAAGAAAATTTCAAAAAACACTGTAAATCTGGCTTCAAAATGTCAGCATCATTTAATGGTAGAAGCAGTTCAAATTTTGGAAGGTAATACATTAGCGAGATGATCCTTATTTAGTTTGCTTCTACTTTTACTTTGACAGGAAAATCGAGAGAAGTGTGGTTTACTCACAAATCGAGAGAAAACAAAAAAAGACATGTTGGCTTCAACCCATTTTTACCCATTTTTTAACATAAACATAGCCACAGCTTCCACGCAAATTATTTTTTAAGGCCAATATTTTTTGCCACGTCCAAAAACATTTCATTTTATCCAAATATATTTAATTTGTATAATATACAATCACAAGTCGCGTGTTCTGAAAGGGTAAACCTTGGCGTCAGCTATGTTAAATTTTCAAAAATATTGGTGATATATAGATATTATATTTTACATCTCTGCTTAACCCAATAAACATTTTGTAAATATTGTAATATATTTGAATGCATGATTTTGTTAATATAATATCTCATTTCATCATGCTACTTAGAGTGTTTTATGTCTATATGGGGCTTTATACAAAGTTTAATAAGTGTCTTTATATAAATATTTGCCTTAATGGTGTTGGAAGGCTAATGAAACAGAAATGCCGTAAGGGTTAGCAAAATTGCCGTAATGCATTTGTCTTATGCTGATAATTATTCTTTATTTACAAATAATTTTAAAATATTAAACACATATTGATCTTACTAGCTGAAATAACAATTGAAGAACACTATTTGAAGGTTCTCTAGTTAAACCCATTAGAAATTCAGATGGACAGATTTAAGGCCTTATCACCGACCAGGAACTTTTTACAATCATCAACAATTTCAACTACGTTATAAGATGGGTGATGAATTTTCGACTTGTTTTCTCAAAAATTTTTTCTGTAACAGGTTTTATTAATAACCAAAATAAAGGTCACTTGCAAACCACTTTGAAATTATATTTTTGTGAAAAAATTAAATTGTTTATTTGTATACGAGAACACACAAAAAGAGGAAGTCGTATACTTTCACGAAAAAATGAGAAATTGATATTAGATATCGATGAACATCTTTCGTGTAGGTATCTAATTATACCCTCTGCATTTATGCTAACGAGGGTATATACACTTTCATACGGGCAAAATGTGCCTCATCGAAATAATGGGTTTAGACCCCAAATGTATGTTTGGACGAAATGTGTTTCAGACAATTTGGAGTCGATTGAGCAATGTCCGTCCGTCTGTCTGTCTGTCTGGCTGGCTGGAGCGCACGATAACTCTCGAACTGATCAATCGATTCGATCCATAATTTGGCTTTCGTAATATTTTGTCCAAATTTAGTTTAAGTTCGAAGATGGGTTATATCGGTCCACTCCTTCCGGTACCTCCCCCACAAAAGTTCGAAAATGTTCGGAAAATTTGTACGTACGATGGCTCTTGAAGGGAGTAACCGATTTGGTCCATACTTTGCAAATCGTGAAATGTCTACCAGGCTTAGATGAGTTTCCAATATGGACTCAATCGGTCCACTCCTTCCGGTACCTCCCACACAATATCTGGGATAAGTTCAGTTTAGGACCTGCTCTCGAATCGCTTTGATTTTTGTTTCAGCAGCTTGTATTCACTGCCACCTATACGACGGTACAAGTTTCATCAGGGGCAAGTCCACACTACCTGAGAAAATAGCCCCAAAGTTGCCAAATAACCCTATGACACCGTGTGAGGTGGTTGGAGCGCAAGATAACTCTCGAACGGATCTGCCGATTCGGTCCAAAATTTTGCCTTAGTAATATTTTGTCCAAACATAAATTAAGTTCGAAGATAAGCCATGTCGGCCCACTCCTTCAGGTACCTCCCCCACAAAAGTTTAAAATTTTTCGGAAAAATTGTCTGTACGGTAACTCTTGAAGGGAGTGGCCGAATTGGTCCATACGTTACACATCCTAATATATCTACCAGATATAGATCAGGTTCAAATATGGACTATATTTGTCCACTCTATCTGATACATCCCACACAAAATTTCGTATAAGTTCACTTTAAGACCTGCAATCGAATCACGTTGATTTTTGTTGAAGCCACTTGGATTCGCTGCCTCAATTACGATGGTAAAATTTTTTTCAGGGGCAAGTCCATACTTCTTGAGCTAACAGCCCGAAGGGTATAAAAACTCCCTATGGTACCATATGTAGTGGCTGGAGATCCACTTCCATAATGGTCAATGTCGATCCATTTCTTTAAGTATCTCTTCCGCAAAACTTTTGATCTTTAATACTAATCAACATTTTTGTCGGTTCATACATCCAACATAATCATAATTCGTTTTCTAACTTCTAAAAAACTAAATTCTTTGTAAATGACTTTCTCTGGTATTTTTAATATCATTCCTGTTACACTATGCGACACAAAAATTATTAACCATATTCTGACACCACAGCTTGATAGAAGACCAAAATAAGAAGACACATGTCCCGGTGTTTTTCCCTATCACTTCAACTTTCGCTGTTATGGGCCCACAGAGACCTGAGGCTTTGATGTCAAAAGGGATCAATTTGTCACTTGGAATTTTGGATTACTCGTGTAGGCACAGTTGTAGCTCTCGTCCTGAAGAATAATAATTGTGAACACATCCATTCGACCCCCATATTCAAGGTCAAAATCGTAAAGGTCCAATTTCCATTATGGTTTTTTTCGGATTTTTAATCTGCAGATATCAAAACGAACAAAATTGAACATGCAACCATCTGGAAAAATGCTCCGTAGATCTCAATAAACAACTTTCTAGAACATACGAATAGACCAGAATAAGAGAAAAAAGTATACAAATCTAATATTTTCGAAAGTTTTTGTCTATTTTTGCATTTAAGAGCCGTTCATAGACATTTCGTATATTCCAGAAAGTTGTTTGCTAATATCTTTGCTACATTATTGTGGTTGATTGCTTCCTTGAATTTTGAACGGTTTATTATCTGTGGAGCGGAAACCAAAAAAAGAGGACAAAATTCGCATTTGTTTAGCTATTTTGGTCATTAAGAACCGTTTCTACAGAGTTCGTATGCTCTAAAAAGTTGTTTATTGAGATCTATGGAACATTTTTCTAAAATTTGTTGTTTGCTTTAATTTTGATCGGTTTGATATCTACAGACTAAAATCCGAAAAAACCCATAATGGAACTTGGACCTTGACGATTTTGACCTTGAAATGAGGTCGAATGGATTTTATGTGTTAACAATTATTATTCTTCAGGACTAGAGCTACAACTTTGCCTCCTTGAGTAATCCAAAATTCCAAGCAGTTTAGAATATATATGCCTGTCAAATTTATCCCTTTTGACAGCAAAGCCTCAGGCCTATGTGGGCCCATAGACACATGTCTTCTTATTTTTGGTCTTCTATCACGCTGTGGTGTCAGAATGTGGTTAATAAACCGTGACTTAAAAAATGACACACAGTGTTACTTGATGTTGAGTTTTACTAATGTTGTGATTATTTGTTAGGTGCTAAATTATAAAAAAAAATTAAGAGGTAAATGTACAGTTTCCAAAATTAAAATGATAGTCGATGGTATTGGCAATGTTTTTACGAAAAAAAACATAATCATAATTCGTTTTCTAACTTCCCAAAAACTAAATGCTTTGTAAATGACTTTCTCTGGTATTTTAAAAATAATAGGAATTTACTTGATGTTGAGTTTTACTAATGTTGTGAGTATTTGTGAGTCTCCATATTTTTTTTAAATACAGTGGAAAATCTCTAGCTTACGATGAAAAAACCCAGCTGCTCCCATCTGCCACCTGGGAAGTTATTCCCTTATACCACACCTGTAAAATCGTCAAAATTCCGCGGTATATCCCGGAATGCCTAATAGTCTAGTCTCTGCCGAGATAGAGAGTAACATACTTCGTGGTTACTGGTTTTTCTTCTTTTTTCACCAATTCATCCACCACAGGTGTCAATGAGATGCAACATTTGCCGTGAATGGATACATTCCAGGAATTGTTCAAGGCCAAATCATCCTAAGGGAGTATATCGATAGGGATTATGTTGCTTCGTTTTGCGCCATCTTGAGCCTTAGTGAGTTTTCGTCGCCATCATCAGATTATGAAGATCCTATACAATCTCTCAACAGCAGTATCAGCCGCAGTTTTGAACACCGCGTATTGCTGTTTCAGTTCCTGACAATGTGACTTCCCTGCAATTTTACTTGTAATCGTAGGAGGATCAATAGGAATGTGGATTTTATGAGTCAAAGTAGTATACTGGTAGCGGAAACGAAGAAAAACAATACCTGCAGTCTTTGGAGTTGTAATGGATACAACGTTCTTCGCTAAGATCGTAAGAAAAGTGCGGCTGGTGATTTGCCAACCTATTGAAGCAGTCTAGTACAGACCTATCTCAATTGAGCTCGACTCTAGTGACTCATACATGGAGTGTATGGGGGTAGCGGTAAAATGCGGAACCGCCGAGATAGAACTGCTGTGTTGAAAGGCCACTGTTGAAAGCTGATATTGGACTGGCCATGAGTCATGAGTAATGGCATTCAATCCTAGTCAATCATCATAAAAGCATAGCGCTACCTTAACAAAAAGTAGCTCCACATTTTGTACCGATACCACATTTTGTACGAGGACGCACCTACCAGGATTAGAGGAGACCGCCTATGCATTTGGGTCGGATCATCTCTGTATCCTTATCTCCATTAATAGACCACCCGACTTAACAACTTCTGAACGTCGCACTTTCCTTAGCCATGGGATTAGCGAATGGGCTTCGCAGTACTAACCCTAGCAACCCCAGGGTCAGAGAACTGACAATGGAAATTAATTGATTAGTCGATGAGCACTTGTGGAAAAAGTGGCTAGCACATTAGAAGTGCTGCAACATTAGAACCGGTAGTAGTAAATTGTGGACAACGTTTAAGGCTTTAGCGAACACAGGTAAAAAGGATGATCGGTCATTTGTCATTTCAACGGGGTGGTTATGGCAAATCCGAAGAGGTATGCCGATTAGTTTAGCCGACAATTTATTAAGCACCCTGATATCGACCGGGTGAAAAGAAGTATTTTACGTAATTTGCGATCTCTTCCAGGAGAAGGAACCACCACCAAATTTACGATGGGTGATGTTGTAGATGTTATTCGAGACGTGAATTACCCAACCAGCTTGAAAATTACGTAATTCCAATGGTGATGCTAAATCAGCTGGATGGACCAGGAGTCGAGTAAGTGGGCAAGGTCGCCAAGCCTGGAAAATGGGCAGGGTGGTCTCGTTATTATGTGCTAATCTTCTAAGGTATGGTCATCCTTGTCTTCGGTGTGGACATGTAAGCAGACCGATGTTGATTCACATGGTTGGAAGTGTAGACCACATGTTTTCAACTCCATAATATAAACTCCGTAATGAAAACTACAAAAATGATATTGGAGTTGGTGTGACTTTTGTATAAACAGGTGCCACCGTGATGCAGTGATAAGAATACCCGCCTTGCACTCTGAATTTTCGGCGGTGGTAAATCCCCTCAGTGAAATGCTGGCTTACATTTCCTAAGTGTGGTTATCCGTTCGGACTCTGTGATCAAAAGTAGGTTCCATATCAATACGCGTGCAGTCATTGATATGAGAGAAGTCTCCCTTGTCCCTTCAGGGATGTTGTTGGAACACATGTATATATAAACAGATGCAGATTCTAAGTCATATAATACAGTATAGTGAGGGCGCCCACTGAGTTGTTTTTGCTTTTGCTTCTCTCTCTCACGTACAGTGTACGTGTACATAAACAAACGATGAGTTACAAACGGAATGACAAACTTAATATACTCCCCATAGTTTGGTGGAGGGTATAACACTACATGCCCTCCAACAATTTAATTTATCTTCAAACAACGTGTATAGGAAACTGAAAAAAGTCTCTGTATTAGACCTGATGTGATTGAGGATACTACATGCTACCCCGACTAATTGCTTTGTAATGATATTTTATATTCAGTCAATCAATCAATCTAATAAAATCTATATACCACTTATGGTTGCCGACCAATAAAAACCAAGCACCCCAAATATTTAAAATCTTTAGGAGAACTACAGAAGTTTAAGAAAATAATTGACAATTGCCTCTAAAGGACATCATGTATTAGTCTCAACTAGTAGATCTCCATCACTATCGCTCATTCTAATTTTTTTCACACACAAAAATACACTTCCTCTTGCGTATATCAATTAAATACACATAAACTTTGACATAAAAATACGGCCTCAATTGGCGGCAAAGACAAAACTCTGCATCACAATAAGAAGGACCCAGTCTTTGAGAGAAAAAAACTCTTTTTGACACTGGGCAAGTTATGACGGCTTAGCCAACTAATAAAACACAAAAGTCCACAAAAACGCTTCACAAAAATACCGACTAACTACTCAAAAATAATCATGCAACATCTAGGCAAACATAGATCTCAAACAAGCAGTAAAACATGACAATAAGACATGCGCTTATCCCGTAAGGACGCGGATCACGTACTGCAGCACAAGACGCACACACACCGAAATATGAAAAAGAAAAACTTTTTGCAGCAAAAACATATCGAAGGTACACATGCGCGTAGTGGAAACAAACGAAATGCACTGCAATGCCGTACCGCACCATACGCACATGTAGTCAATTTACGTTTTAATGGTGATCATAAATCATCTAATTTCGAACTGTGGCCAAGACCGCCGCCGCCGCCACCACATGCACCATAGCGGCAAATACCACCAGAGCACTCATAAAAATGTTAACCAAAAAAATAACAAAACAGAAGTGCTCCAATTGTGGCCAAAAACATAGAGGACAACAACATTGCATGAACATCAGCTCCAGTAACAGCAGCCGCAGTAGTGGTAGCAGGACAGACAAAAGACTGAACTGAACAAAAACAAGGCACAAACATCACAGCGAAAAACAATACGCAAACAGAACAACGACATCTGTAGCCTGAAGTTATATTTATGTTTTTAACATCATAGAATTGTTGTAAAAGTTTCAAATGACACAAACGTTCAATCATGCCGCACAGCAACAACAGGCTATCTCGCCCATGCACCGCCACCAGTTGATCCCAAATGAAAACTCCTCCTCCTTCTGCTATTCCAGTGGAGTTTACAAACTGCCAAACAACATAATAGTCATTTAGCCTGACTTGTCTTAGGGTAATAATAGCAGGAAAGCTGTAGCTATTATGTCTGGAACCTGGCGTTCCATATTAGTGCAACATCTTGTGTTCATTTTGCCATTTCTTCAAATATATGATCGGCCAAGACGTCATAGTTTAGCACAGTATTCTGGAGAGTTAGTTGTGAGTAGATGAGAAATTCTAGGATAATACTTCTGGAATTCTGCAGGTATACCAGAAACTTATATAAGGTATATGCCGCGTGCCGGTACTTTATCAATTTTATTTAGGGTTATCGAAGACAAGAAGTCGATACAGTGATGTTTTCATTGTCTTTCTGACTTTCACCAGATCCTTTCATATATGGTATTGATTATTTAGAAAATTCGGATGTCTCTTTGGATCACCTAACATTTTGTCCAAATTTAGTTAAACTTCTAAAATATGCTGTTCGATATGGTTCCGTGGACAAGTCCCTGATTCCTGGCATACTGGTCCAAAAGTTATACGCTGACCCACTGAAATGACTTGTTAGCGCGATATCTATAGAAAAGATATGACTCCCAAAATAAGATCCACTTCGATAATGGACTATGTCGGTCCATTCCTTTAAGTATCTCCTCCGCAACACTTTTGAACTTTAATCCTAATCCACATTTTTGTCGGCAAGTTCAAATGTCCAAAAAGTGTTTCAATTCACATGGGCTGAGGCAAAGTCGACTGATACTTTTTTACTTGTTTTTTTTTTTTTTTAATTTGTGCCAATTTCCCAGAACAATGGACTTTGACCTACAAAAAAAATTGTACGGTGGTAACAAGAGCCACTAAGACAAAAAACAAATGCAAACAAACAATTGTAACAATTCGAGATGAGTCCATAAACGGACTCTCTCCAAAAATTGTGTGGGAGGCATCCGAAGAACTGTTCCGATGGAGTCCATATTTGGACGTAATCCAAGTCTCTAAGAAATAATACGATGTACAAAATTAAGACCAAACACTAGTCAGTTTAGTTGGCGTCGTCACAGAAATTATGGACTTACTCAAAAAAAAAAATGCACCGTCGTAGAAGTGGCCGCAAGGCGAACATGTAGCAAACAAATTCAAAACGGTTCGAGAAGAGCTGTTAAACTATACTTTTACCAAAGGATGGGGGCCGATATAGTCTATATTCGAACCAGAAAGCATGGAAGTAATATTTGCACATCCCTAGTTTGAAAAAATGCGGTTAGTCCCTTCTGGGACTATCATGCGAATAATCTTAACTACAAATTTTGAACTCATGTAGGGGTAATTAACGGAAGGCATAGACCGAAATGGTCCATCTTCGAACTTGAACTAAGTTTAGACAAAATTTACGAGACCTAAAATTTGAACCAAATATAGGTTGATTCTTCGAGAGTTATTATGAGTACCAGTCCTCCATACAGACGGACGGACATAGGTCAATCGACTCCAAATTGTCTGAAATGGATTTCATCCAAACATACTTGGGGTCTAAAATCATTATTTCGATAATCTCGTTGGCCTAAATGTTGAGGGCATAAACAAATATTAAAATAATTTTAGAAATATTTTTCGGTGATTTTTATCGAATTGATCAATGAAAAAATATTTCGAGGTACTATTACATTACTTTATACCAAAGGTATCACAAAAACATCAAGACCCAGTACAGTATTGTAATCTGTAACAATTTAAAAACCTGGGACTCCTTTTTTCTTGATTTAAAAACTTTTCTATCATGGTTGCGACATTTCGTAACATGGAATGTAAATGTAGTTCTATCCAAGGAAATCACAACCACGATGTTAAGCTTCGGTTTCACATTGGTCAAATTGATATGTTACAATCCGACCTCAATTTCTAATCTCTAAAAAGCCAGAATAAGGTTTTTTTAATTTGCCATGGGCCTTTTGAATGCTCTGAGAGCAGTTGTAAGATTCGATTAAGTAATTTTACAATTTACAAGAGTGTTTTCCAAATAGAAAAGATCTTAAAAATTATAACTTGTCGCACAGCTATTGACTGACTATTAAATAATAACTTTTTATTCTATTTTTAATTCCATAAAGATTCAATAATTCCGAACACTGTACTTTCGCCATATGCCCAGCTGTAGCTAAAATGTGCAACGACTGACTATTTTAGTGCATTTTGTTGTTCTTTTCCCTGTGTCGCATTGAGATCAATTTTTTATGATCGATCAGTCTATTAACATGCAACAACATAGCCACCAGTATAGAATTGTACATACATTCATACCAACTCCGCCATCCATCTGACAGTCCCGGTATGGGTTCCATGTCTTGCCATACGAAACACTGGTAATTCATATCGTTAGCGTTAAGATCTGCCATTATTATTGGTAGCATTTATTTGCTTGTTCTAGGCAATGACTCTCGCAAGTAGTCATTTTTCGGGGTGTATATCTTCGACGCATATAGAAGAAGAATTCCATTGTGATTTGTAATGACATTTATCTGTTCGTTTGGTAGTGTGGTGTGGCGTGTTAAATTAGTTTTGTTTGCTTAACAAAAATGAATGAAAAAAAAATAAATAAAAACTAGAATTTTGGTATATGGAAACTCCAGCATGCTTTCTAGTATGAGTCATTTGTTTTTCTATAGCATATTATTGTAGGGAGTTGTGACTCAGTAGGGAGATTTCTCGATCAATCATCTTTATATGAGTCTTGTGTTAGAAACAGTGACTACTACCACCAGACATTAAAGTCTTTATAATTGAGTGAACAGTGCAATAGAAAGATTTTCAGAGATGCCTTGAAGAATTCATTGCACAGATGTGCCTCGAAAAAGATATTTCCAATGAGAATTCCGAGAGGATAAGGTGCGATTTTTCTCGCATCAAACAGAGCTGTCAATTCCATTTTCACGAAATGATAAGGCACCACCTCCTTATCACCAAGGCTGATTGGTGGGCTTAACATAGGCTGCACGCCAACCAGTTCATATTTTTTCCGAACATTTCCTGAAGATCTGCGACTTTTTTTATTATCATCAATATCGGTCCTTACTCTGAAGACCAAATGCCCGACCATTCATTCCAACATTCGCAGCGAAAATTATTCAAATTTAAATATTTAATTTCAATATTTTTTTCATCCCATTCCACGACTCAACAAAGTTTTTAATAACTTTTGTAACAATGACAGTTATCAAATAAAACAGCAACAGTAACAAATAAGAAGAAATGAAAATACCAACAAGCCTTTCCACTTCATTTCTCCCAAACGCCACAAGGATGCTTTGAACAATTTTCTGCTAATAGGGCAGTGGAAAAAAGCTAGTCATAAAAAATGAAAAAAAAAAACAGACCCGTGAAATGAAATAAAACATTGATTCGCATAAAGGAGGAAGTGATGAGCAGGTAGAGATATTCACATAATCTAAAGGAGTGAGCACTTTGCATAAAAAATCAACTGAAATTAAAATATTTAACCTAACCAAAAAACAAACAAAAAAAAAAAACGTAGGAAACAACAGCGACGGGGGTCGACTCTGACCATTGAATAGTATCGCCGCATCGTATGTTGTCGCCTGCATTTTGCCTGCTGCTGCCACTGCTACCACCGCTGCTGTATTATATTTTGTGTGCCACCAAAATGTTAACAGTAAAAAGTCATAAATTACATTTCGTAGGCGTTGGCAGGTGTCGCCAGTCCTGTCTAAAATCGCGATAAATCTTCATGTTTGAAATAAATTTCATACAAAATTGCTTCACTGAATTTTCTTCTCGTTTCTCGCATCTCTTTTCACGCACATTTTGTCCTTTTTTGTCCCTTTCTACTTGACTTGTCGGAAGCTGTATCTTTGTGTGTTCACCTCGGATATGTATATCCATGGTAAGTACGAGTGTGTGTGTGGGTGTTAGGTGAGTTGAATTTTTGCTGCATTATATGAAACTAGAGATGAGTTCGTTCAGCTTTACAAATGTTTAATATCAGTCACACTATCGTCTTTTGGCCCGACACTACATTTCTATGCCACTACTTCCTCTATTCCAATTTAGTTTCATTTTAAAATACACTTAGAGAAATTCGGGTTGACCCGAAACCTTACTAAATCAGCGTTCTTGCTAGCGGCTGCCACATTAGCGTATATGTTTGCATTTGTATCGTTTTTCTGTGTTGGGACCGTGCTGAGACCGACGACCCCAGGACAAATTTGGATGTGCTCAGTTTGCCATATCCGCGTTCCCCACACTCAAACTTCGGTCAGATGTCGGGAGTGGGTGCATCTTAGCAATTGCTCTGGACTCATGTGCATGTTGCAGGAACACAGTTCCCAGTGCGCCGTCGTCATCAGAATGCGAGACTCCTCCCAATTCCCCCAACATCAACCGCACACGCATCACTTAACACCATTTTTTGCTGTTCCAATCCCTGGAAATTTAACTGTAAATTAAATTGCAATGGACTCCTAGGAAAGATCGAGGAAATATTGGACTTTATGAGTCCAAAGAATATCATGGTCGCGGTGATGCGGGAATTCAAGCTCAACAACAACTGCAGCTGTGATAGATATTGAAGAAGGATCGCACCAGAAGTGAAGTTTGGGGACTAGCTTTCCTCTTAAACCAGACTGTTGAAAACAGACCTGTCCCCTTGACCCTAGACCTTATGATCCATACATTAAATGAAAGAGGGCGGGGGTAGCCGTCGGTTGTGAAACTGTCGAGGTAGTATTACATAAGGTATACATCCCGCCGATTAATAACTGTACTACAGGTTATAGGCCCAACCAGCCCGTCTTAGCTGGTCTTAGCTGACATTAATGGTCATCTTGAATTTTGGCATTCGGTTCTAGGTAATAACTAGAGGGGTATAGTGCTGACTGAGCAGATTGATAGCTCTACGTTTAGCAGGGCAAATGAGGACGTCCATATCAGTTTAGGCGAGAGTTCCATACTTCGCCAGATATAACCATCGCGTCTGACAAATGACGTGTACTGGCAACCCGTCATTTCTCATTGGTCAGACCATCTCCCTATAATCGTCTCGATTAGCAGACCGCCATTCGTCATCATCTCTGACCAGCACACTTTCATCAATCATCAGAGACCTACTCGTAGCTGGCCAAGTTTCAGAGATTTCACCAATCATCCAGAGAAAGGATGTCCCGGGACATCATCACAACTACAGCCGCTCGCGATATACCTACTGTTGGAATACCCGAAGCGAGACTAGACCAATAGAAGCACCGGGGACTAGCAAAAGATAATGATAAACTTCGTCGAGCCAGAATAATTGAATGGTCGGCAACGGTTAAGTCACTCTCGAACCCTGGAAAGAAGAACGATAAAACCTCAGTCAAGATGTGCGAAAGTTATTTTAATCGACAAATTGTTGAGCCACTCGGGAGTGACAGAGCTAAGAGAAGAGTATTTCATCGCATATACTTGCTCCTGCCGAGGGGGAACCTTCACAATTTACAATGGATCATGTTGCATATATCATTTGGAACTCTCCATTATCCAAGCACTCGGCCCTGAATGAATATCCACGATAATGCTGAAACAGTTGGACGAGCCGAAGTTGAGCATCCGCCTACATTATTCCCGCAGTCTGGAAAATAAACTGAGTGGTCCAAACAGGCAAGGTTGCCAGCAAAGGTGAATCGTCCACAGCAATCAAAACCAAAACTAGCTATCCACTTGCTGATCGCGCCATATCCAATCACATTCGGCGAGGACTCAACCAGAACCAGCCTGGTGATGGGTCAGTGTTGGTGGCATACAACTTATCAAAAGTCTTTGATACTCCCAAACACTCTTCGGTTGTTTTAGCAGACTACCATCCGGCCTGGTTTTGATAATCAATGGAAGAACTTGAAGCGTCGACAAATTGTTGAGAAGAGTATTTAATCGCATAGATTTGCTGCTGTCGAGGGGAATACTTCACAATTTACAATGGATAATGTTGTAAATGTCATTTGGAACGCTCCATCATCCAAGCGTTGGGCCCTAAATGAATATCCACGATAAAGCTGAAACAGTTGAGCATCTCACCAAAGCTCCCAAGCTGTCACTAACCAACCACATTATTCCCGCAGTCTGGAAAATAAACTGAGTGGTACAATCCAAGGTTGCCAGCAAAGGTGAATCTCCCACAGCAAACAGTACCAAAACTAGCTATCCACTTGATCGCGCCATATCCAATCACATTCGTCGAGGACTGATGGGTCAGTGTTGTGGCATTCGACTTATCAAAAGCCTTTGGTACTCCCAAACACTCCTAGGTTTTTTTAGAACATCAAGCTGACTACCATCCGGCCTAGTTTGATAATCAATGGAATAACTTGAAGCATCGTAAAGGGAAAGAGGGAGTTCCTAATGTGGGATCATATCTCCGAAATTGTTCAACCTCTACTATTTCTGTATTACACCCTTCAAGGCGGCATTGAGATCGTTAAATATATGAATGGCTTCACGATCCTTAATGCTAATTGTGAAAGACTGAACTCCTATTTGGTAGATCTTACCACCTTTTCTGCGCGAGCAATATGCAAGTATCTGCCACTAAATCTACGGCCAATCTGTCACCACATGAACTGCAGAGATGAACACTGGTCGATGATAACAGAAATCCGACCACTTACTACCCAAATATTCAAGGAGTCAAATTCGACAGAATGTTCATGTGATGTAGAAACAAGGATCTTAGTCCCCAACCTGCAGCACTTGGGGTGCAGATTACTGAACCATGTTAACCAAACATAACTAAAGAGTTTGGTCTGCGCCAGTGTGATCTACATACGAATATAAGCGCAACGCAATGGAAAATATTCAAACCTGTCAGAACGCCGCTCTGAGTACTGCAAACATATACGAACCCAATCACAAAATTCAGTCAACAAGGAATGTAAATGGGTGGTTACACTAGCCATCAATGTCATATGACCCGTAATAAAAACATTCCATATCTGCTCACACAGACAATACATTGCAATGTGGAGAAGTAATTTCACAGCATTGTGCTGGATGCAAAAATAAACGGCGTAAGGAAAATTCGCAATAATGCACACATTAGCGACTGTATAACGATGGAAAATTCAGGTCATATGACATAAATGGCTAGTGTAAACACCCCTTAAATAATAGGCAGAAGTGAATAGTATAGGCCGATTTCCCTCCTGTCGTCTGCAGCCACAATTCTAGAGGCACAACTCCCCACATGATGGAATTCGGACAATGTACAACACAACAACAGCATTACACGCCATATCCACTCAATCATTCGAGAACTGCACCAAAGAGAACAGGCCGTGCGACCAAAGAATTATGGTGGCTCTTGACCTATCGAAAACTTAGAGAGAAGACTTCCTTCCTGCCGTGTTTGAATCAGTGAAAACGGGGGTTCCTGAAGGCGAGGTGATATCACTGGAACTGTTTAAATTCTACCGTTCTAAATTCCACACCCTCCATACAGCATATAGATCGTAATGTATGCGAATGATTGCACGATCTTGGCGTCGGGTAACATCATCAATGACATACATATGTGATAGGTTAAATATCCACATAGGTGACTTAGAGCAGTTCTTCCATCTTCTTCTTTTAAAAATATCCGCTGATAGGCTGAAATGAGGCTTCGCCTGAATATATTGGTCGATGACGCCATGATTCCGACCAATAACTAACCCAAGATATTGGTAAGTTTCGATCGCATGTTTAAGACGTCCGCGTAAGCCACAGCTATTTGCGACAAGATCAGAAGTATGAATAAAGTTCTCAAGTTGCTGGACGGCAGCAGTTGGGTGCTGACAAAAAAACTACCTTATTAAGCAATAGTCCTGTCTGTAGTAAGGTATTCGGCTCCAGTGTGGTATGCAAATGTTAGTGCTACGCAGTTGAAGAATATTCAAACCTGCCAGAATACCGTCCTGAGGAATTCTTATGACACCAGTTTACCATCTTCATGAAGAGACGAACATTTTACCGGTACATCAAAGCAACAAGATGTTGTCGATGCAGTACCAGTTTGGGTGTTGGAAACAATAACCCCTGCCACGATCTAGTGGACGGCCTTCCTCCTTCCTCCATCCTCCAACCCCACGACAGTCCGAAATGCACAAGGCTATCTTTAAGGAATCTGCTCTGCTGAAAAAGTAATTGATAAGTACGCCATATCTGGAGAAATGGAGCATACATTTTGGCGGAAAACACCTTGAATGCTTTGAATATCACGTAGAACAATGAGTTTACCTGTGGGAATCAATTGTGATGATTGTTGCCGATACAACAAGCGTGAATACCAGATACTAACTAAAGGACAGGTGTTGTAGTTTAACTGCAGCAAATGTTCGAAGACAAAGGTCACCCCACACCCATGTTCAGCATCATGTGCAGGATCACGTCCAAACCATATACCTCTGTGTGTATGATTTCAAGACTAATTATGTAAAGTATAAGCAGATTCCACACATCTGCATTCACTTATTCATTCACCCTTTCATTCATTCATTCATTCATTCATTCATTCATTCATTCATTCATTCATTCATTCATTCATTCATTCATTCATTCATTCATTCATTCATTCATTCATTCATTCATTCATTCATTCATTCATTCATTCATTCATTCATTCATTCATTCATTCATTCATTCATTCATTCATTCATTCAACGATTTTCGAAAAAAGTTCCAAAGTTCCCAAAGACACTACATAATTAAAATACAAGGATTCCAAGATATCTTAACTCGAATATTTCGAAAAAAAAACTAGAAATGGGCGTAAATTTCCCCGTCTCCCTTGGTTACTTTCCGATGTAAACTTTTAAAACGCCGATATAAGTGCTTCATATTTATACATACCTTCAGCATTTATGCTAACGAGTCTATATGCACTTTCATACTGGCAAAATGTGCCTCATCGAAATAATGGTTTTAGACCACAAGTATGTTTGGACGAAATCCGTTTCAGACAATTTGGAGTTGATTCAGAAATGTGCGTCTGTCTGTCTGGCTGGCTGGAGCGCACGATAACTCTCGAACGGATCAACCGATTCGGTCCAAAATGTGGCTTTCGTAATATGTTGTCCACTCCTTCCGGTAACTCCCCCACAAGAGTTCGAATATATGTATTCGGAAAATTTGTGAGTACGATAACTCTTGAAGGCAGTAATTGATTTGATTCATACTTTGCGCATCGTGAAATTTCTACCAGACTTAGATGAGGTTACAATATGGGCTCAATCGGTCCCCTCCTGCGGGTACCTACCTCACAATATTTTTGAAAAGTTGAGTTTAGGACCTGCTTTCAAATTGCTTTGATTTTGTTGCAACAACTTGTATTCACTGCCCCCATACAAGGGTACAAGTTTCATTAGGGGTGCGTCCATACTGCCTGAGAAAATAGCCTGAAAGTTGCAAAAAACCTAAGACACCGCGTGTAGAGGTTGTAGCGCAAGATAACACTCGAACCGATCTGCAGATTCCGTCCAAAGTTTGGCTATCGTAATATTTTGTTCAAACCTGGGTTTCGGAGTCGGAGTCGAGCAATTTTGCTGGAGGCGGAGTCTAAGTCGAAAAAAAAATAACTCGACTCCGACTCCGGGCAATTTTTTCTACATTATAGAAATATAACATTAAATTCGGCACACCAATGTTTTTGAAAAAAAAAACATTATTTATTTGAAAGGAAGTCTATAAGAAAACATATAAGCGAACGGTAGTAAGAGGACGATTCACAGGATATTTACTATCCTTTGATTACAAAATTCTTGTGGAAAATATTTTTTGGTCCAATTATTCCTTTATTTTTTTGCAAGCAAAAGTAAAGTTCTATAACAATCGAGTTATAATTGAACATTTTACGTCTTCTATATAAGTTCTACAAGACGTCTGTCAGAAGACCTACTTGTCTTCTCACAAAGGTCGACTGGTTTTTTCATCTTGTCTTTTGTGAGAAATCATCCTTGTCTTCTATTAAATGACCTGTTGGACTCCGTCGAAAGGCATTGTGGCCTCTTCGGATATCCTGCTGATTACTCGTACACTGTGACACCAAATGGAAGTCAAGGTCTAGGGGTAAAAAATTCCCTTTGGGAGTGAAAACCAATATTGAGTATATTAAGTAACCCAAAGGATCCCATAGCTGATATTTCTGAGTTACGACGTAATGAATTTTTTGATTGGCCCCCAATAACGCCTGAAAAAAATGCTTTATAGCTTAGTTTGACGATATTGTTTCATCATTTTGAGATTACATGTTTTCAGTTAAATAGAATTAGGAATCTTTTGTAGAATATTTTGACCTTATAGCTCAGTTCCTTCCAAGTCCGTTTTGTTCACGTTTTCATTGTCCTTTATCAGTTTTACACGTTCCTTTCTCAGAAAATCCGTATGTTTATGTATTTCGGTATATTTCGTATAAGTTATTTTTAGATTTTGGGACTGGGCATATTTTTGAATTCTGATTAAATTGCAATCGAAACATATGACATATGCAAAATGCATAAATTTTGCATATTCAAATTTATGCAATTTCTTATCCATCAAATATTTCAATAATAGGTACAAAAATGTTTGTGTGTACAAGTTTTCTGTTTAAAATTCTCTTCCGACAAATGAATAAAATAATGAAATGTATAACCACAGTCACAACCTTCAAAATACCGGAAATCGGGAGGTACCGTTCTATGTGGGCTATATGAAGTGGTCCTGTACCCACAAATTTCAGGTGGAAGGTTGTATACCCACAACGAAGACTTAATATCAAATTTCAGATATTTCGGTGGGATACTTAGGCCATATGTCCTTGAATATGGTTTTGCATATGCTCATTTTATGCAAATATGCCAAAATATGTCAATATATGCAAGATATGCAAAATATGCAAAAATTTCTGGGCTTAGTTCGTTTTATATTGTGATAAAACGAGTTTCTGTCTAATCAGATTTTCTCGACGACCATCCTAACCATATATGCATTTGCATAGGATTCCGCTGTCTAGTTATTACCTATGTATGAAATACGGATGGTTATCATGATTATGATATTTTTACAACCTGATATTCCTGTATCATATTTTGAAGAACTTTTAGATAAGAGTAGATAAAATCTTTATTATAAGATGATTCCATAAATATGTAGTAAGGCATCAAAATCTAGAAACTCGTCGATCGAGTTTATGTTTCGAATTGTTTTGTCCGCTTTATGGTCAAAAACGTCATTTTTTTAAACCAAAAATTTAAATTTTTACTTTTTCTGTACACCATTTCAGTAAAATCTTAAACTTATTACAAAATGGATCGATATGGGACTAGGTTTGTATGTCCTTGAAAAGCCCACAAAGTATATGCCAAACGGCTTATTTGTTTTCGAGCGAGAGTTGGCACCACAAAACCTTTTATAAAAACAGGTTTTCGATTTGTCAAAAAACTTCGCTTATATTTTTCAACAAAAATTTAGAAAGCATATTAAGTTATACTCTTGCAAATGAAGAAAGAAAACTTTCTTAGTTTCGTAAGTTTCACGAAAAATGGTTTTTCAACTGGGGGTCATCATTAAGGCTCTAGAAGTACTGTAAAATTTTAGCATACATCCATTTTAAAACCTGGCCATGAATTGCTTATAATTTTGACGGTATACAGTTTTTTGATTCGTATTGCCCTTCATTTCCATATATTTTGAAGGCGTAAAGATTTTCGAATGGGGAAAAGTTCCTTCCAGAATAGCATCTGACAAAAAGCTTTCTACGTTGTATTTTGATGCTATTTTTCAATAGAAATAATATAAATATGAATGTTACTTCATATTTATGTTCTGTAGTTGAGTATTAATGAACATTCTAAAGAATATGTTAGGAAAAACACATTAGCTTATATGGGCCCAAATATAAGAAAAAGTTAAATATTTGTCCACATTATATTCATTTTTTGTGGTATAGGAAATTACCCTCGGAGCCGGAGTCGTGAAAAAAAAACTGGCCTGGAGTCGGAGTCGAGCCAAAAATACCTCGACTCCGAAACCCTGGGTCAAACATAGTTTAGTTCGAAGATAAGCCAAATTGGTCTACTCCTTCAGGTACCTCTTCCACAAAAGTTCAAAAATGTTCGGAAAAATTGTACGCCCGGTATCTCTTGAAGGAAGTGACCGAATTGGTCCACATTTTATACATCCTAATATATCTACCAGATATAGATCAGGTTCGAATATGGACACTTTTTGTCCGCTCCTTCGGGTACATTCCACACAAAATTTCGGATAAGTTCACTTGAAGACCTGCTCTCGAATCACTTTGTTTTTTGTTGAACCAACTTGCATTTGCTGTTTCAGTTACGACGGTAAAAGTTTTTTCAGGGGCAAGTCCATACTTCTTAAGAAAACAGCCCGAAAGGTTTAAAACCCTCCTATGGTACCATAAAGTGGCTGGAGAGCACGATAACTCTCGAACAGATTTGGTCAAAATTCGACCTACGTCATATTTTGTCCAAACTTAGTTTCAGTACAAAGATGGGCAATACCGGCCCACAAATTCCGGTACTCCCCCCCAATATTTAAAAATTCACTAAAATGGTATGCACGATATCTCTTGAACGTTGAACCGTTCTTTCTCTAGGGCACCTTCCCCACAAAAGTTCAACATTTGTGACTAAGTGCTGTTCAGGGTCTTTTCGAAGATCCTTTGGAAATGTATATCGATGCTGTTCGTTGTGATCCTGGTTACAGCGATATTATGTATTCCTTGGACAAGTCCATGCTTCTTGACATACTGGTCCAAAATTTATACGATGACCCATTGATATGTGGTCTGTTCCTTTACTCTTGAAAATGTTAAAACCGGCAAAAGTAGTAAAAGTTGTAAACTATTCCCATATGAATTATATGGTGTCAGAAGTAAAGGAACGCTTTTCGAGTAAAAAGTGGTAAAACTTGAAGATTCTTGCACGTAAAGGAACAGATCTATGACTAGTGGATATGAGGTTGTAAAATACTTATCATCCTAATTGTATGTCTGTTTTACTTAAAGAAAATTTCTTAACAAATTGCATTATTATTAAGACTTATTTATAAAACCCGTTATTAAGTTATTTTTACTGTGTATCATTTCATATCACGGAAGTACACTGTTATAACATTGGTTTAGGAAATTTACGAGGGGTTAGGATGTTCGAAAGTGATATAACTAAGACAAGTTAAATGGAAGAGGAGTAAAAACAAAAACTAACATCAAATAGGAGATGAAGAGCATTTACATGTTTACAATATGTTACACATACAATATTTATATATATTACGACAATGATGATGAGATGAGAACTCGTACTTTGCAGTATGACGGGTAACCTACGATTATATAACTACAGTGGCGTATCTTCGGTACATCTATATTGGATAACAGGGTTTTGATTTAGGGATATAATAGGAACTGGACACTGAAACATAATACGTTTTTCGGTTGAATAAAAAAGTCGCGTAAATACATTTTATATGGTAAAATTATTAAAAAATAATCTATAGTTTGGAGTTTTACTTACTATTTGTATGTAAGTGAAGCTTAATCTCATATTTGTTGTTTTCAAATTTAAAAACAACAAGTTTAAAATGGGATGTAGTTAAAATTGATTACTTTTGGAGTTTTATGTAGTATTTGTGGAGCAACCATGTAGTCTCTGGTAATGTTTCTAAAACACATCAACTTTTTACGGGCGAACCTGGTCGAACTAAATATGAATGCATGTATGTATAAACTAGAAGCTTTATGTGTAAAACCCCTTCTATCTATGACATTACATATGGAAGGAACATAATGAAATTTTCTTGTCACAATAAAACAAATACAAACATGCATTCGCTCCAGTACTCTACTATTTTAACATGCAGCTCTCATTTATTTATTCAGTTATTCATTTGTTCATCCATCCAATTCGTCCATTTTCAACAACAACAACAACATTCAAACTTGGACACACTCACAGAGGGCTAACATATTTTACAATGAAAGGAAGGTGTTTCATTCTACAATACGTACAAATATTGTGCACAATGTTACAGGCTCGTACCTATACATCCGACGGAAGGTCAAAGCAATGGACATTTTTCGAAATATTAGAATATATCAAAACATATTCTAACCAGAGTTTTGTAGATGTATGTAGATGTTTTTCGTACACTCCTTAAAATTGTCATACCCTAGAAATGTTGATATGTTGCACTTCTGTATGGAACTGACGCCACAGCATGCAAATATAAATGTAAATATTTAATGACAAAGAAAGACAAAAACTTATAAAAACATGTTCTTTAGTACGATAAAGAAATAAGATGCAAGTTCTAAAATGAAATTTAGGAACAAAGCGTAGCTTAGCCAATGGTCAATACAAAACTATAAAAACAGCAGGAATCAGTTGTTTTTTCCCAAAATTGGTTTTTGCTATTTACGAGGCCTATTTACAAATTGTTAGGTACTTACAAGCTATGAATTTTAACCAGTGGAGTCCGAAATGAAGCCATTATTGATGCCTTGCTAGAAGTGTAGTGGAATACACATGAATACATATCGCTCATTTATTCAAAGAGCGACATATCTCAAAAAATACAGTTTCGAGAAAAACGCGTTTAAAGTAAGCGATTGATATTTGACTTATCAATTTAAAAAGAGTATTACACTGTGCAACATTTTCAAGTCAATTTTGTGCAAACAACTTCTACTACTGTATTTATGAATGCACAAACCTAATGCACAAAAACCCTGTTTGGGTTTTGTGTTTTTAGATCGGGCTTAGATTTGTTATGGCCCCGTCTAAGCATGACTAAATGTTGACTCGAGGCATTTATCTCTGATACCAATTCGATTCTTGTTTAAGCCTCTGAAGCAAACTTGTAGATAAGAGCATGATGAAAATATTTGGAGAAATAATTGCCTTGAAAAACTGCATTTGTAGCCTCAAAATGCATAATATATCTAAAAAGACCTTTATTTCGTATCTTTCGCACCATATCTCCAAAACTGTTACATTTTTAGCTAAATTTTCTTTGAAAGAAATATCCGCTGGAATGTAATTCACAACTATACAAAACATTCCATTCTTGTAAAATGCCGCTATCGCGCTATTTTTAGCACATTTTTCAAAGGAAATGTAATAAATATACTAACAATGCATTGAAATCCAAAATATGAAAATAAACTGGTATTGTGAACATTGTTTGAAATCTGTTTTTTAGAAAGTATGATATGCAATACAGCCTAAACAACATGAAATAAGTATTTTAGAGTTTGAGAATGGTCTGAAGAATTGCTGAGAACATTATTTGGAAACTTTTTGCTAAAAGTTACTTGGTTCAGCCCCTAATAGTTTAGCTGCAACTGACCATGATTCTAGAAACTATGTAGACTTTGATATATTTTTTCGGTTTTGATACGCTAGATACAGTTTTTCCCAGATCTTCTGTTTGACACGTAGGTTCTTCTACTTTAGGGCTACAATATTGCTAAAGCACGCGAAGTAAAATTCTGATTAGTTTCTGAGATAAAGCCCCGATCAGTGGAAAAAAGGGGTCGTTTAAGCCCGATTTAGACGAGGTTATAAAATCTAAACCCGAGTTATCAAAATGAAAGCGAAGTTGGGTTTATGTTGTCTCATTATTAGACAGCGGAATCCTATGCAAATGCTTTCTCTTTCTCTACGACCATCTGATTGGACAGAAACTCGTTTTATTACAAAATAAAACGAATTAGGCCCAGAAATGTTTGCATATCCTGCATATTTTGACATATCTATCTATCTTCTATATATATAAAAGAGTAGTGAGGTGAGTGAGTGACTGACTGACTGATTCATCAACGCCCAGACGAAACGGCTTAAGCTAGAAACTTGAAATTTTTAGTGTGGGTTGCTGTTGGTGTGTAGGGAGAGATAAGGCTGGATTTTTCGAAATTCTAACTGGAAGGGTACGAAAAGTACTAAAAGGTACTAAATATGGTACCCTTTGTATTACGCGAACGCGTACAGCTAGAAATCTGAAATTTGGAGCGTGGGTCCCTATTTATGTGTACGATAGATGTACCAAAGGGTTTTTGGAAAATCGTACTATAAGTGTACGAAAAGTATTGAAATGTACTAATTTTGGTACCATTAGGTATCATGTGAACGGATAGAGCTAGAAGCTTGAAATTTGGAATGATAATTAAGGTTGAGAACTAACGATTACACTGTGCCACATTTTTAAGGAGATCTTGTGCAAACAATTCGAACTGAGGATTTTTAGAAAGTAGAGACCCAAACGACAAGAAGCCCTAGTTGGGGTTTGTTGTGTCAGATCCAGCTCGGATTTTATAGCGCCATCTAAACCTGGGTAAATATTGAGTTTTGTAAAGAAATTCGGGGTTATATCTCTGAAATCAATGCGAATCTTCTTCTGACCTCTGAAGCAAATTTGTAGATAAGGACGAGAATAAAATATTTGGAGAAATAATGAACTCGAAAAACTACATTTATTGCCTCAAATTTCTAAATATATGCAAAAATTCCACAATTTTTATACATTTCGCACCGTATCTCCAAAACTGTTAACTTTTTCTGAATATTTTATTTTCGAAAAATATGTAATACACAACTCTTCGGAACATGTCATTGTTGTAAAATGCCTCTATGCCGTTGTTTTCAGTACATTTTTCAACGACGTTTTAATAAAAATTTCAATAATGTAGTGAAATCCGAAATGCGAGAATAAACTGTTGGTGTGAACTGTGTTTGAAATATGTGTTGTAAAAGATATGATGCAAAATGCCGCTGAAACAAGATGAAGTAAGCATTTTAGAGTTTCAGAATGTTCAAAGAATTGTTGAGAGCTTTATTTGGGAGATTTTTGCAAAAGGTTACTTGGTTCAACTCCCAATAGTTTAGCCGATACTGACCAGAATTTCAGCAATTATGTAAAATTTTCTATATTTTATAGATTTTGATGCCCTAGATGGAGGTTTTCTTATGTGGTTTTTTCAAAAGATTAGTTCTACTGGTTTAGGGCTACAATATTGCTAAAGACAGCAAGGCCAAATTCCTATTCGTTTCTGAGATAAAGGCCTGATAAATGCAAAAAGTGTAGATTTAGCCCGGTTTAGATGAGGCCATAAAATCCGAACTGGATCTGACAGGACAAAACCCTACTAGGGTTTTTTGTAGTCTAAATATGTACTTTAAAAAAATGCATACTCGAAGTTGTTTGCATTTTTAGTGTTGCATAGTGTTATATAAGGAGTTGTTTTCTGGTTGTGAACTCATGTGTACTAAATGGTACTAAATTTGGTACAATTTCGATTGTGGGTGAACGAATAAAGCTGGAATCATGAAACTGAAATTTAAGATTACTGCAGGAATATAGTCTTGAGATATGTAGATACTTTTGGAAATGGAAACTTATGTGTACTAAATGGTACTAAATGTAGTACAATATGGATTTTAGGTGAACGAATGGACCTGGAATTCTGAAATGTGGAATTAAGATTATTGTTGGAGTTTAGGATTGAAATGTGGAGGCAGTTTTGGAAAATCGTACTTATGTGTACGAAAAGTACTAAATGGTACTAAATTTGGATTTGAGTGAAAGAATAGAGCTGGAATCATGAAATTTAGAGCTGCGATTACTATTGGAGTGTAGGAGTGAGATATGGAGGTAGTTTTGGAAATTCGTACTTATGTGTACTAAACGGTACTAAATTTTGTACACTTTGAATCTGGGTGAACGGATGGAGCTGGAATCCTGAAATTTAGAATAGAAAAGAAGATTTTTGTTTGATTGTAGGATTGAGAAATGGTAGAGATATGGAGATCGATGGGTGGGGGGTGAAAAATTCTTTTTGGCGATGAATATCGATGAAAATAATGTGATGAGCCCGAAAGGACAGTTCTGCCGTAGGTCAAACTTCTGAGATGTGAAGCTATTTTCGCAAGTATTAGGAAAAAAATCAAAAACTTCGTCGCGCGATATCTCAGAAACTTGACCTATGGTGAAAATTTCCTTTTGGGTTCTTAGTATACTCATCAAGGGCTTTCATCTCCAAAAGTGCTGCTGCACATTATTTATAAACAAGTAAGAAAAGTCTATAGTCGGAAGGAGCCGACCATTGGATACCCTATACCACTATCCCTGGACAATCGCTCTCCACGGAACTTCTTTTCAATGATTGTGAAAATTTAAATATCAAATATCAGATCATCATTCAACATTGTAGGCATCTTTTTCGACCTATACTCTTACCCGGTGCAAAATTTCGTGACTGTTGATGTATAATAGCGACTTCTAGCGAGTTTATTATTACACTACAAACAAATAACGGAATATATTAGGCTGTAACTCTGTTATCTGATCATGCACACCAACATAATTGGCATCAATTGAAAGGTCAAGCGTTCCACTTTCAAGTATATCTCACTTGTCCGGAATGTCACTTCCAGGAATAATAAGCTGTATATTAAAAATTTTCACAATTTTCACACAAAAGTTTTGGTCCATTTAGCCCTCTAATTATTATCCGATCGCCATCTCAAATTGCAAACGCTTACCTTATTTAAAATTACGCGTTGATCGGACTATTGTTGAGACCTACAGAGCCGCTAGAAAATTGGACATAAACATAATATTGTTTTTGGTCCATTTCACCCACTAAATATTTCACGATCATCACCAATAAGAGTAGGGATCTATTCTGATCTGAACCCGACCTCCATACAAAATATCGTGACGATCGGTCCATAATTGCGGCCTGGAGCGTGTTTACAATTTATAATGGACAGACGGACGGACACACATCTCAAAATCGCTTTATCTCGTCGAGATATGAAGATTGATATACCACATCGGGGGTCTCCGGCGAATATTTCGCGGTGTTACATGAATTTTTACCAAAACAAACTTATAATACCCTTTTCCACATTGTGGTATAGGGTATAAAAAGGAACTATAATTAGTTTTAGGGGAACAGATAAAGCTGGAAAAATGAAGTGCGGTTGGGATATAGGTTGGATATAAGGAGGTACTTTTTAAAACGTTTACCTATGTGTACGGAAAGTTTGGTACCATTTTGGTATTGTGTAAAAGGTTAGGGCTGGAATTCCGAATCTTTGTATTAGGGTCAGTGTTTGTGTTTATGTAAGAAGTTTTTGGAAACGCGTATGAAATCTAAAATTATGTAGGTAGGTCGCTTTTGGCCGAGTTATGGAGTAGGTGTAGGAACAAAGCTGGGATTATATCATTTGGAAATACGCTATTTGTACAAAAAATACGAAATGACAAAAAATTTGTTATGAAGATCACTACAAAATTTGAGATAAAGTTCTGAGTTTGAAAAATGCTAACGCGAAGGCGGTTTCTAAATAATATACCGAAATCAAGTGGTCAAACGTGAAGTATCTTTTCAAAAAAAAGTTTTTTGGTTTTGAACGCTGTAGTATGTTAATTTGAAAACGTGGTCCTATTCGACAATTTTGTTAGTTAGAAAGTTTTTACCCCCTGGGAATATAAAGTCCTTAATTAAAATGCCTCACAAAAAATGCTGTTACAATATTAAAATGAATTAAATCAATTAAATTAAAATAGGTTTCAGTCCAGCAAAATCTCCAGTGTTCACCATATCCATATTAAATATTGTTTATTTATATTTTTCCTTTCCGCATACGAAGTAGCGGGTATTTGCTAGTTTTTACATATCTGCATAAAATGAGCATATGCAAAACCATATGCAAACATATATTCAGGGATTTGTGGTCTAAATATCCCACCGAAATGGCTGAAATTTGGTATTAAGTCTTCGTTAGGGATATGCAACTTTAAAACTGAAATCTGTCCGCATAGGTCCACGTCCACGCCCCCAATTAACGGTACCTACCGATATTCGGTATTTTAAAAGTCGTAGCCTCAATATCCCACCGAAATGACTGAAAATTGGTACTTAGTCTTCGTTGGGGGTATTAAACTTTCCACCTGAAATTTATCGGTATAGGTCCACGTCTTCATATATCCCCCATAGAATGGTACCTCCCGATTTTCGGTATTTTGAAGGTTGTGGCCTCAATATCCCACCGAAATGACTGAAATTTGGCATTTTGTCTTCGTTGTTGGTATAAAACATTCCACCTGAAATTTGGCGGCATAGGTCCACGTCTTCATATAGCCCCCTTAGAACCACACCACTCGGGTAGAGATTGTTATTCCGTTATAGTATGTTGATAATTATATCCAACCTGATGAATTGAGAAACCTCAGAAGGTCTCCCAGACCTAGTTCGGTTGCCTCAGCAATATCGTGTAGGAACGGTCGTCCACGAGTTTTCAATCTTCTTTGCAATTGTGCAGGGCAGGAGCAGAGGAGGTGTTCAACCATTTCTTCCTCTTCTTCGTTTCCGCAGCTGCGAAAGTAGTCGTTGTGTGGAATACGTAAACGCTTTGCATGGTTACCAATGGCCCAGTGACCGGTTAGCACCGCAATTAGTCTTGCCAGGTTCAGTCGATTTTGGCTAATCAGGAACTCTGTACGTTTGATATTGTAGTGTGGCCATGTAGATTTTGATATTTTACAAGTTTTCGTCTTGTCCCATCTGATCTCTGGTTGTGAAAGATAGTATTTGTGGCTGTGGTTATACATGTATCTATTTTATTGAATTTTAAACAGAAAAATTGTACATACAAACATTTTTGTACCTATTATTGAAATATTTGTTGCATACGTCATATGTTTCGATTTCAATGTTATCAGAAGCCAAAAATATGCCCAGTTCCAAAATTTGACAAAAATCGGACCAAAAATAGGGGTTGCATAAAATTCCGCTTTCTACTCATAATGTACGTTCAGAAAATGTCTATTAGAAGTTCTTTGCATTTTAAGTGTTGCACAGTGTTACACAAAAATTAGAATAACTGCTTGGACCCTATTTTGCAAACAGCTAGCCAGATATCTGTGCTGAATTTCTGTGCAAGATCAAGCTTGATTTGAAGCGTTTTAGTGCTTCATAAACTCAAAAAACGGGGTTTCTTGGATTTTAAACTTAAAACGGACATAACCTCTTTTTTCCACAACGGACATTTACAGCTTACTTTTATTTAAAAGGCGAGAGCCATGTCTTTCGAAAAAGCAATAATTTTTAAAAATTGGGTAACAAATGGTTATGTTATAGTGATTTAAGTGTGACAAAAACGCATTAAAAACAGGAAAATGTTTCCTGGTGCTCTAGGCTATGTAGAAGACACCAAACTGCGTAATTATTTACTTTTATCAAGAAGGAAATTTAGTTAGCTTTACAAAGTGGGGAAAACTAATGAAATCGGTTGAAAAATGCATGAGTTATGGCATCTTTAGTGTTTTAACTTTTTGGTTTTTCCTTTATACAAAATTGGTACCTTGTGCGTAATTGTTAACTAGACAAATTCAAACTACAATCATACGCACCAAGGTACCAACTGTAGTGGATTAGCATAGTTAGTGCCAGTACTTGTGCAGTGTTATTTTTGTTTGACTAGATGTGGCTTTGTTTTTAAACTGCATACTTAAGCCAAAGTAACATCGGTTGAAGTTTTTAACCTCAAATCCTCAACATTACGTGCATAAACCAACTTCCACAGTTGGTCCGAGCTCTATGGAGGCTTTGGGCGTCGATACCGTCAATTTGGTTTGGTCGCCGAACAGGTTAGCTCATTACCTTAGAAGGGTGTTACAGGTCCCAGGTGACACAAAGGAAAAGGGGGACCAAAATGAAAGGGATAGGTCCTGGGTCTTGCCATGTTTAAGGGCCGTTGCTTGGTATTATTCATCCGCTACGACACACTGCACCATAGCCGCTCCCATTTTTCACGGTAACATTTTTCATTATCTTCCTTTTTATACCATTAAAAATGGGCAAAATGTGCCTCATCGAAATAAGGATTTTATACCCTTAGTATGTTTGGACGAAATACGTTTCAGACAATTTGGAGTCGATTTAGCAATGTCCGTCTGTTTGCCTGTCTGGCAGGCTGGTGCGCACGACAATTCTCGAACGGATGAGTCGATTGGATCCAAAATTTGGCTTTCGTAATATTTTGTCCAAACTTAGTTTAAGTTCGAAGATGGGTTACATCAGTCCACTCCTTCCGGTACCTCCCTCACAAAAGTTCGAAAACGTTCGGAAAATTTGTGCGCACGATAACTCTTGAAGGGAGTAACCGATGTGATCCACACTTTGCACATCGTGAAATTTCTACCAAGCATAGATGAGGTTCCAATAAGGACTCAATCGGTCCACCCCTTCGGGTACCTCCCACACAAAACTTCGGAAAAGTTCAGTTTAGGACCAGCTCTCGAATCGCTTCGGTTTTTGTTAGTACATCTTGTATTCACCGCCCCCCATTACGACGGTACAAGTCTTATCTGGGGCAAGTCCATACTTCCTGAGAAAGTAGTCTGAAAATACAAAAAAACCCCTTTAACACCGTGTGTAGTGGTTGGAGCGCAAGATAACTCTCGAATGGATCTGCCGATTTGGTCCAAAATTTGACCTTCGTCATATTTTGTCCAAACTTAGCTTAAGTTCGAAGATAAGCCATATCGGGACACTCCTTCAGGTACCTCCCCCACAAAAGTTCGAAAATGTTCGTATAAATTGTGCGCACGATAAGTCTTGAAGGGAGTGAACGATGTGGTCCATACATTACACCTAATATATCTACAAGATGTATATCAGTGTTGAATATGGATTATATTTGTCCACTCCTTTGCGTAACTCCCACACAAAATTTCAGATAAGTTCACTTTTGACCTGCCCTCGAATCACTTTTATTTTTGTTGAAGCAACATGCATTCGCTGCCTCAATTACGAAGGCAAAAGTTTAGGGGTAAGTCCATTATTCTTGATAAAACTGGGGGGCACTATAACTTTCGAACTGATCGACCGATTTGGTCCAAAATTTGGCTTTCGTCATATTTTGTCCAAATGTAGTCTTAGTTCGAAGATGTGCAACAACTTACGGTACTTCTCCTTTCACTAAAAATGCAAAATGGAATGCACGATGTCTCTTGAAACTTTGGATCTCCTAAATTTAGTTTAACTTTCAAAACGACCGATATCGATTTTATGATCCAAAATTTATTATATCTATCAAATATAAGATCGTAATGGAATATGGAAGAATACAATTTACTATGCAAAATTTAAATCTAAGATGGTCGCCGCTACCAAATGGCTGACAACAATTTTTTATCAATCCCTCCAATATGGGTATCAAATAAAAGGGCTTGACAAGAAGAATACAGTGCACTATACAGTATATTTTATACACCCCAAAGCCATACAGTTTCTAGCTAAGTACAATTACGGGACGGCTGAAAGAAGAATGTTGCCTTTAATACTATCATGGGCTTCTACAATACATAAAATGCAGGGCAGCACTGTGGATCACGCAGTCGTATACTTAGGTGCGAAACTGTTTGAAGAAGGTCAAGCCTACGTGGCTCTTAGTAGAGTAAGATCTTTGCAGGGACTACATATAGAGGAGTTGGACTGCAATAAACTAACGGGCAAGAAACCTTGCAATAATGAAGCACTAAATGAATTAAACAGAATGCGAAATAAAAACTAAAAAATAGAAAATAAAAATAGGTAAAAAAACTTTTTAAGTTAAACGGTTTTATATTAAACATACATTGCAATGTTTAAGATAAATGTACTAAAAACCAAAAAATAATAAAATAGATACAGTCGTGGGAATTATAAACATATGCATAGACTAGACTAAAATAAAACCGTGGGGCACGTCAATTGTCTACAAATTATCGACTTAATGTGCGATAGAAGAATCGTTTAATTCATCGTAAGGCAGTTGGCCCGCAGACGCTGAGGAAATTACTTACTATTTTCTTGCTCATGGAAATTCCAATAGTTTACACTCCTTGTAAATAAAAGAGATGTTTCAACTAGTTTATCGTTGAACATTCACACTGCTGCCTGGCGAGGAAGCGTTTCACTGCTCGTAGTTTGTCTTTAATCGACAAAGTACTACTCGCTCACCACTATGAAACCTTAAAACTCGCTTATAATCAGCTTGCTAGCTTGTTTCCACATTCTAGCCCTACTTATAACACGTCCATCGTTGTCGGTTGAACAACTGCCTAATTATAGTGTAACATTACAAAACAAACATTTTAATCAACGATTGTAGACAATTGACGTGCCCCACGGTTTTATTTTAGTCTAGTCTATGCATATGTTTATAATTCCCACGACTGTATCTATTTTATTATTTTTTGGTTTTTAGTACATTTATCTTAAACATTGCAATGTATGTTTAACATAAAACCGTTTAACTTAAAAAGTTTTTTTTACCTATTTTTTTTTTTTATTTATAACTATATATAGAATTTGCTGCAGTTTAAAGATAGAAGATACATTATCTGGAAACGGAATACCGTCTTCCAACATGTAATTTGAGCTATCTGTCGTGCTTGCAGTTTCTCGATATTATACTTTCGACAATACAGAACATCTTTTATATAAAATATCATCAACTTAGTATAATATCCTCTTACATGCTAAAAATAGTTAGACATCTACATAGGACTCTTTTGTTTTTTTCTTCTTCTTGAAAACCACAAAATGAAATAAAGGATTTCATCATAATATTTTTTGCTTTGTTTTTTTTTGACATTTTTTGTTTTTATTTCCTTCTATTGTGTAAATCTTTTAAAAACGCATTTATTCACTCACTTGAGTTGAGTGTTAACATATTCCTATGATATGTGGTGTTTGTCGTCTCTAAGGAACATAGACGAATGCGGCGGGTTGGTCGTCATTGACGAAGGACGTACGATTTACACAAATGAAATTTATGTTTTGTTTATTCAACAAATGCAAAAATTCACACAAACCAAATGGCACATAGGGGCAATGCATGCTCATTGCCATATGAGGTGAATGCATACAACGTATATGTACATACATATAAGTGCGTCTATATACGAATACAAGTATTTACATTAACATTTATTTGCTTATGGTAGGTAGGTGTGGCTTTGTCTATAAAATAACCATAAACTAGTCACTTGTGAACAAACATACGCACACATAATTTGACACCTATGGCAGATTATATTAAAAGTGTTTAGATTTCATTGCCTTGATTCGCAATTTTATGTGGCTTGGCTTTATTGACTATTTTTTTTTTTTTTTGGTTTGCATTAAAATAAATATTTATTTTTATCAGAATCATTAATGAGATTACGATTAAACCGAAACCAGAGAATGTTTATTTAGATATGGCTAAACGCAAGTTAAATAATTATTGGTGAAATGATTTTAAATATGCACCTATGGAATTTTCTCAAAATAACGAGAAATAGTCAAATCTGGCAGCCGTGACTGCGACTCCCATTATCGGGACAAGTAATGACGATTTTCAGCATTTGTGTAAGTCGAGCTTCATCTGCTATACAACGACATCAGTATAGTAAAACGTATCGAGATACAACGATTGCGTTGGCTAGACCATGTCATAACAATGAGAATGAGTTCGAACGACGTCGATTTTCGACGTCAACGCAGATTGGCTCGTAGATTTTTTGAAGAATTTTTCTCTCGAATACACCAAGCACGGCCTAATCTGCTTGCGCAAGTACCCATGCTTCGGCACCATACATTACGGGCTGTATCAGTGTTTTGTAAAGTGTTACTTTTATTTGACAAGATGTGGTTTTATTCTTAAACTGCTTACTTAGGCCAAAGTAGCATCTGTTGGCCAACACTATTCTTCTTTTTATTTCACAATTGATGTTGTTTGTTGTGTTTATGGCGGTGCCTGAAGACGAAGTCTTTTACTACCTCAAAATTGTAGGTAAAAAAATTCAGAGTTGGTGCGAAATCAGCGGGCGTATTACGTGTCGATACCATCAACTTTATTTTATTGCCGTTTACTACAGGACCGACTTTAGCAGATTACATTTTGACTTTTTCAAAGGTATCAGATACTTCCCTTACCGATCGAGCTATGATGTCAATGTCGTCGACATAAGTAAGTAATATAATGCTGTTTGTATATATTGTTCCACTTCTTTTGATCTTCGCATCTCGTATAAACTTTTCCATCAGAATGTTGAAGATATCAAACGGCAGGCCGTCTCCTTGTCTGAAACCACTTTTTTTTGGTAATAAAATCTTCGGAGAGGTTCTTACCTATTTTAACTGAGGACCGAGTATAAGTAAATGTAATCTTACAAAGCCGAATGAACTTTGCGGGGATACCAAATTGAGACATTGCATGGAATACCTTTGATCGGAGGGGACTGTCGAATGCTGCTTTATAATCGACAAAAAGGTGATATGTGTCAATCTGCATCTCTTGGGTCCTCTCCAGGATTTTCGGAAGGGTAAATATCTGGTCAATGGTGGACTTGCCAGGTCTAAAGCCACATTGGTATGGTCCAATTATTTCGTTGACCATTGGCTTTAGTCGTTCGCACAATATCCCTGACACTATCTTATAGGCAATAGGGAGAAGACTTATGCCCCTATAGTTGGAGCATACAGTCTTATCTCCTTTCTTGTGGGCGGGACACAGGATGCTCAGGTTCCAATCGTCGGGTACGCGTTCTTCCTGCCAGATGGTGCTAACTAGCTGATGCATACACCTTATCAGCGCGTCGCCTCCGGTTTTAAACAGCTCGGCTGGTATGCCATCGGCTCCTGCTGCTTTATTATTCTTCAGCCGGTTGATTGTTGTTTTTACCTCATCTTGGCCTTGAGGTATACATTCTATACCATCTTCTGGGATTGGATCTGTAGTATCATCGTCTTTGCTACTATTGGATACCAGCAGATTGGAGAAATGTTCCTTCCATATCCTGAGCACGCTATCTGTATCTGTTACCAGATTACATTGCTGGTCTCTACAGGAGGAAGTGCCTGTACCAAAACCATCTGTTTGATGTTTCACTCGTTGGTAGAATTTTCGGACTTCATTCTGGCTCCTGTACATCTCGATTTTTTCACACTCCCGCTTTTCCATTTCTCTCTTTTTCTTGCGGAAAAGACATTTCTCTTCGCTCCTTTTCTCCCGATATCTCTCTCGTGCGCTACCCGTGCTTCTTTGATCTGGAGAAAGCCTTATGAATATCGAGACGCTTAAATCTGGTTCTGCTAACTACCATGTTTTTTGCAGCTGCAAAGCATATCAGCCTCATACCATTGTCAGATGTTTCACTGTGGTGACTGAATTTCCCGACTATTGGGCCAAAGATATTCTCTTTCCAATTTTGGCATAAAAATCGCCTAGAATGATTTTAATGTCATGGGCAGGGTAACGGTCATACATTTCTTCTAAGCGCTCGTAAAATATGTCTTTGGTCTGTTCGTCCTTGTCTTCAGTGGTAGCATGAGCGCAAATGAAGCTGATGTTGAAAAATTTAGCTTTTATTCGAATTGTAGCAAGTCTTTCATTCACTGGTGTGAAGCTGGAGACCAGGTGTTTTAACCCCCCGACCAACTGCAAATCCGCAACCAAACTCATGCTTTATGTCATGGCAGCTATAATACAGTGCGTCACCTTTACGTGTTGTTGAGACGCCTTTCCCATTCCATCGTATTTCCTGTATGGCAGTAATATCGGCCTTGTACTTTTCAAGTACGTCTGCCAATGCGAAGACTGCACCTTCTCTATAAAGAGTGCGAACATTCCAGGTGCAGATTCGCAGATCATGGTCCTTAAAACGTTTGCGGGGTTCGTCAACTTTAGAGGGGTTTGTTTATCTTTTCTTTCGTTTTTGCATAGTAGGCTGTTTTTTTTTACGGGAGGGTTACTATCCCGACGCCCAAACCCAAGTTTTTAACGTTCTTATGGGTGAACGCGCGGCACATGTTAGCTCACTACTTTTAAGGGTGTTAAAGGCAGTTCCCCAGGTGACACCACCGGGAGGTCAGTGTCCACTTAAGATGAAAGAGGGACCAAGATAAATCCTGGGCTTTGCCATTTTATAGCCGGTCAGGACCGTTCCTTGGTATCTTCCATCCCCTACGTCACCCGACGTCCACCTAAATCGAAAAATTTTAGGTGGAAACTTTTGTATACCCAAAGAAGTATAAGTACTACATTTCAGCCATAATAATGGTAAAACCTTCAAATAACCGAAAATCGGTATGTGCCATTCTATGGGGTCCAGGAACGAACACAGAAATTCATTTTGGGTGGGGGAGTCTTTATCAAAACGTGGACCGACATAGCCCATTTTCAATACCAAACATCCTAGAAGTAATAGAAACTTCTGTACATCTTGAAAATTACGGGTTGTATCTTGATTTCAACAGACGGACGGACGGACAGGTCTATTTTGACTTAGAATATGCTGATCAAGAATATATTTACTTTATAGGATCTCCAACGAATATTTCAATATGTTACAAACGGAATGACAAATTTAATTATACCCCCCATATTATGGTGGATGGTATAAAAATGTGATGAATTGGCGACTATTGTGAGATATTTGTTGTTCGACCACCTACGGCAGACTACTCTACACCCAGAAGGGACAAGGAAGACATCTCTCATATCAATGTGTGGACTTCCATTAGTATTGGTTCAATGATGTGGGACCTACTTTTCATTGCCAAGACCGAATGACGTCCGTTACGACACCACTTGTAGAGAAGTTCTGATCAGGGATAGAACCGTGGACCTTCTGAGTACAAGGCGGACGTGCTTACCACTGCAACACGATGACTTCCGTTATTATAGTATGCCGGTTTAAGATAATATTTGAAATCATATTTGGGGTTAAGAATGAATACACACGTCAGCTCCCAATCATCAGCCGGTCCAAAAGTTGGCTCCCCAAGTGTCACCACAAACATTTTGTACAAAAGCGGCCTAACCTATGCTGAATATTACTACATACCTATGTATGGAAGTGGGAAACAAAAACCACTTAGGAACAAACTTGACAGACTGGCCTCCAACAATCATATGCGGCATATTTGCAAATAATTGAATTTAACATTAGCTCGCTTTTTGGTCATTCATTTTGGGATCTTAGATAAGCTATGCGTAATTTTTCTTCCACGAGATATGAGTTTTCTAAACTTACGACCCAACCACTTCACACAAAGTCCAAGTGGCAGTGCCTTTGGGGCAACTGTGTAAATGTGCCACCAAAACGGGGTACCACAGAACTGAGAATACTACAGGTAACCGCCACACTAAAACACACTCTTTGTATGTTGCTGCTACTGTTGTTGCTGTTGTTCGTCGCCTATAATGTGTATCATTAATTACGCCAAGGGGTAATAAACTTATCACAATAAGAAATTAGCACACATCTTAAAAATGTCATAAAAGGCACATTTAAGAGAGTTACTTTAGTCGTAGCAGGCCTGTGCTAACGCGATGAGTAACTTTGTATTGCAAATGGGTGAGGGATGAGGCAGACTGCTGCAAGGAAATAAATTGGTAACTTAAAACAATTCCATAATTAAAAATGAGAAAAAAAACGACATGAAAAACTTCATCGGAGTGTTACACGCGTTATTGTGAGTAAAATCGCCACAAACAATTAACTTTTTGCCTTCTGCTAAACAACCCTGTCCCCCTTGCTGTGGAAGCCCATCATTTTAACCCCACCAAGTTTGAAATTTTAAATGCTTAGAAGCAAACACAATTTCTCAACACTATACTTAATGCCACAAACAAAATATTTAATTGTCAGTTATGGTTTGAAGTCGCCATCATCTTGCATTGCCAACGCCATTAGCCTTTCAGTGTTCTGTCTGTCCGTCTGTCTATATATGTCTGTCTGCAGCATGACAGCATTTGAAAAGGCTTCATTTTGTGCTGCATTTTTTTCTTTTTTATTATTTTAATTCGCCCTAGTTGGCCGAACATCTCCGCAAGCATGGTTATTATGATATTATAACGCTGCCAGACAATTTTTCGAAATTCTCCTCCATTATGACCATTATGCAGTTTAGCTAAATATCGCCAACATTTGCCAAGCGCTATATTTTGTACAATGTGGAATGCTATTTTAACCGGAAGCCTAATTACAATTACCTTTGGGCTCTACCCACTTTTCTTCTGTGTTCCAGCTGCTGCTGTTTGGTCATAGTAAACGATTATATGCAATTTGCTTTGGATACCCTACGGAGATTGTGGGGAAGTGAATGACAAAGTAACAACAAGTAAGCAAAGGCTATAGTCGGACGCGGCCGACCATGTGATACCCTACACCACAACCTGTAGGAATTAGCTATGTGCAACCGCCTTGCACGCTGAATGTCCGGGTTCGATTCCCATCAAATTGTCAACGGTGGCAAAATACCCCTTAGTAATGTTAGCGATATTTCCTGAGTATTTCAGCCATGAAAAACGTCTCTACAAGTGGCAACTTAGGACACGCCGTTCGGACTCGGCGATAACAACTAGGTCACATATCAATAACATAATATGAGTCCATTGAATAAGAGAAGCCTCCCTTGTCTTTACTGGGATGTTTGTGGAAAAATATATAAATTATAAATTCACATTGATTAGCCCCTCCTGCTACAACTTTAAATTGTCTTTGAATATCAGGTTTCTTTTTGAAATACACCTAAAATAAATATATATACCATGCTATTTGGTATATTTGATACTTGGGAAAATTGCGAGTTTATTGAAGATCTATCGTCCAAAATTGTGGACTTGTACCTCACATATGCTCCGAAAATAGTTCATTGTGGGCATATATTGTGATATCTAAAATATATTTTATACCGGTAGAAATAACTAACAATGAATAGAAATTCAAAAATTTTGCATGCAAACAAATTTATAAATCCCAAAATTATTCATATTCAATTATACAGCAAAAAAGATAGTATAAGTCAGCTGCGCTAACGGTGATATACCTTCAGCCTCTAAAAATATATTTATTTTGTAACACGAGTTCGCTTCAAAATACGTGGAATCTGTAGGTATTGTAATATGGGGCTATACCAAATCAATTTTAGTAAGCTAAATTCTAAGTTTTGGAAATATTTGAGAATTATTTTTTCATATTTGTAATTTTAGTTGGAGCCGGCAGGGGTTTTTGGAACTTCTGGACTATTATCTCAGGAAGTATGACTTACCCCGGGAAAGGGTCCAGAATAAGGACCGTAAAAAGAACCTTATTCTTCTTCAAAAAAGAAGAAAATAATAATCAAATAGATCCGATACGGGTCCTCAAACTGCACTTTTCCCAAATTTTGTGTGTGAGGTACTCGAAGGACGGACCGATATAGTCCATATTCCGACCTGACACATGAATGGATGAAATAATAAGATGTGTAAAGTTTCGACTAATCAGAAAATCCACTTGAGAGTTAACTTGCGGATTTGCGGCGCAAGTACAATCTGCTCAAAAAAATTCAAAACGATTCGAGAGGACTCTTAAACTTCCCTTTTTGTGTGGGAGGTACCCTAAGGACCGATATAGTCTTATCCGATCTGTATCTGGAAACAATTTTTTGAAAACAATTTTGAACTTTTTTGGGGGGGTGTGGACCGACATAGCCTACATTCAAATTTAAACAAAGTTTGGGCAAAATATTACGTTGTATAAAATTTGTTTCTAATCGGTAGATCCGTTCGAGAGTCATCGTGCGCACCAGCCAGCTAGACAGTAAAAGGGACAGATGAACGGACAGCGGTCTAAAACCAATATTTCGATGAAACACATCTTTGGTCGTATTTTTTTGTATCCCCTTTACCCTAAATCCTGAGGTATAAAGTAGGTGGCGAGGCGACCCCATATTGCAACATTTGTATAAAAATCCAATTTGACAACTAAACTGAAAATTTCTCTGTCATGATAGAGACAACTTGTAGCATGGGCGCAAATTGTGGTTCTCTACACAAAACACATTATATATCAGGCAGTAGGTGCGTTATCTAGCAGACACATTATTGCAATTTGCATCAGGGGAAAGATCAGTAGTTATTTTTCCATATGTAGGCTACTTTTCCGGTATATGCCCTCAAGGAATGAAAATATGGACCAAAAATAAAATTTGTAAATAAAATTTTTTTCATACAAAAGTAATGGTCTATGTCAACCGCTAAATAATATCAGATAATCATGCAAAATTATAGGCATCTTCTTCAACCTAAACTCTTACCTCGTGTAAAATTTCGTGACTATTGAGCTATATTTGCGACCTCTAGCGGGTTTATGATTGCACTACTGGATATATTAGGCTGTAACTCTGTTATCTGATCACGTACATCAACATAATTGACATCAATTGAAAGGTCAAGAGATCGTCTTCCAAATATAACTCACGAGTGGGGAAGGTGTCTTACAGGAACAAAGATATAAGCTGTTTATTAAAATTTTTCACAATTTTCACACAAAAGTTGTGGTCCATTTAACCCTCTAAATATTATCTGATCGCCATCTCAAATTGCAAGCTTCTTCTTTGTCATATACTCTAACCTTATTTAAAATTTCGAGGCGATCGGACTATGATTGCGACCTACAGAGCAGCTACAAAATCGGATAAAAATTATGTTTTTGGTCCATTTCACCCGCTAAATATTTCGCGATCATCACCAATTAAAATAGCGATCTATTCTGATGTGAAACCGACCTCCATACCAAATTTCGTGACGATCGGTCCATTATTGCGGCCTGGAGTTTGATTACAATTTATAATGGACAGACACACGGACGGACGGACACACATCTCAAAATCGCTTTATCTCGCCGAGATATGAAGATTGGTATACCACATTGGGGGTCTCCGACAAATATTTCGCGGTGTTACATGAATTTTTCCCAAAACAAACTTATAATACCCTTTCCACATAGTGGTGTAGGGTATAAAAATGATGGTTGATTTTAAAGGTCTAGGAAGGAATTCGATAAAAATGGAAATAGCTTGTCTGCACTTATAATAAGCTGTCAGTAGTTAACAAAAGTTTTCGGCCCTGAATTTTCTCGTGCACCAATCTCCCGCTTCCACACTTAGCTAGTTCTTCTGTGTGAAGATTGCCCATTGCACAGGAGCAACAAGTGCGTAGCTCGCTGTGGCTATAGCTGCTTAATTTGCATGGTCAGCTCAGTACTCATTACCAACCCCAAGCTCGTACATATCAAGTTGATCGCAGCTTACGTAATCAGCTCATATTCAAATCAGATGTCAACCATTTCGGTTGGATGATATGGCTGAAATATTAACAATTAAAAAAGTATCAGTCGGCTTTGCTGACAGAGATATACCCTCAGCCTGTGTATATTGAAACAATTTTTTCCCAAATACGTATGTATTTAGGGGGTTTTAAAAATTTTGGGCGTTTAAACCGACAACAATTTTGATTAGGATTAAAGATCAATAGTTTGCGGAGGAGATACTAAAATAAATGGATAGACATTGACCGTTGTGAAAGTGGATCTCCAGCCACAACATATGGTGCCATAGGGGTTTTTACACTCTTCGGGCTGTTTGCTCAAGAAGTATGGACTTGCCCCTAAAAAAACTTTTACCATCGTAATTGAGGCAGCGAATGCAAGTTGCTTCAACAAAAAGCAAAGTGATCGGATATTAGGTCTTAAAGTGAACTTATCCGAAATTTTGTGTGAGAAGTACCGGATGAAGTGGACAAATATAGTCTATATTTCAACCTGATCTATATCTGGTAGATATGGTAGGATGTGTAAAGTATAGACCAATTCGGCCACTCCCTTCAAGAGTTACCGTACGAACAATCTTTCCGAACATTTTTGAACTTTTGTGGGGAAGTACCTGAAGGAGTGGACCTATAAGGCTTATCTTCAAACTTAAACTATATTTGGACAAAATATTACTAAGGCCAAATTTTGGACGGAATCGGAGGACCAGTTCAAGAGTTATCTTGCGCTCCAACCACCTCACACGGTGTCATAGGGGTTTTTTGCAACTTTCAGGCTATTTTCTCAGGAAGTACGGACTTGCCCCTGATGAAACTTGTACCGTTGTATGGAGGGCGGTGAATACAAGTAGCTAAAGCAAAAATCAAAGCGATTCGAGAGATGGCCCCTAAACTGAACTTTTCCGAAATTCTATGTGGGAGGTACCCGAAGGAGTGGACCGATTGAGTCCATATTGAAACCTTATCTAAGTCTGGTACACATTTCACGATGGGCAAAGTATGGACCAAATCAGTTACTCCCTTCAAGAGTTATCGTGCGCACAAAGTAGTACAGAAATCGATTATTCTGGCCAAAACCCCAAGTTTTTGTCCTCAGCTATTGTTAAAACAAACAATTATTTCAAAATATTGAAAGGGGAGGGCATGGTGTGCTCCTAAAGACGAAAATGTTTTCCCAATTTTGGAAAATACGTAATTTTTGCAAATTTCTGGAGAAAGAAATTTTTATTTTTTTCAGTGTTTTATTTAACTTGCTTTGGTGTCCGTTTAGTTCAAATCTTTTAACTCATTTTTAACACAGTTGCAGTTGACCAATCGAACTGAAACTTTGCGCACTTTCCAGATTTAGATGACAATACATGAATATGGTCCATTTTTACCATTTTTACAATGTTCTTACGGTGTTTTACATGAATAAGAATATGACAATACATGAATATGAAGTTAAAACAAAGATTGGTTCATTCTACAGTGTTTTAACGGTGTTTTATTTAACTTCCTTTTTCAAATCTGGTAACTCATTTTTGACACAGTTGCAGTTGACCAATCGAACTGAAACTTTGCACACTTTCCAGATTTGAATGCCAATATATGAATATGGCCCCATTTTTCCTATAGCCTACATATAGCGGTACCACAACATTTCAGGTATTTTCAGGATTTTATCTTCATTTTTGCCCGAATTAGCTGTCATTTGGCGTTTGGGATTTCCAATGATACAGACATTTTCCCACCACCTGATTTCAAATGTTTTAAGAAATTTATCTTCATTTTTAACCCGAATAGGCCGTAATTTGGCATTTGGGTTCCCAATGGTACATAAACTTCTCCACCAAAAATGTTTGATATAGGTCCAGGTTTTGGTATATCCCTCATATAGTGGTACCACCCGATTTCAAGTGTTTTAAGGATTTTATCTTCATTTTTAGCCAGAATTGGCTGTAACTTGGCGTTTGGAGTTCCCAATGGTACAGAAATTAAAAATAAAAATAATTTTAAAAAATTAAGTTTCAGTGTTTTATTTAGAAATGCACTTAAAACTAGAAAATAATTTGTCGCTTAGCCTTAATAAATATATTCTTTCTCTTGATGGAATCTCTCAAATAAAACGCTTGCATTTAAATTATAAATGGTGGCAAAATTAAACGGCAAGCGTTTTATTTGAGAGATTCCATTCACATTTGGACACAAAGACAATTAAAAAAATTAATCTTGTTTCTAAATCTCAAAGATTGCACCCCAATTTTTTGAATGAAATCCGTTTCAGACAGTTTGAAGTCGATTTAACAATGTCCGTCCGTCTGACTGACTGAACCACTGTACTGTGGTAAGTTCGGCCGGGCCAAACTTTTTATACCTTTGAACTTTTATACCCAATTTGTGGTGGAATTATTTTGAAGTAAATAGGAACAATTAGTTTCCTTTATTTTTTGACAGTATTAAGCCCTTTCTCTATTAGAATATCTTAACTGCTAACAAGTTAAAAAGCGTTATGTTAGGTCGGGCCAAACTTTTTATACCCTCCACCATGAAATACCCTGAGCTAATATGGAATTATTGGTTTTCTTTCTGTTGCGAAAGTACCTATGCACCTATGCAATTTTAGCTGGAGAAGTCACTTGACCACTAGAAACCTTAAATGCCAAATTAAAGCCAGTTCGACCAAAACAAGGTACCGTCATATGGGGGCTACAAGAAAACGTGGGCCTATGGCCATAACTATTGGTGGAGAAGTTTCTTGTTCACTGGGAACCCTAAATGTCAAATTATAGCTAATTCGGTCTGAAAATGTAGCTAAAATTGTAAAAATATCTGAAATCGTGCGGTGCCGCTATATGGGGGCTGTACCAAAGCGTATACCTATGACCATAACTTTTGGTGGAGAAGTTTTTTATTCATTGGAAACCCTAAATATCAAGTTATAGCTAATTCTGTCTGAAAATGTAGCTAAAAGCGTCAAAATATTTGAAATCGGGCGGTACCGCTATATGGGGGCTGTACCAAAGCGTATACCTATGACCATATCTTTTGGTGAAGAAGTTTCTTGCACACTGGGAACCCTAAATGTCAAATTATAGCTAATTCGGTCTGAAAATGTAGCTAAAAGCGTCAAAATATCTGAAATCGGGTGGTACAGCTATATGGGGGCTATACCAAATCGTGAACCGATATAGCCCATCTTCGAACTTGATCTAAGTTCAGACCAAAAACACATGTGTACAATTTCAGCCGTGTAGCTCAACTCATTCGGAAGATAGGGTGATTACAGCAGACGGACGGACAGGGCTAAATCGACTTAGAATTTTACGCTGATCAAGAATATGATTCCGATGAGTTACAAACGGAATGACAAACTTAAGATACCCTCCATATTATGGTGGAGGGTATAAAAATCAATTATTGATAATTTTCTGCGCGGAGGTTTTCAAACTACCAAGTTACGAATACATGCACTTTAGAAGAAACAATTAAAAAAGTATCAGTCGGCTTTGCCGACAGAGGTATACCCTCACCCTATGTGAACATAAACTTTCATCTACGCACATATCGAATGTATTTAGGGTCTTATCAGAATTGCCGAAAAAATGTGGATTAGTTCAAAAGTGTTGCGGAGGAGGTACTTAAAGGAATTGACCGACTAGGTCCGTTATGGAAGTGGATCTTATTTTGGGAGTCATATCTTTTCGATAGATATCGCGCCCACTAGTCATTTCAGTGGGTCATCGTATAACTTTTGGACCAGTATGCCAGGAAGCATGGACTTGTCCAGGAAAACATAATATCGCTTTAAACAGGACCATAACGAACATCGGTATACATTTCCAAAGGATCTTCGAACAGACCCTAAACGCTATGGAGAGGACCAATATGGGCCATTTTTGAAGTTAAACTAAATTTGGGCAAAATATTAGGAGATCCAAAGTTTGGACCAAGTTAGTTGCCCCGTTCAAGAGATATTGTGCACAACATTTTGTGTGGGAGATACCCGAAGGAGTGGACAAATATAGTCCATATATGAACCTGATCTATATCTAGTAGATATATTAGGATGTATGCACCAAATCTTTCACTCCCATCAAGAGTTATCGTGCTCACAATTTTTCCGAACATTTTTGAACTGAAGGAGTGGACCGATATGTCTTATCTTCGAACTGAAACTTAGTTTGGACAAAATATTACGAAGGCCAAATTTTGGACCGAATCGGCAGATCCGTTCGCGGGTTATTTTGAGCTCCAACCACTACACACGGTGTCATAGGGTTTTTTTGCAGCTTTCACGCTATTTTCTCAGGAAGTATGAACTTGCCACTGATGAAACTTATACCGTCGTATAGGGGACAGTGAATAAAAGTTGATAAAATAAAAATCAAAGTGATTTGAGAACAGCTCCTAAACTGAACTTTTCCGAAATTTTGTGTGGGAGGTGCCAGAAGGAGTGAACCGATCGAGTCCATATTAAAACCTCATCTAAGTCTGGTAGAAATTTCACGATGTGCAAAGTATGGGCCAAATCGGTCGCTCCCATCATCGTTATCGTGCGAACAAATTTTCCGAAAATTTTCGAACTTTAGTGGGGGAGGTACCGGAAGAAGTGGACCGATACAACCCATCTTCGAACTTAAACTAAGTTTGGACAAAATATTACGAAAGCCAAACTTTGGACCGAATCGGTTGATCCGTTCGAGAGTTATCGTGCGCACCAGCCAGCCAGACAGAAAGGCAGACAGACGGACGGACATTGTTAATCAATTCCAAATTGTCGGAAACGGATTTCGTCCAAACATACTTAGGGTATAAAACCATTATTTCGATGAGGCACATTTTGCCGTATGAAAGTGTATATACCCTCGTTAGCATAAATGCTGAGGGTATAAAAAATTAGCAAAACCTTTCAAAAGAGCTCACATGGTTGTTCTTTCAAAAACATGAACCAACATTTAACATTTTTCGATTTATGCTTTTGTATCCTCTAAAAAAACATTCCTGGATATGTGCGTATCGTTTTTTGCTAGTGAGTTTTTTATCTTATGTCAACACAAATTTCTAGTTGACAACCAATTCGATAGAAAAATTTGACTAAATCCTCCAAAGGCTTATAGCCTCCATATCAAAAAGTGGACATTAGGGCTATAACTTTTTTGCAATTTTTGAAAATATCAAAAATACCACCGCATAGCCTTATAGAGCATAAAAAACTACTATGAAATACGGTGTCATTTTTTTCTCTATCGGGAAAAAAGTTTCCGCAAGGGATGCTTTGTACCTGAGGCTTAAATACCAAAAATCGGGATGTACCGATCTATGGAGGCTATGTTTATAAGAGCTATATCAAAGAGTGGACCGATACATACCATTTCCAATATCACACATCTTAGGAGTTATATGAACTTCTGCACCAAATTATTTAGCTATATCTTGAGGTGTTTCTTAATTTAAATATACAGACCGACAGGCGTAGCGGCTTAGAATGCTGATCAAAACGAATATTTCGATGTGTTAAGAAAAAATTTTTAAAAAATCGTTGCCAAGAAAACATTTTTTAGAAGATCCGGAATTCTTCTAGAGCCACCATATTTTTTGTTTTTCTTAAATACACGTTGCTTCCAGATCCCAAGGAAAATAAAAAGTCAACGCTACTTCTATTGTCCAAAGAATTTTTTAATTCGCATTTGGACACAAAGACAATTAAAACAAAAAATCAATCTTGTTTCTAAATCTCAAAGATCACTACCCTAGCATGTTTGAATGAAATCAGTTTCAGACAGTTTGGAGTCGATTTAACAATGTCCGTTTGTCTGCCTGGCTGGCTACGGAGGTACCCTTCGGATACCTCACACATAAAATTTCGGAAAAGGGCAGTTCAAGGCCTGCTCTCGAATCCCTATGATTGTTGTTGTAGCAACTTGTATTTACCGCCACACATTACTGCAGTACAATTTTTTTTCAGGGACAAGTCCATACTTCCTACGAAAATAGCCCGAAAGCTGTAATAAACCCCATGGTAATGGCTGGAGCACACAATAACTCTCGAAAGGATCAGGCAATTCGCTAACAAATTTGGAATTCGTAATATTTTGTCCAAGCTTAGTTCAATTTCGAAGATAGGCAATACGGGTAACTCCACCTCCTAAGTGCAAAAAATTTCACTAAAATGCGCTCTATCTATTGAACGGAACAACCGATTTGGTCCAAACTTTGCATCTGCTAATATTTTGTCGAAATTTAGTGTAACTTCAATATGGTACCTCCCATAATAAAGCTCAATTTTTTTGTGTTTAAGTATAGTTTAGGAAATATTCAAAGACCCTTTGGGAAAATATAACGATGCTATACTTTGTGATCCGATTTACAGCGATATCATGTTCTTCCATGCTTCCTGACACAGTGATCCAAAACCGCTAAGTTATACGGCGACTTACTGAAATGACTAGAGGGTGCTCTATTTATCGTAAAGAAATGTATTCCAAAATAAGATCCACTTCCAAAATGGATCCATTCAATTAGGCACTAAATTAATACGCCAAAAAATGGCCACTTAATTGAAAACCACTAAAGTACAAAATATTGGGAAAATGGATTTTGGTTGTGTAGCCGGTATTCCATTCGATATTGTCGATATGGACTTCATGATTCGGAAGAATATGGTCGCAGAGGTGCAGGAAAACAAGCCAGACAACAACTGCAGCTTATAGCGTTGTGTTTGGGGATTAGTCACCAGACAATCGTCGTTTCTCTTGGATCAGACCATCTCCTCATAATTGTCTCCCGATTTCATCTCCCCTAACGCCGCAATTGTAGGACAGCTAATTAGCCTAGTTTCAGAGAGTTCAATAATCACCGCTTCAGTGATCGTTCCGAAAAATCATAACAGCTGCAGCCGCTTACCATACACCTGTTGGTCAAATACCCTATGTGAGACCAGACAGTGACCCCAGAGTCAGGGAGATGGCACCCGAAGTTAACAGGTTGATTGGTGAGCATAAGCGGAACAAGTGCTTTAATCATCAGAAGAGTTGCAACACTGGAAGTGACATGGTGAAGAGAAGAGGACTACATCATATTAGATCGTTTTCTGCTGAGGATGAACCACCGCAATTTACAATGGATGATGTTGCGACTGTCATCAGGAACGCTAAATCATCGAAAGCGTTGGGCCCTGATGGAATCTCCATGGTAATGCTGAAACAGCTGGATGTGCCGGGAATCCAACTAAAGTTCTCAACCTATCGCTTTCCACCCTGATCGTTCCCGAAGTCTAGAAAATGGGCAGGGTGGTCCCGTTACCAAAGCCAGGCATGGATGCTAGAGAAGTGAATCGTACGGACCTCCTCAGCGTCCGAAATAGCTAGTGCTGCACGAAATCTACACACTTAGTGGATGACTTAACCAGAACAAGCCGTGTGAAAAAACAGTGATGGTGGAGCTTGACTTATCAAAATCCTTTGATACTGTCAACCACTCCACACAGTTTGAAGACATTGAGCACACAACCCTCCGACCAAGCTTGATAATCAGTTGTATGTGTGGACGCTAGTCGTACGTGGAATTTAGGAACAAGAAGTTCAAACCACATTCAGAGACAGGACAATTCAAACCACAGACAGAAACAGGGAGTACACCAAGGTCGGGTGACATCTCCGGAACTGTTAAACTATACCTCTCCTGTAGTCCGCCACCTCCAGGCGACATTGAGATCGTAAGGTATGCGGATGATTGTACGATCTTAACGTCAGTTCCTACACCAACATTTTTGGGACGACAACATGTTCATGGCTACCGCGCATCAATATAACTATCGTGTGATTGCGGTCCTCGGAAAACATCCTCATCTATCGCAGCTGAGGAGCCTCAGCTGCCACGATAAACCAGAGTAGTTTTCGATAAACTACGCTCGAAATGGTGCAGCCGTCTGAATTTATATAGGGCAAGAATCGATGACACCGTGCAAAACATTTGCCCAGTATGTGGCAAAGGCCTCCACGAAACACTGAACCTTTTTAACTGCCCTGCCAAACGTACTCAAATAACTCACATCGTAGTGGCCACATTCCTAGAACTGGGGTACACACAGAGCCAGATTAAACAGAAGAACGAACATACATACATAAAACAAGTAAGCAAAGGCTATAGTCGGACGGGGCCGACCATGTGATACCCTACACCACAACCTGTAGGAATTAGCTATGTGAAACCGCCGTCACGCTGAATGTCCGGGTTCGATTTCCATCAAATTCTCAACGGTGGCAAAATACCCCTTAGTAATGTTGGCGATATTTCCTGAGTATTTCAGTCATGAAAAACGTTTCTACAAGTGGAAACTTAGGACACGCCGTTCGGACTCGGCGATAAAAACTAGGTCACATATCAATAACTTAATATGAATCCATTGATATAAGGGTAGCCTCTCCTGTCTTTACTGGGATGTTTGTGGAAAAATATATAAATTATACATTTCTAAAAAATATTCGAAAATTGAAAAATTCACATTGATTAGCCCCTCCTGCTACATCTTCAAATTGTCTTTGAATATCAAGTTCCTTTTTGGAATACACCTTAAATAAATAAATATACATGTATACCATGCAATTTGCCATATTTGATAATTGGAAACTGGGAAAATTGCGAGTTTATTGAAGTTCTAACGCCCAAAAATTGTGCACTTTTACCTCACAAATGCTTCGAAAATAGTTCATTGTGGGCATATATTGTGATATCAAAAATATATTTTATGCCGGTAGAAATAACTAACAATGAACAGAAATTCAAAAATTTTGCTTTCAAACAAATTAATAAATCCCAAAATTATTTATATTCAATTATACAACAAAGAAGATAGTATAAGTCAGCTGCGCTAACGGTGATATACCTTCAGCCTCTGCCGTATAAAAATATATTTATTTTGTAACACGAGTTTGCTTCAAAATACGTGGAATCTGTAGGTATCGTAATATGTGGCTATACCAAATCAATTTTAGTAAGATAAATTCTGAGTTTTGGAAATATTTGAGAATTATTTTTTAGATTTGTAATTTTTGTTGGAGCCGGCAGGGGTTTTTGGAAATTGTGGACTATTATTTCAGGAAGTATGACTTACCCCGGGAAAGGGACTAGAATAGGGACCGTAAAAGAACCTTCTCCAAAAAAAATAATAATAATCAAATAGATCCGATACTGCACTTTTTCCAAATTTTGTGTGTCCATATTTCGACCGGACACTTGACTGGATGAAATAATACAATGTGTAAAATTTCGAGCAATCAGAAAATCCCCTTGAGAGTTACCTTGCGGATTTGCGGCGCAAGTACAATCTGTTGAAAACAATTCAAAACGATTCGAGAGGACTCTTAAATTTCCCTTTTCCGAATTTTGTGTGGGAGGTACCCTAAGGTGTGAACCGATCTAGTCTTATCCGATCTATATCTGGAAGGAATAATATTATATGGGCAAATCGATTGCTCACTTCTCTAGTTATCGTTCACACAATTTTTCGAATACAATTTTGAACTTTTTTTATACGTTGTATAAAATTTGGTTCTAATTGGTAGATCCGTTCGAGAGTTATTGTGCGCACCAGCCAGCTAGACATTAAGAGAGACGGATGAACGGACAGCGCTAATAGACTCCAAATTGTCTGAAACGAATTTTATCCAAATATACTTTCGGTCTAAAACCAATATTTCGATGAGACACATCTTTGGTATTATTTTGTTTGTATCCCCTTTACCCTAAATCCTGAGGTATAAAATATGTGCCGAGGCAACCCCATGTTGCAATATTTGTATAAAAATCCAATTTGACAACTGAACTGAAAATTTCTCTGTCATGATAGAGACAATTTGTAGCATGGGAGGAAATTTTGGTTCTCTACACAAAACACATTATATAACAGGCAGTAGGTGCGTTATCTAGCAGACACATTATTGCAATTTGCATCAGGGGAAAGATCAGTAGTTATTTTTCAATATGTAGGCTATTTTGTAGGACCAAACATAAAATTTGTATAGTTTTCATACAAAAGTAATGGTTTATGTCAACCGCTCAATAGAATCAGATCATCATGCAGAATTATAGGCATTTTCTTCAACCTAAACTCTTACCTCGTGCAAAATTTTGTGACTATTGAGCTATAATTGCGACCTCTAGCGGGTTTATGATTACACTACAAACAAAAACCTGGATATATTAGGCTGTAACTCTGTTATCTGATCACGTACATCAACATAATTGACATCAATTGAAAGGTCAAGAGATCGTCTTCCAAATATAGCTCACGAGTGGAGAATGTGTCCTTCAGGAACAAAGATATAAGCTGTTTATTAAAAATTTTCACAATTTTCACACAAAAGTTCTGGTCCATTTAACCCTCTAAATATTATCTGATCGCCATCTCAAATTGGAAGTTTCTTCTTTGTCATATACTCTTACCATATTTAAAATTTCGAGGCGATCGGACTATTATTGCGACCTACAGAGCAGCTACAAAATCGGATAAAAATTATGTTTTTGGTCCATTTCACCCGCTAAATATTTTACGATCATCACCAATTAAAATAGCGATCTATTCTGATGTGAAACCGACCTCCATACCAAATTTCGTGACGATCGGTTCATAATTGCGGCCTGGAGTTTGATTACAATTTATAATGGACAGACGGACACACGGACGGACGGACACACATCTCAAAATCGCTTTATCTCGCCGAGATATGAAGATTGGTATACCACATTGGGGGTCTCCGACGAATATTTCGCGGTGTTACATGAATTTTCCCCAAAACAAACTTATAATACCCTTTCCACATAGTGGTGTAGGGTATAAATACTGTTACAAAAGCAGCAACAACAACTTAACATAGTCATATCAGTCCATCATCAGCAGAACTGATTCATATCGTCGGCAACCAACTTATCAAAAATCAGCAAGTCCCCGATCAAGGTTAAATCGTATAACCCGATTACTAACACACCTCGTCATTACCGATCCATCATCACCAATGACTTTACTTACTTACAAGCATCCAGCAAGAAGGAACAGAGTGATGACATCACCATCTATTACAGTAAACATTCTAGTACGTAGATCAATAAACATCTGATTTAACGATAAAGGAACAAACTAGTCATTCAATTCGTATGGTTTGGTTGGTTCTTATGGAGATCCTGGGCGTGGCTGGACTTACCACAGCCGAGGAGAAAATCACGTTACAAAATCAACATTTCTAGAGGCGCAGAACAATCCACATTAATTCTGAAGATCTATCGAAGTTCTTCGTGGATACCATACTAACATTTTGTAGGGTATTACAATAGCCATTATGAACAGTTAACAACATCTCAGCCAATTCTATCTTTTTTCACAATTCATTTTTTAATCGTTTCCATTCCAAAGTTAACAACATTCAGGTGTGCAAGTACGTACATACATACGTCTGTTGTTCATATGGACAAATGTACCATCCCATCCATAGGCATTTGATTTGTTGTAATTTCCATTTTCTTCTTCATTTTCATTGTTGGCCAGTCTGATGAGGAGGGGAGTAGCTGGTGAGCCTTTCAAGTTGTTGTCTTGTAAAATATATTTTGATAGCTACTGTTTGGCGTGTTATAATTTTTCTTTTCTTCTTTCGGTTTTTTTTCTGTATTTTTGTTGAAGCCGAGGATGACATGAAATTGGCTTGTTTGGCGGAATAGCTAAAGTTTTGGCTTAACGTATTAACCATAAATTATAAAATCATTTTCCAGTTAAATGTTGAGATTTATTTTTATTTCTTGCTAACAGAACAAGCAATTTTTTGTGCATTCTTTTGTTCATTCATTTTGATAAATATATATTCCGTTGAAATGTGGAATTTTAATTGGCCGCTGCATGGAATGCAAGAAAAAAGTTGGGGTGATGAAAAAAATACATGTTGAATAGAGACCAGTCGAAAGCTTCTGGAAGTTGAATTAGATATGTGGGTCTGGGTGACGGATGATGATAGACTTCGAAGAAGAGTCCTGATAGACTTTAAAACAGGAAAATATCTAGACACACAACACACATTTGTTTCGCCTTAGTATCGAACGGCGTCAATCGTTCCCGAAGGAATAGACCGATGTATCCACCTCCGACCTTGGCGTAAGTTTGTAATAAATATTACAAGGTTTTGAGCAAATCGGTATTAACCAGCCAAACAGAAATGGCTATACAGACGTGAAGTTGTCGGAGACGGGTATGATCTTAACATATGTACGGGGCTTTCAAAACCATTATTTTACGATAGGCACTAGAAAACATTCTGTCCTAGGCAACACGCAGTGTCGCCAGGCGTCATTTGACATTTTTTTGATGTGTTGTTTTGTTTACAGTTACACGAAAAAATCACTTTGCAAAAAAAACAAGTAAGATAGTATCAGTCAGCTGAGCCGACAGAGATATACCCTCAGCCACGTACCCGAAGAAGAAAAGTTAAAACAATACTTCTGCAGGTTTTTTAGCTGTTGGGAACATTTTCCAGGATAGAAAGGGCCTCAAAGAACTACATGTTGCAACATAATTCAGAATGATCCACGACGAGTGCATTTTTCCAAACTTTCGGTAGGGTGTACCCGTAGGAGTGATGCAATGTAGTACATAGTCGGACCTAATACAAATCTGTAGGAAATAATTTTCTCTTTATTAGCCTATGGATATTTTCCTTACATACTATATAATTAAAAATGTTGTACTTAATTTTCTGAATTTAAATATATTAGAATTTTACTTTTAATTTACAAAGTTTGAGCTAAATCGATTTCTCTCTTAAAGGGTTATTTTAAACATTAGCCAGTTTAGGTGGTGCCTGTAGGATTTTCTGGACCTTTTTGGGTCATTATCTCGGGAAGTATGGACTTGCCCACGAAACAAGTAAAAAAGTATCAGTCAGCTTTGCCGACACAGATATATCCTCAGCCTGTGTGTATTGAAACAATTTTTTCCCAAATACGTATGTATTTAGGGAGTTTTTAATGTTTTGGATGTATGAAGCGACAAAAATGTTGATTAGGATTAAAGATCAACAGTTTTGCGGAGGAGATACTTAAAGGCATGGATCGACATTGACCATTATGGAAGTGGATCTAAAGCCACTACAAATGGTGCCATACCACTCCCTTCAAGAGTTACCGTACGAACAATTTTTCCTAACATTTTTGAACTTTTGTGGGGGAGGTACCTGAAGGAGTGGACCGATATGGCTTATCTTCGAACTTAACCTATGTTTGGACAAAATATTACTAAGGCAAAATTTTGCACCGAATTGGCAGGTCCGTTCGAGAGTTATCTTGCGCTCCAACCACCTCACACGGTGTCATATGGTTTTTTTTGAAACTTTCAGGCTATTTTCTCAGGAAGTGTGGACTTGCCCCTGATGAAACTTGTATCGTCGTATGGCGGGCAGTGAATACAAGCTGCTGAAACACAAATCAAAGCGATTCGAGAGCAGGTCCTAAACTGAACTTATCCCACATCTTGTGTGGGAGTTACCCGAAGGAGTGGACCGATTGAGTCTATATTGGAACCTCATCTAAGTCTGGTAGATATTCCACGATTTGCAAAGTATGGACCAAATCGGTTACTCCCTTCAAGAGTTATCGTACGTACAAAATTTCCGAACATTTTCGAACTTTTGTGGGGGAAGTACGGAAAGGAGTGGACCGATATAACCCATCTCCGAACTTAAACTAAGTTTGGACAAAATATTACGAAAGCCAAATTTTGGATCGAATCGGTTGATCCGTTCGAGAGTTATCGTGCGCTCCAGCCAAACAGACAGACAGACGGACGGACATCGCTCAATCGACTCCTAATTGTCTGAAACACATTTCGTCCAAACATACTTGGGGTCTAAAACCATTATTTCGATGAGGCACATTTTGCCCGTATGAAAGTGTATATACCAGCCAAGATCACCCATAAAGGTTAACGTGACTGCAACAACAACATATTTTCTCTTTGTTCTCATCTGTCTAGGTTTAGAAGGGGAAAGACTCGCTCAGAGAGACTAATGCACAAAATATTTAGAGCACCACCGGTATATTTAAAGCACCACCCTCGTTAGCATAAATGTAGAGGGTGAAAATTTTCTTCCTATAATTTTTTACAACTTGCGACATCATATTAGATCTTTGTATGTCGATAAAGGGCCATCCTATATCACGAAAACGAAGGTCGTGAGGGCCGAACAAAATCGGCCGTTGTGCCAGAAAAAATTAAGCCATGTGTGAACGGATAATGCAAGATCGCCATGTTATATACCGTGAGATATAGGCATCTTTGGGCATTTCTTCCAGGAAAATTTGTTAATCGCTCAAAAAAAGCTCTTGTGGGTTTGTGCAAAGAAATTGTGAACACAAACAAACTGTATTTATCACAGACGAATCTTGGATCTATGCTTGGGATCCCGAAACAAAACAGGAATCTACAGTTTGGGTATTGGAAAGCGTGCCAAATCCAACGAAAGTTGTTCATGTAAGAAGCACTTTTAAGCAAATGGTCGCCCGTTACTTCTGCAAAACTGACCGTGTGGCGACTATACGGCTTGAGATATGTAGTACGGTTCATTCTGAGTGTTACACTACAATTTGTTTGCCAGAAGTCTCCTGAGGAATTCGAAAAACGAACAAAAGCTCTCACACATCGTTTCAAACCAGCGCATGTTTGAACGTGGGTCAAACGTGATGGGTCATGCACCCTGACTGGGGGTCCAATGATTTCATTTGATTGCAGCACATCAAGAAAAAGGTCGTGGTCAACAATTTGCGTCGCCGGCAAATGCTGTAAAAGCGTTCAAAAAAGCCTCAACCCAGCCAATGAAAACAACCCAACCCATGGTCGTATGTCAAACTGACCTGAGTACGCTTAGGCTAAAAACATGTCACATGACGCCTGGCGACACTACCTGTTGCCTAGGCCAGAAGGTTTTCTAGTGCTTGCGCAAGTACCCTGGCTTCGGAACCATACATCAGCACGGGTAGTATCAGTGGTTTGTAAAGCGTTATTTTTGTTTGACGAGTTGTGGCTTTGTTTTTAAAGTGCTTACATAAGCTAAAGTAGCATCTGTTGGCCAATACAATTCTTCTTTTTATTTCACAACTGATGTCGTTTGTTGTGTTTATGGCGGTGCCGAGGTATACGAAGTCTTTTACTACCTCAAAATTATAGGAACCAACTTCAACAGTTGGTCCGATCTCAATGGACGCATTGCGCGTCGACACCATCAGCTTTGTCTTCTCGCCGTTCGACCTTCATAAAGGTATCGGTTACTTCTTTTACTGATCGTCTCATGATGTCTATATCATCAGCATAAGCAAGTAACATGTGGCTATTGGTGTAGATTGTGCCACTTCTTTTGACGTTTGCCTATCGTATAACCTTTTCTAGCAGGAAAGATCACATGAAAGGCTGTCTCTTAGCCTGAAACCTCTTTTGGTACAAAACTCTTCGGAGAGGTTCTTTCCTATTTTAACTGAAGATATTGTGTCAGTTAGAGTCATTTTACAAAGCCGAATGAGCATTGAAGAATCGAAGGCTGCTTTATAATCGACAAAAAGGTGGTAGGTGTCGACCTGCATCTCTTGGGTCTTCTCCAGGATTTGCTGCAGGGTAAATATCTGGTCAACGGTGGACTTAGTCGTTCGCACAATATCCCTGACACTATCTTGTAGGCGATAGGGAGAAGACATATGCCCCTATAGTTGGAGCATAAAGTCTTATCTCCTTTCTTGTGGACGGGACACAGGATGCTCAGGTTCCAATCGTAGAGTACGCGTTCTTCCTGCCAGATGGAGCTAACTAACACCTTATCAGCGTGTCGCCTCCGGTTTTAAACAGCTCGGCTGGTAGGCCATCAGCTCTTGCTGCCTTATTATTCTTCAACCGGTTTATTGCTGTCTTTACCTCATCTTGGCCGGGTGGTATACATTCAATATGGTATCTTCGTCGACTACGCTACTATTGGATACCAACAGTTTGGAAAAATGTTCTTTCCATATCAATAGCACACTATCTGTATCAGTTACCAGATTACCTTGCTGGTCTCTATAGGAGGATGTGCCTGTTCCAAAGCCATCAGTTTGATGTTTCACTCTTTGGTAGAATTTTCGGACTTCATTCTGTCTCCTGTACATCTCGATTTGTTCACACTCCCGCTTTTCCATCTCTCTCTTTTTCTTCCTGCCGAAAAGACTCCCCTCTCTCATTTTCTCCCGATACCTCTCTCTTGTGCGCTTCGCGTTGCTACTGATTGTAAAGTAGCCCTATATGCCGCATTTTTCTCTTCGGTAGCAGCACGACACTCCTGGTCATACCATGGATTCCTTGGTGGAGGTCTCTGGTATTCAAGTACTGATTTTGCGGCTGTTTGTATGGAGTGGACAATGTTTTGCCATTGTCCTGATATGTTATCCGGACGAGGAGTGCTTTGATTAAGCAGTGGTTAAGGTAGTAGTCCGAGTCTATGTTTGCACCTCGGAACGATCGTACATTGAACACGCTTCATGCATGTCCTCCATCTATCACAACGTGATCAATTTGATTTCTTGTTCTTTGATCTGGCGACAGCCAGGTGCCTTTATAAATATCGGGATGCTTAAATCTGGTCTCTGGCCTCTGGCCTCATATCATTGTCAGATGTTTCACTGTGGAGCCTGAATTTCCCGACTGTTGGGCCAAAGATATTCTCCTTTCCAATTTTGGCATTAAAATCGCCTAGTATAATTTTAATGTCATGGGCAGGGCAACGGTCATAAGTTTCTTCTAAGCGCTCGTAAAATATATCTTTAGTCTGTTCGTCCTTGTCATCAGTGGGAGCATGAGCGCAAATAAAGCTGCTGTTAAAGAATTTTGCTTTCAATCGATTTGCAGCGAGTCTTTCACTCACTGGGGTGAAGCTGGAGACCAGATGTTTTATCCTCCGACCAACTACAAATCCGCAACCAAACTCATGCTTTGTGTCATGGCAGCTATAATACAGTGCGTCATATTTTGGTGTTGTTGTGACGCCTTTCCCGTTCCATCGTATTTCCTGTATGGCAGTAATGTCGGCCTTGTACTTTTCAAGTACATCTGCCAATGCGTAAACTGCACTTTCTCTATAAAGAGTGCGAACATTCCTGGTGCAGATTTGCAGATCATGGTCCTTAAAACGTTTGTGGGGTTCGTCATCTTTAGAGGGGTTTGTTCTTCTTTTCTTTTGTTTTTTCAAGGGGAAGTTTCTAACCCGACGCCCAAACCCAAGTTTTAACGTTATGTGGGTGAACACTTTATGAATTGAAAAAAAATCAATTGATTTGGATTGTAAATATTTGGACCAAATCGGTTGATATGTTTGAGAATTACTGTCCGCACCAGTCCACCAGACAGATAGACGTATGAAACGGATTTATGTTTGACAAATGTGGGGTTTAAGAATATCGCTTCGATTAGACATATTTTCGGCTGTATTAAAGTTTATATAACATCTTTAACCACAATGCTTAAGGTGTACATATGTTGGCTAAAATACTCAGGTGACAAATTTAAAAATCAATCATCAAAAAACATTTCTTAAATTTGAACTCCGTAAACAGCAACATGTTCATTAAAACTGCATGCGTATTCATAGGCACGTGTGCCCGTGTTTAAGCTCATTGACATCATGTCTACGGAAGTAAGTTCCAGAAGTTAAGCATTTATTGCAATTCACTGACAATTGGCATTTCAATTCAAATTAGTTACAAGATATTAACTGATCTTCTTCTTTGTTAACTTGAGGATTTAAAAAACGAAAGCAAAAGAAGATCCAATGTAATTTAACCATAAACCGAACGAAGGAACGAACGTACGAGCGAATGAACAGCTACCAACATGTCACTGAAAATCCAACTTTTGCTGGTAGTAACAAACTGACAATTACTAGCTGCAGCACACCTATCCTTTGCTGTCATTATGACCATTTGACTGTATGAAACGCGACGTTAGTGCAGCACCAACTACTACACTTTGGTATTTGACTATGTCAGGGCAATTACAAGCAAAAATATCTGAATAGAGTGACTACAACATTCTATGCAAAATGGCTTTAGAAGTACACCGCAAAAAATAAAATGGAAACAATTTACTTTTTTCTGAATTTCGGTTTTCACTTTTTTTAATTTATTGCCTTATTGCCGAGGACCATATCAAAATGAAAATGCCTTAGTCTTAAAGAGTACAATGGTGGTGTCAAGGTGAGAATACTCCCTTGCACACTGGATGCTTGAGCGCGAATTTTAGGCAATACATCATTACGTTTTTTAAATCGGGTCTAAACTTTTTGCCCTTATCACTTCAGCCTTGTTATAGACATCGATTAATTACCAAATTAAAATAAATTACCCAATTTTGCAAAATAAGTGTTTTAAGAGTTCATTCGTGGATCAAAGATAAACTCTTTCAAAAATGATAATATTCAGTTCCGATTTAATTAAACAGTCTGTCAATGTTAATTAAAATTGGTTCAGATTTAGATATAAGCGTTTATATATATTATTCCGAACAAGTAAGCAAAAGCAATAGTCGACTTTGCCGACAGAGACATACTCTCAGGTTGTGTGAATGTTGGGATTTCATCTATGTGCAAATCGAATACCGGCTATACAATCAAAATCCTTTTCTCCTAAAACTTGTGGTCTTTTTTCAGACTAGGAAGTTGAAGCTGCCGACCAATATGTAGTCGGCATAGAATTGGGGACTTCATGAGCAATCATAATTGCTAATAATTTTGATTTGGACTATACCGCAAAAGTGTTGATTTTTGCAGATCGAAGGAAGGAATGGACCGAAATAATCCATCTAGGAGTTGAGTTATTTTTTCGACAGTTATAGGGGGAACCAGTCATTTTAGTTGGTCGCAGTAGGATTTTTAAGGGCTTTTGCGACATCATGTCAGGATGTATGTATTTGACAAAGAATCAATTGTATAGTATTGTATTGTAACAACGTTATGCGGAAGGATCGCACAAAAAGCGTCTGTCCAGTACAGACGTATCTCGAGGTTGACTCCAGTGACCCATACATGGAACGTACGGGGGTAGCAGTAAAGGTGTGGGCAATTTATCCCAATTTTGGAAAATACATATATAATTTTTGCAAAATTCTGTAGAAAGAAATTGCTATTTCTCGGAAACCTTTCCGTTTCCCAAACAAATTAAAGCCATTTTGCACAAATTCACATTTTTTAAAATTAAATTTATGAGTTTTTATATGAGTTGTATGCGTTTTTTTGAAAATCCAAGATGTACTTTTTGTAAATTTTAAACAAATTAAATTTTTTTTGAAAAAAATTAAAAAAAAAAACAAAAATTATTTTTTAATTTGTTGTATTTTTCTATTTTATTTTTATTGGTGCTTAACATTTCTAATAGTTTGGAACATTTGAATAACTCAAAAACTTGTTAACTTTGGCCTCGAATTTCTTTGCAACTACGAGGGCTGCACTCGTTTTGCCAAGCTCCATTTGAACATTTTGTTGGAAAGTTTGACAGTTTTTAGGCTAAACGTACTCAGGACAGTTATGTTTTTTACAGTCACTTGAAAAAATCACTTTGCAAAAAATGGAATTTACTTGACGTACGTTGCCGAAATTTGGCTCAAATCTTACTTATATCAAGAGAATATATAGTATTAAAAATGGGGTCTTTGGGTATTTTTGCAAGGATATTTTTTACATATTGAGAACTTACTGTGCCAAATTTCAACCAATATGATTGTAAAACATGGACCAAGAGACCCCATTTTCAATACTATATATTCTCTTGACATAAGTAAGATTTTAGGCAAATTTCGTCAGCGTACGCCAAGTGGTTCGACAGTTAAAGAGTTTTTACCCAATATTTGGGTAAATACTCGAAATCGGGGTACCTTTATATGGGGGCTATTAGAAAACGTGGACCTATGTTGACAATTTTTTGCAAGGAAATTTTCTACATATTGAGAACTCATTGTGCCAAATTTCAGCCAATATGATTGTAAAATGTGGCTAATAGGTAAAAAATTCCTTAAATCGGGAGGTACGGATATATTGGGGCTATATCAAAACATGGAGCCATAGATTCCATTTTCAATACTCGATATTCTCTTGATATAAGTAAGATTTGAGACAAATTTCGTCAGCGTACGTCAAGTAGTTCGGCAGCTAAAGAGTTTTTACCCAAAATTTGGGTAAATACTCGGATATTTACCCAAGTATTTACCCACTTGTTTAAAGTATTGTAAAACTATTCATTTTGAAACGATTTTACAACCTAAACCCAGAAATAGGGTGTAAGATGTTGTATTGGCGATTCAATATAGTAAATACCCAAATAAATACCCACAAATGGGTATTTACCCAATTTACCGGGTATTTACGCATTGGGTATTTACCCACTGTTCATCTCTAGCTATTGTGAATTGTTGCAAAGAAAGTATAAATACGATCGTGGTGCTTCAAACGACGTTTATAACAACGTCACAGATGACAAAACTTGGATTTATGATTAGGAGCCCGAAACAAAACATGAATCTATTGTTTAGGTCTTCGAATGCGAGCCAAATCCAACGAAAGTTGTTCAGGTAAGAAGCACTTCGAAGTAAATGGTCGCATGTTTCTTCGGAAAAAAAATTTGAAAAACGATGAAGAGAAGACAAATCATTCTGCATCATGAAAATGCGAGCTCTCACAATATATATTTTATTCCAGCATATCAAGACATGATGCTATTGAAGCGTTTAAAAATCATGTTTTGGAGGTGTCTCAATCGGAGTTGAAAAGTTGCTTGAACAAAACTATTTTTGATCCTAACTAAGCGTTTTCATTGTTAGGCCGTGTAGGCCTCGAATTTGGTGAGAGTGTTATCTGTCGAACAAAAAAATATCTCTATCCGTTCAAAAGTTAGAGAGTTTTGACGATGAAAAAACGATTCTGAACCACTGTGTGCCGTATCCCTCCAAGCCGAGGAGGTACTACCACAATTTACGATGGGCAGACGTCATCCGAAAATCATCCAAAGCGTTGGGCCACGCGCAATATTAATGGTAATGCTGAAGCAAAGTATTTAACATGTGTTTTCAATCTATCGTTAGCCACCAATATTGTACCAGAAGAACTGAAGACTGACAAGGATGCCAGCAAAGATTATAGATAATAACCCCTCTCCACCATGATAAGCAGTTTCCCATTGCCCAACATCAACCGGAAAATGCATAGAAGTCCATAACCTATAGAGTAAAACAAGGAGATCCCCCTAGCAAGGTGATATCTCTGGAACTGTTTAACCTCTACCTTTCTAAAATTCCAAATGGCATAAATATTTGGTCTGTTCCACTACTGCAAGAATCTACTAATTTTTACTATTTTTTTGATAACATAAAGGAAATATTGTTATCGTAGAAAAAATAGTAACTTCTTGCAGGTCCTGGAACAGGCATTTTAATGTATGCGGTTGATTGTACGATGTTGACGTTGGGACCTATTATCGATGACATATGTGATAAGTTGAATGTCTACATAGCTGACCTAGTGCAGTTCTTCCATCTGAGGAATATGAAAATATCCGTCGCTAAATCTGCCGCCACACTGCTCACCACTTGAAATGAGGATCCCACTGGTGTACTGATTCCACTACTGACCACTAAATAAGCCAAAATATTGGGTGTAATGTTCAGTATCATGTTTAAGTTATACGCGCAAGCCCCAGCTATTTGCGAAAAGATCAAAAGTAGGAACAAGGTCCTCAAGTCGCTGGACATCAGCATCTGGCGTGTTGATAAAGAAACATTCTTGACCTTGTTGACCTGTAACAAAGCAATAAGCCGGCGTGAAGAATATTTAAACCTGCCAGAATGCAGACCTGATGACGGCAACATCGTGCCTCTTCATGACCGCAGTGGACCATTTTCATGAGGAGACGAAGGTTTTACCGCTACATCAACACAACCGGATGTTGCCGAAACAGTACCTGCTTGAGTGTTATCACAGTGAGCATCCCTATCATAACTTAATTGACAGGCTTCCCCCACCCAAGTACATCAGGAAAGATTTTCATGATCTAAAGAGAGAAAGAGAGAGTTCCACAACTATAAGCGGGAACTTCTAGACCGGACGATGCAGTCGACAAAATTCTTATTGGGCCCGAATTAATGCCACGAACCCAATATGACCCGTAGATTCGGACCATCCGACCCGCTGCATTTATTTAGCTGCCCAGCTAACCCCACTCATCTGTCTCCTGATTCTTTAAGGACGCAACCAGTCTAAGTTGCAGAAATTTTGAGTCTGGATACAGAGGAAATTTTGCGTTGCTGCAACAACTACAACTGCTGTCGGGACAAGTAGGTATAATGTAGACACAGTCTCTTCCATTGTCCTCTCAAGCTTGGGTGTGTGGATGGTATTGGCACCAGCAGGTTTGCCGCTGGAGTTTCCTATGCGGCCTTTGCAATTCAGCATAAATTTAGGAGAGTTTTTGAGTTTCCTACCACAATCATAAAATGACATATCCTTCTGTTTATACACTTTCATACGGGTAAAATGTGCCTCATCGAAATAATGGTTTCAGACCCCAAGTATGTTTGGACGAAATCCTTTTCAGACAATTTGAAGTCGATTTAGCAATGTCCGTCCGTATGTCTGTCTGGCTGGTGCGAACGATAACTCTCGAACGGATGAACCGATTTGGTCCAAAATTTTTAATATTTTGTACAAACTTAGTTTAAATTCGAAGACGGGCCATATCGGCCCACTCCTTCAGGTACATCCCCCACAAAAGTGCGAAAATGTTCGGAAAAATTGTGCGAACGATACATCTTAAAGGTAGTAACCGATTTGTGCCATACCTTGCACATCGTGAAATGTCTACCAGACATAGATGAGAATCCAATATGGACTCTATCGGTCTGCACCCTCGGGTACCTCCCACATAAAATTTCGGAAAAGTTCAGTTTAGGACCAACTCCCGAATCGCTTTGATTTTTGATGCAGCGACTTGTATTTGTTTCATCAGGGGCAAGTCTATACTTCCTGAGAAAATAGCCCGAAAGGTGCAAAAAACCCCTGGATTCGGTCCAAGATTTGGCCGCCGTAATATTTTGCCCAAACTTAGATTAAATTCGAAGATAAGCCATATCGGCCCACTTCTTCAGGCACTTCCCTCACAAAAGTTTAAAAATGTGTAGGAAGTGACCGATTTGGTCCATACTTTACACATCCTAATATATCTACCAGATATAGATCAGGTTCGAATATGGATTATATTTGTTCCCACACAAAGTTTGGGATAAGTTCACCTTAAGACCTGCTCTCGAATCACTTTGATTTTTGTTAAAGCAATTTGCATTCGCTTCCTCCATTACGACGGTAAACGTTTTTTTCATGGGCAAGTCCATACTTCTTGAGAAAACAGCCCGAAAGTTGTAAAAAAAACACCTATGGCACCATATGTAGTTGCTGGAGACCACGATAAGTCTCGAACTGATCATCCGATGTGGTGCAAAATTTGACCTTCGTCATATTTTGTTCAAACTTAGTTTCAGTTCAAAGATGGGCAATACCGGCGCACAACTTCCTGTACTTTCCCCCAATATTAAAAAAATATCACTAAAATGCTATGCACGATATCTCTTAAACAGGGCAAACTTTGGATCTCCTAATATTTTGTCCAACATTAGTTTAAATTCTAAAATGGCCCACATCGGCCCTCTTCTTAGGGTACCTCTCCCACAAAAGTTCAACATTTGTGTCTAAGTGCAGTTTAGGGTCTGTTCGAAGATCCTTTGGAAATTTATACCGATGTTGTTCGTTGCGGTGCTGTTTTCTGTGGACAAACGTCCATGCTTAATGGCATACTGGTAAAAAAGTTATACGATGACCCACTGAAATGACTAGAAAGCGCGTTGTATATCGAAAAGATATGACTCCCAATATAAAATCCACTTCCATAATGGACTATGTCCGTCCATTCCTTTACCTCTCTTCCGCAACACTTTTGAACTTTAATCCTAATCCACATTTTTTTCGGCAAGTTGAAGTGTCCAAAAAGGGCTAAAAAATTTTGAAAAGACCCTAAAAACATTCGATCTGCCCGTAGATGAAAGTTTTAATTTACATAGGGTCTCTGTCGGTAAAGAAACTGATACTTTTTTACTTGTTTTCACTAATTTTCTTCAAATTGTGGGAATCATAAAGAAATCGAAAAACAAAAGATGTCCATTGATTTCCATGATCAACGTTTCATTTTGTTCATAGGTGATGTGGCTTTTCGTGAAAGTTATAAGACTTGACACTTTTTTCGTTTTGGATTTTTGTTAATCTTTATATTTATTATTTATTTATAGAAATAAAAACATCATATAAATTTATCCTTGTTAGCCTAAAGGCTACGCGTAAAAAATAAAACAATAGGGAATTCCCCATTCCTCCTGAGTAATATTATTGAAATTGAAAAATGAGAAAGTGTTTATTGCCAAAATATCTCCTTGCCCATTGATAAAATATGTCTCCCCTTATCCTTTCCTATATGTATGTTCTTGAAATACAGTTTTTATTAAAAGCAACAAACAATTTTTTCCAGTGCATTTCATAGTGGCAGTATATTCATTTTTTCCAATCCAACTAATCTCATTAAGAACGCCTTTAAAGCTTAAAAAATAAAAGCAAAATTTCGAAACTTTTTTTATTACCCTACAGACTTCTAGAGCTACTGTTGTTGTTATTGTTATTGTAAAAGATCCTCAAGCAATGTAATGGAATGGAAAACCTATTCACGCTTTAATAAACAGCACACAAAGAATTAAATGGTCATTCCTGAGACGTACATACGTATGTATGTAGGTTTGGTCAGAGTGTAAGCCATTCACTCAACTCAAAGGCCCAAAGTCAATTTAGAAAATAAGAAACAAAACATCAGAAAATGTTCAACATTTGGTTGGAGGTAGTGTTTTTAATCTTTATCTTTTACATATTCTGGTCGATTTGGTTGGTAGAGTAACTCCTTTTCCATGCGAAGACCATTCACATGTTGTTGGCTGGGAAGCATTGTAAGGTTAGTGTTCGCATTGCTTTTCATATGGTAATGCTTGGATGGCTGGCTAATAACATAACGTAACGTTCGTTGATCGGTGTAATTCGACACATTGGCAAAATAGTTTGCAATAGCCACCAATTCTGCTTCCCTCTCGCATCAGCAACCATGCCGTGCAACAGCATTATTTTCAACATTCCCGGCCACAATTCGTTGATATTATTGAAGCTATGCCCTAAAGATTCCAAAAGAACAAATCATCATGGCCTTCACCACCGCCTTCGTCGTCATCATCATCGTCAGCAGCAGCTCAAAATTATCCTTAGTTGTAGCCTTTCGTCCACATCATGATCTTCATCTTTTCTCCTGTGGTTCCAAATTCGATTCCACTCCATTCTATGCCACAGATTTTTATGGCCCCTCAAGTGGTTAGTTGCAAAATGAGTGGCCAAGCAGCAAATTGCTTAAACCGTAATGATTTTCTCGTTGTTGTTGCTGTACATATAATCAAAGATTGTCTCGGTTGTTGGCTGTTAAACTTCTTTGTACCGCAATTTGCACGCCTTTGACCAAAAGGCCAAATAAAATTAACGAAAATTGTGCATAAAGTCCTAAAAAGCTAATTGTTAGTTTGCACTTGTGTTCATGTAGATCATGCCCAAATTGGGTATATCGGAAAAATGGTTCTCTTCACAATGGCTGCAGGAATTCATATACGAGTTACATACATTGTAAGTGGGAGATATAATTTTGTTGATGAGGTTTTTTTTCAAAATGGCTCGAGACATGATAGCTTGAGCGTAGGCGAAGAAATATGATATAAGAAAATTTGACATTACAACGGTATGTGAAATATAAAATGAGTGTCTGCGTTACCAAATGTCTCGAAGATGATCGCTTTAGGTAAAGAAATTACGAATATATTTACAGGAAGAATAAAGAAGTGAAGTAAACTATACTATAGAAGCAAGGTAACGGAGCTATTGAATTAGACCAGTCAAAAATTTTGTATAGCACCATCATAAATTACGTGACACTTTCCGAATCCGTCAAGCCGAAATTGGTGCACATGCCCAAAGAATTTGTAATTACATTGTCTTCCAATATTCTGTTAAGGTAAACTCAGAAATCTGGATACGTAAAAAATTAATCATATACGAAAGACCAGTTCAAATCTTCCGATTGAGGGGAGCGTGATATCATATGTCGCGAAACACGTTCCTCCCATAAGAACGATAAAAACTTTCGACATGGGTTTGGCGAACGCTACTGAAAAAATACTATTAGGAAAAAAAGAATAAGTAAAGTAAACTCTCGTTAAAGTGACGACCCCCGCAAACTTTATAAGGATCATGATTCACAAATCCGCACTGGAATTCCCGTTCTCTTTACATGGAGGTGCAGTTTGCGCTCGGGCGGTTGTTTGTAAAAAGTACAAAGCTCACCTTACAGGAAGTGTAAAGGAACTTGCGCCACATAAAGTTCACTAATGCTTACGCACTGTATTATAATTACCATTAAACCATCATGACCACCATGACCATGCGTTTGGGTATAGGCCCCTTTTAACGTATCTCCCGATTTTCAGTATTTTGGGGGTTTAAAGCTAAATTTTCCGCCAAATTAGGTGTAATTTGGTATTTGGGGTTCCCAGTGGACACAAACATTCTCCACCAAAAATTGTGGACATAGGTCTAGGCTTTGATATTGTCCACATATAACGGTACCTCCCAATATTCGGTATTGTTAGGATTTTGTCTACGTTTTTAGACCAAATAATTTTTGGCATAGGAGGTTCTCCTTGGTTATACATCTTCTCCACCAAAAATTGTGAACATAGGTCTACATTTTGATATAGCTCCCATATAACTGTACCGACAGATTTTGGGTATTTTGAGGATTTATACTATTTTTCAAGACAAATTTTCAGCAAGATTTGCAGGTATTTGCTGCTAAATTGTGGTTATTCGGAATCTAGGAAGTCCACATTAATAAGAAAAAATGGACTGGACGTTAGAGAACCTTTGTAGTTAAGATCCATTCAACAAAGGTATATTGCACTAAAAACATAAAACAAATTATAATTTTTGAAAATTTATTGCTATATAACTATGTAACTTCAGGCCCCAAACATTTTTTTAAATTTAACTTACACCCTCCCATATCAATAAAAAAACTTTGTTTAGTGTTATTACGAATTTATTTAACAATTAAACAAATATGAAATCAGGTTTTTAGCAACAATTTTGTTAAAATCTGATGCATCAAAATATCGTGCAATTGACTGAGTGAATCTTTACAACAACAAAATTAAGAACAAAATTTTAGTCAGCAGAGTGTCTGTAATCGATACAATGGAAAACATTTACTTAAATTTTTTGACTTTCGCGCCGCTAGATCAATGGTTTCGACCAGTGTGCAGAGCCTGCTTGACCGGGCAAAACGTGGAATTGATGGGTCATCCGCCGTACAGCCCTGACTGAGGATCCAATTACTTCATTTGATTCCAGCATATCAAGAAAAAAGGCGTGGTCAACGATTTTCGTCGCCAGAAGATGCTGTTGAAGCGTTCATAAACCATGTTTTGGAGGTGTTTCATTCGGAGTGGAAAAAGTACTTGAACAATTGGTTTGAGCACATAAAAAGTGTATAAAACATGCTAGAGACTACTTAAGAAACATAAAACTATTTAGGATCGTAAATATTCGCGTGTTCATTGTTAGGCCAGGTAGTTATCGTGCAACCCTCGTATTAGCAATGTGTTGGAGTCAGGAAAAACGCAGTCTTAAATACCTATTCTTAAGATTCACTCCGGTGGATGAGAAAATTGCCACAATCTATATAAGAACAAATTTCTTTAACATCAGTCTCATTCGCGGTCATGTTTCGATCGAACAGAAAGATTAACAAATAAAGTAGCGCCTAGAAAGAGTATTTGAACGCTGCTTTGGGCATGATATTAGGAGACTTTTGAGCAAAGATACAATCTTTATAAATAAGAATCAAACAAGTAAAAAAGTATCAGTCGGCTTTGCCGACAGAGATATCCCCTCAGCCTGTGGGGATTGAAACACTTTTTTCCCAGGCCCTTAACCACACAAAAATGTTGAACATTTGCGTGTGTGTTTCCCCCAGGATCGGACAGATAGGGCCCAAAATTTGTATATAAACTAAGTTTCGACAATATTTAGAGATCCAAAGCTTGGATCAAATCGGCTGCTACGTCTATGAGATATCGCGCGCACCATTTTAGCGAATATTTTCGATCTTTTGTGGGGGAGGTACCGGAAGGAGTGGACCTATAAGCCCCACCTTCGAATTTCATCTAATACTCGATGAAATATTTCGATATCCAAAGTGTGGACGAACGTAGTATTCTAGTCACTACATATGGTGCCATAGGGGTTTTTTACAACTTTCGGGCTGTTTTCTCAAGAAGTATGGACTTGCCCCTGAAAAAACATTTACTGTCGTAATTGAGGCAGCGAATGCAAGTTGCTTCAAAAAAATCAAAGTGATTCAAGAGCAGGTCTTAAAGTGAATTTATCCAAAAAATTGTGTCGGATGTACCCGAAGGAGTGGACAAATATAGTCCATATTCGAACCTGACCTACATCTGGTATTAGGATGTGTAAAGTATGGACCAAATCGGTCTCTCCCATCAAGAGTTATCGTGCGCACAATTTTTACGAAAATTTTTTAACTTTTGTGGGGGAGGTACCTGTTGGAGTGAACCGATATGGCTTATCTTCGAACTTAAACTCAGGTTGCATAAAATATTACGAAGGCCACATTTTGGACCGAATCGGAAGATACGTTCCAGAGTTATCTTGCGCTCCAACCACTACATACGGTGTCATAGGGGTTTTTGCACCTTTCAGGCTATTTTCTCGGGAAGTATGGGCTTGCCCCTGATGAAACTTCTACCGTCGTATGGGGGACAGTGAATACAAGTTGCTACAACAAAGATCAAAGCGATTCGAGAGCAGGCCCTAAACTGAACTCTTCCGAAATTTTGTGTGGGCTGTACCCGAAGGAGTAATCGGGTAATCCCATATTGAAACCTTATTTAAGTTTTGTACACATTTCAATTTTGTATTTTCCCTGTTATCTAAAAACAAATCAACAAAAAAAATTGGTGGAACCTATACATTGTTGTTGTTTGCAAGAAATATGTACCATCTTATCTATATACCCAATTTCATTCCACCAAAAAACTCGAACCTAAGTTCGGCCAAGTTTACAAGATGCACTCTATGGAACAAGCGCGTACAACCCATAAAAACCCTAAAAAATTGAATTTTTTCCAAAAATCCAGACCCCAAACTAATTTTTATAATTTAAATAACATCCTCTGCTATTAATTAAAAATAAATCTTGTCCAGTTTCATTACGAATTTATTTAACATTTAAACAAATATGAAGTTAATTTTTTTCCAACATTTTTTTAAAATCTGATGCAACAAAAACTCTAGTATTTGATAGTGAATAACTGAGTGAATATTTACAACAACAAAAATGAAAAAACAAAATCTTTGTCTGCAAAGTGTCTGTAATCGATACAATGGAAAATAATTCGCAATTTTATAGTTCGATTTTTTTACTTTTGCGCCGCTAGATCAGTGGTTTCGACCAGTGTGCGGCCGGCGGTCAGCGTTGAACACACAACCATCGGATTTGTAGTCGGATACACAAGCTCTGTGCCACCTTACTCATTACTTAGAAATGATTAATATAAGTAGTTATTTTTGTATACATTACTTTGTAATGGGTTACATAATGACTAACGGACCCAAAATTTTGCTGGGTATAAAAGAACGGATATAGCTATAATCTTGGAATTTGGTATGGAAATCAAGGTGAAGTGGTGCTTCTAAAAGGGAATAGTTTGGGAAATCCGTACTCGTGTGTACGAAAAGCACTAAATTGTACTTAATTTAGTACAATTTGGATTTGGGTGAACAGATAGAACTGGAAACCTGAAATTTGGAATTAAGATTACTGTTGAAATGTAGGATTGAAATATGAGGAAGGTTTTGGCAATTCGTACTTATGTGTACGAAAAGTACTAAATGATACTAAATTTGGTACAACTTGAAATTGGGTGAACGGATAGAGGTAGAAACCGGAAATTTGGAATTAAGATTACTGTTAGAGTGTTGGGTTGAGATATGGAGGTAGTTTTGGAAATTCGTACTAATGAGTACGAAAAGTAGTAAATGGTACTAAATATGATACAATTTTGATTTTGGAGAACATTTGGAATTAAGTTTACTGTTGGAGTGGAGGATTGAGATATGGAAGATGTTTAGGAAATTCGTACTCATGTATGTGTACGAAATGGTACAATTTTGGTGAACGGATAAGCTGGAAACCTAAAATTTGGAATAATGGTTACCGTTGGAGTATAGGATTGAGGTAGTTTTGGAAATTCTTACTTATGTGTACGAAAAGTACTACACGGTTCTAAATTTGGTACAATTTGGACTTGGGTGCACGAACAGAGCTGGAAACCTGAAATTAAGATTACTGTTGAAGTGAGATATGGAGGTGGTTTTGGAAATTCGTACTTAGAAGGTACTAAATTTGGTACTATTTTGATTTGAATGAACGGAGAGAGATGGAATTGTGAAATTTAGAAATAGGATTGCTTTGGAGTATAGGATTGAGGTAGGTTTGGAATTTCGTACATATGTGGTACTAAATTTTGTACAATTTGGATTTTGGTGAACGGACAGAGCTGGAATCCTCAAATTTGGAATTATGATTATTGTTGAGTGGAGGAGACATTTTTGGAAATTTGTACTTACGTGTACGAAAAGCACTAAATGGTACTATTTTTTTGAAAATTCGATCTAAAGGTGTAGGAACAGTACTTAAATGAAATGAAATATCAATTAAAATAGGCATTAATACATCAATATTTTCAGTGTTCACCGTTACCGCATATGAAGTAGCGTGCATTTTGCTAGTATTTGCTAGTACTTATATATATGCATTTTGCTAGTACTTATATATATACTAGCAGACCCCGGTCCGCATTGCTGGCCCGTCGTAATGAGTTTTAATTCAAAAGTAGGTATTTTCTACCTCACTTATTCGGTCGATTGTCAAACCGAGAAGGATTTTAAATTTATCAACAGATTTTGTCTGTAACCTTTATTTTCTCTTACGGACTTTGTCGGATTTTTCGCCAATTTGTGCCTTTTAGGATTTATTATCGTCCATGTCACTGTCTTTATCCTAAAGCGATCTAATAATAAAAGTTAAAAAATGATTAAATCGAATTCTGCCGCTTTTTTAGACCTATGTATATGTTTTAGCTTTTCATGGCTGATGGACCGTTGAACCTCACCATTTAAGTACATTTGTAAATATATAGTTTTTCATTCCAGAATATTTTCTGAAAATTAGGTTCAGTAGTTTTGGAAAAATAATGTGTTGAAAAGAGTGGGCGTGGTCATCAGTTTTCAAGATATAACATATTAAAAAAAGTGGGTCTGGTCCGGTCCTAGGGTGCACACAACTTCATTGCCTACCAAAATGTATGCTGAAACCGATATAATCATAAGTTTGGCTTATACATATAGCGTTTAACAGAAAGACATGGGGAAGGTACCCCACATAACAACGGTAAACATTGAGCTTTTGCTGCAAATTTTATGGAAATCCCTTCAGTAGTATTGGAGTTATGACATACTAAAAAAAACAGTACCTACAGTGTAGATTAATCAGTAAATTTTTATTCCGATACATACGTAATTTTTGCAAATATAACGTTTTTTTTAAAAACATATCGCATAGGGGAGGTACCCCGCCCCCTCTGGAATTCAATAAAATATGTAACCTGTTTTCGGGGGCGTGGTAAACTTTTCTTTCCAAAAAAACCTAAGTTGGGTTATGACAGCATTTGATTTTTATTCATAAAGGTAAGGCGTTTTTTTTTTTTAATATGCCCTCTTCAAAATTCAAGAAAATATGGATGTACATTCCCTGACATTTTCACGAATATCGGTTCAGTAGTTTTGTAAATGTAACATATTTTAAAAGGTGGGTATGGTCAAGTCTGTGGTTCCTAAAAAAGTATGTAAGGTCGGAGACACAACCACAATTGTCTCGCAAATTAACTTCCAAATAGATACATTCGTAATTATTGTAAATATAACATTTTTAAAAAAGTAGGGTATAGGGGAAGTTCCCCGCCCTTTCCGAAATTCAACTGAATTTGTAGCCTATTTTAAGCGGGGACTATCTCTGTACATTCCCTGGCAATTTCAGGAAAATCGGTTCAGTAGTTTTTGTAGAAATGATAAAAATAGAAAATTGAAAAAAGTGGGCATGGTCAAATTTTCTTTGCATAAAAACCCAAGTCGAAAATTGGTCCAGCCGTTCTCAACTGATGCCATTACCAACGAACGATATTTAATTTTTATTTATAAAGATTTAAAAGTTTAGACAAATCGCGATTTTTTTGAAAATCCCCTGTAGATATAACCTAATTAGAAAGTGAGCGTGGTCGGATCTTAAGTCACAATATAAGTACGTAAGGTTGGAGACACAATCGCCATTGACTCGCAAATAAATTCCCAAACCGATACATTCGTATTTGTTGCAAATATTACATTTTTACAAAAATAGGACATAGGGGAGGTACCCGCCCGATCCGAAAGTCAAAAAATATGTAGCCTATTTTTATCGGGGACCAACCCTGTACATTCGCTGAAAGTTTCAGGAAAATCGATTTAGTAGTTTCGTAGATATAACATATTTAAAAAAAGTGGGCGTTGTCCAGTCTTAATGCCCCAAATAAGCACGTAAGGTCGGAGACACAATCGCAATTGACTCGGAAATTAATTTTCAAGGCGATACATTTGTAATTGTTGCAAATATTGCATTTTTACAAAAATAGTGCATAGGGGAGGTACCCCGCCCGATCCGAAATTCAACCAAATATGTAGCCTAGTTCAACCGGGTGCCATCACTCTACGTTCACTGCAAATTTCAGGAATATCTATTAAGTAGTTCCGTAGATATAACATATTTATAAAAGTGGGCGGAAAAGTGGGCGTGGTCAATTTTTCTTTGCATAAAAACCTAAACTGGACTATGACTAACATTTCCACAAAAAATTATCCAAATCGTTCTAGCCGTTTTCAACTGATTCAATTACCAACAAACGACAATTGAGTTTTATATATAAAGATATATATATGGTAACATGGGGCGCCTTCGCCACTGGGGCGGCTTCGCCAGCGCCGATTTTCTCGCAAAATATAAGTGCTAGAAAAAATCCGTTCAAAGCAAAATTGTGAGTTTAATGAAGATCTATCATCTCCCAAAAGTTGGCAGTTGTGTCATAGGTATGATAGCGGACGCACGCGGTTTTGTGTTTTCAGGGTATTGGGAAAAATAATTATGGTGGGTATTTTTTGTGATATCTTCTTTACCTTTTGTGATATCAAAAACACATTTTATACCTTTAGAAGACAACTACTGAAGAATATAAATCCCAAAAATTCGCATGAAAAAAGCAATTGCAAATGTCAATATATTAATATTATGAAATATGTAAGGGGTGGGGCGCCTACGCCATGATAGGGGCGTGGTGGGTTAATGTTCGAAATATGTCATGTTTAACTTAAATTCTTTATACCATAGATATACCACACTATAATATGAAGATAAAATCAAATATTATCCTAAACGTATCTTGTTTTAGTTATATTATGATTTTTGTACCTAAATTCAAGGCACCTACTTCAATTAACCGCTAAGATCGGTTACTTTTTGTGAATTTTAAAATAATTTTTGATTATTCAATAGAAAACATGTTCCTTTTTGTATAATGTTGATATTTAAGGAATAAGTATGGTAAATTACAGTTTTTGAGTCCGTTTGAGAATGTTCAATATATATGGCGAAGCTGCCCCACGGATGGGGAGGCTTCGCCATTTTTTTTCACATTTTGTAAATTCTCAAAAATAATATTTTAAAAACAAAATTATAACCATTTATATATCAAAACTTATAGTCAAGATATGCTAATATTTGTACCAAAAATAATATTTGAAAAAACTTTAACGGTGTCGGTATGAGAACATTTTGAACAAAAACGTGGCGAAGGCGCCCCATGTTACCATATATATATATATATATATATATATATATATATATATATATATATAAAATATATATATCTTATTAACAAAAAATATTTTTTTGGTTAACTTTTTGTTGTTAATTTTGTAAATAACACTGGTCAACACGAATTAGGTTTCAGAGGAATTTTTGTAACTCTATTCTTGAGTTGAGCTGTTTATGACCTAAAAGGTGCATTGATAAATTAGGAATCCACCGAAATCCCACACATTCAATCATTATGCTACGTTTCACTGGTGGTTAGAGCGATCATCAGGCATATTAGAATGTTATTTTAGTGGGTGGACGAAGGCTAAGCTTGGAAACTAGAATTTATACCACAAATCATTCGAAAATTGTATATGTATTCGAATTATTTATTTATTTTAATGTTAGTCATTTAATTCCATACCTTTCCTATAGTCCGACTTGGTTGCTAACCCCATTTCTTAATTCTTTATTACAAATACTAAAGCAGATTTTTTCCACCTTGTTTATATTTGTCCTTCCGTATCAGTAGATTTGATCATTAATATTTGTCATCGGAATCTTTGAAAGTTGGTGGTGGCTTAGAACGCTAAGACGCACAGTGTCACGACCGAGGCCAAAAATGGTCAAAATCAAGTACTTTGGAATACAAATTTATTGAGGAGAATTTATAGTAAACATTTCAATTTGAAGGAATTTGAATTATTGTATTGATTTGTCCATGGGAAGGTTCAGATCCGATAATTGATGGAAATATGTATTTTTGTCTTTATTTTACTAAAATTAATAACATGTATTATGCTCCAAAGTTTTGATATTTAAAGTAATTTATCGTTCTAAAATAAATTTATAAAGTTGCTTTGGATGTAATAAACATGGATTTAATTTTGTTTGGAAGTAAATAGTGATCATATGGTGTTTACAGGTACCCATGTCTGTGGTACTTAGTATATCGATTTTGTGAACCAAATTTTAAAATTATTGGAGTGGGGAAAAATTGTATAAAAGTGTATATCGATATTATTTTTTGTTTGAGTTGTGAAAAGTTTAAACGTATAAAGGTTCCAGCTGCAGAGGTTTGCAGACGAACATGTTATTTCTCTTTTTCAGCGACCACCTCACTCTGGGGTTACTCCCTATTTTAACAAAGCGCTTTGCGGTGTTGGCTATAGCCCGGAAACGAATGAACTGATCATCGTATATTTTTGCGGGCTTATAATACGTACGTAATAATCTTGCTTTAAATCGAGAGACTTTTAAAAATATCAATTTTTTAAATAAAATGGTGATAAGCGAATGTGAAAATTCGATTTTTTACAAAAAATTGATCGTTTTTGACCATTAATCGGTAAAAATTTTTTTTAAAAGAAAATTCTCATATATAAAGACAAGAGTTTGATGTATTAAATAAGCTCACAAAAAATATGAAGACTGAACGCCAAGTTTCAGTCATTTCGGTTGGATATTGGGGTCAAAACATTCAAAATACCGAAAATGGGGAGGTACGGTTCAATGGGGGCTATAAGAAGACGAGGACCTATACTGACAGATTTCTGGTGGAAAGTTATAAGCCCCCAACGAAGACTTAATACCAATTTTCAGCCATTTCGGTGTGCTAATCAGGCTAAACCCTTCAAAATACTGAAAATCGGGAGGTACCGTCCTATGCTTTATATAATTGTTCCACAAACATCCCAGATGGGACAAGGGAGACTTCTCTCATATCAATGAGTGCACCCCGATTCATATTAGCTCAATGATATGGGACCTACAGTTTATCGCCGAGTCCGAACGGCGTGTCTAAGACACCACTTTTGTAGAGAAGTTTTACAAGGCTGAAATACTCAGGAAATGTCGCCAACATTACTGAGGGGTATTTTGCCACCGTTGAAAAGTGTTTTGATGTTGCCTGGCCGGGAAATCGAACCCACGAGCTTATTTGTGCAAGGCGGGTGTGCATACCATTGCACCACGGTGGCAGCCCTATGGGGGCTTTATGAAGGCAAATTTCAAGGTGAAAGTTTTATGCCCCCAACTAAGACTAAATACCAAATTTCAGCAATTTCGGTGTAATAATGAGGCTAAAATCTTCAAAATACCGATAATCGGGAGGTACCGTTCTATGGGGCAACATCAAAACGTGGACCTACACCCAAAATTCTCAGTTGGAAAATTTCATACCTCTGCTGAAGACTAACCACCAAATTTCAGTAATATCGGTTGAACATTATGACTAAAACTTTCAAAATACTGGAAATAGGGAGGTACGGTTCTATGGGGGCTATATCAAAACGTGGACAGGGATGGTCCTGGAGCTTGTAAGTCAATAATAGGTAAGTGTACCAAAATTGATGCACCTACAACAACTCCTTCTATTTTTGGCCACAGTTAATATGAACTCGCGACATAGTGAGACGCCGGCAACCGTGTCACTTGGTTGTCGGAGTCCCAGGTTTGAATCCCAGCCTGGCTCATTTTTAGAGTGATATTTGAATTGACTCTCTTTTCGAGATGGGCTGTTTATGACCACATACAACCATTATGCTACGTTTCACGGGTGGTTAGACCGATCATCAGGCATTACGATTTTTAGGTTATGGCCGAATCATGGGCGCTATCAACTTTATATTATATATTTGAATACAGGACTATATAGTCCATATGTAATTACAGCTTAAAATACACAAAATATGCAATTTTTGCAAGATCTGTCTTATGTTTTCTATATATTTTTGATATATATTCACCATAATTATTTCAAAAATTTTTTGTATCGAGCGTACAGCATATCCGTGATATATTAGTGTCGAAAACCCCACAAAAATATTTGTTTGTATCCGAAAAACTCGTAAAAAACGACTTTAAGCTATATCTAAAGAACAAGAGCTGATGGAGAAAATCCGAGACCGGATTTTAAAATAACTCGCCAATTTTAGTTAGAAACAAAGACAATTTCGGTTGAAACATTCAACTTTTTCAGTTTTGTTGAGCAGTGTAATCATTACCTTAATAATTAAAACGAAAAAAACAGAAAACATGCTGGTTCCCAACAAAATCGTGAAAATCTAAAAAACCCCTAAAATGTGAAAAAGCGCTCCGGCAATTTTATTGTTTGTCTGATTTTTCTCATCTATGAACATTATGGTTTCAGAATCCGCATAAATTCCTAGGTGTAAGCTCATTTTATTTGAAGTTGGTTTATAAACGTTTTCATCTCAAATTTTCATAGAAACAGAATTGAGCCCCTGGGCTCTGCCATGTTAAAGCCGGTCAGGGCCGTTGCTTGGTATCTTTCATCCCGTTCATCACCCATACACTGATACTACTATGGATTCGAAGCATTAATTTTTGTGTAAGGATAAGGCAAAACGAATTTGGAGTGTTTGAGAGAATTTTGTTCGAATGTTTCATGAACCAATCTGATAGAATGGCTATAAATAACGCCGCCAGAAAGTTGTGCCATATGACGGTATGCTTCAAGAGAAGGCCAATAGTCCGATGGAAGATGGCATCCCAAATTGGAGATGTTTGGAAATCTGTTTTGAGTTCGGTTAATGGAACAAAAGATTCTGTTTCGAATGTAAAACCTCCTAACTGTGTACGATATATTTTACATGAGAAGAGAAGAAAGATCCGCAGCGGTAATTGTGATAAATTGCCAACATTTTTAGGTAATTTTTTCTAAATTTGGGGTAATTTTGAACTTCATGTTAAGGTTGATTTTATTTTCGGAATATTCGTTTAAATCTCGTAGTAATTGTTCAAAACACAGGGTTGAGTTCAATCAGCGACTTCCGACTTTTAGAGTGGCTGTTGTTTGTAGTTGTCAGTAGTTGTAGTTCTTCCTGTAAATGTCCACCTGATTGGCCCAGCATCCAAGCCTAGTGTTGGAAATGCCACGAAGATGAGTTAGTATTTTGTCACAGAAGATCTGCCATATTGGCTCAAAACTTAATCTCCTTTACATACGACCAATATTTTAAAACTTCCTAAGACTCCAAGAGATGAAAGTCGAGACTTTTTCCAACAGTTTGTAATTGTTATTTACTCAGTAATAAAATACTTTCTGGTCTAGTTACGCAGAGTGCTTAATGTAGAATATCTCTTGCCAGTGACAAGGTAGAACCTTCAATAAATTTCATCGTTAAAATCCGCCATTGATATATCATTTCAACCTTTCGTCCTGGAGTTCTTCAACAAAAAAGTAAATAAAAAAATGATTAAAGGAAACTGAAAATAACTTCAAACTTTTTAATACAGTTTTAATCTTGTTTTTTGTTTTTGTTGCATTGCCATCTTCCTCATCATCACCGTCGTTGCACATTTATTGTTGCCGTTGTTGCTGTTTCAAAAGGGTCTTATCATTTAATACCTTGGCCATTGAATGAATGACCAGGCCAAATGAGCGCAAGCGCGCGCTCTTTCTGTAAACCATACCTTAAATATTTCGATCAATGCAATGGAAGTCGGAAACCTGGGGAAACAAACCTGTGTACTAGCGTTATTTCATGGCATATTCCACCATCATCCTTGCGAGCAGCAATGCTGTGTGTTTGTATGTTTTTGGGGGATATCAGTTAAATGCATGTTGCTGTTTCGCTTGTTTGCAGCAGCAACGATTGGATTTAGCTTTAGCACTTGATTAGTTTCATTTACAGTGTTGTTGTATTTATATAAAAAACAGTTTGATGTTGTTGTTGTATCTTTTGCTGAAATTATAAAAAACAAAGAATTGAAACAATTGCAAACGAAACTAATTTTCTTGCACACGATGTTGACCAAAGTGCTGGATAAAGGTAAAGGAAAACAAAATACCCCGTCGAAGTATCAACCCATGGCACAATTCAACAACATCAACGATCAACCAGCCAACCACCATTCCTAAACAACAACTAAAGCAACAATTTAAATTGAGAGCGATCGCGAGCTTGTAGTTTTGTTGTTGGTTTTTGTTTTCAAGATGATGAATACGAGGGGTCTGCTGACACTTAGGACACTTATTAACCAAGAGATTTTAAATAAATCGAAAAAGATACTCTTGAAAAAGCTGAGTCGATGACTTAAAGCTCACTTTAAGGATCCTTCTACAGACATATATTATGGTAGACATGTGCGCCTTTCAGACAAAAAGGTTATTGTTCAATCCCTCACAAGAACACATTTTTTCTGCTCGCAACACACGGTGCGCCTGAACAAATTTTAAATGGAAGGTGCTTACACCTGGGAAATTTTTGCGGATTCTGAAACTACAATGAGAATGATGAGAAAAATCAAAAACAAAAAATCAATCAAACAACAATAAATAAATAGCGACCAAAGTTCCCATTTTTAGTTCTTCACGATTTTTCTTGGAACCCGCAAGCCCTTTATTTAAAAAGCGCTCCGGCGGTTTTTTCCTTTTTTGATTTTTCTAATCTATGAACATTGTAGTTTCAGAATCCGAAAAAACTTCCCAGGTGTAAGCACTTTCCATTTAAAGTTGGTTCAGGCGCAACGTGATCCTTTTGGAGTAATTCGGCTATTAAAAAGTTTCTATAAACGGTGTCGTACTAAGTTCGATACACTCTTTCGACTCGGCGATAATCATTAGATCCCATGTAAATTAGCTTAGAATGGAATCGCATTACATTTATTAATACGAAAGAAATCTTCCCTTGTCTAATCAAACATGTAAGTGGGAAGTTTTATACATGATATACACGTATACTGTTCGCGTCATTCTATCCTTTAAAGGAACTTCCTCCTTACCCCTCGCAAGACCTTAAGAATTTCTGATACAAAAGTTGATATGTTTAAACTGTTTTTTGTTCTTTGCTGGATTTCACTGAGGCGTTCGTCCATTTGGTTGGATTTTTATCATCTTTGTTGTTGTTATTATTGTTGTTGTTGGCGTTGTTTGTAGCTTGCTCTTGTTTAAAAGTCACTAGAGGCGCTTGTTTGCGATTTGTACTTTGTTGTTGCTGGTGATGTTGCCTGCAACTACAACTTCAATAACAACTGCAACAGCAATGCAAGCAACAACAACCAAACTATGAAGAAGAACAGCAACAACACCAACAACAACTACTATAACCATCACCACGAGTATAATAATACGAAACAACCTTAATTTGCTGAATATACCCTCAGATCAACAGCAAAAGCAACAACAATAAGAACAAAAACAACTTGAAATGAAAATTGCTATGAACTTTGTGCACCTTTTTTCCTGTTGGCTTTTGCCGGCCACACTGCAGTCTGTCTGGCCTTACTTAAGTTTGAGCTGAATATCTTTCAACGTGAAAAGGACGGAAAAATGTTCATTTAGTTTAACATCACGATGTAATTTTAAAAATTACTTTTACCAACAATTCAACATAGGCAACAACATCAACAAAAACCACCAAAAAGAATATAAAAAAACAACTGCAACTACTACTGGCAGCCTTTTTGTTGAAGGTATGTTTTATTGTTGTTATGCATCCCAAAATTTGGGTTACAGTTTGTCCGAACATAACTTACCAATTCTTATAGCAGGCAGACAAGTTTGTTGATGTTGTTGTTGTTGCATTGAAATGTCAAGGAGGTGGGGTTTAGTCCTAATAATACATAAAGGGTTTGAGATATGTACTACGATGTTAAGGGCCGTTGAGAAATGGTGTACTTGAGATCTGTCTTTGGTAAAAGAAATAAGATTTCAAAATTAGAACACTTATTTTATTCGAAATGACCCGAGCACACATGTAGAGGACTTTATCTTCAATATAATCTTCCACAACAAAACGTCTAATATAACTACTTCGGGGATTGTAACAGGCATCAGTTCCTGGGGAGATACATCAACGAATATTGAAATAACCTTCTGTTTTGCTCTACATACAATCAGAAACCAATTGAGTACAGTTATTGATCGATTGGAAGAACCCAAGTAGCTTACACAATACCAGGGGACCCTGATTAAAACTAAGACCTATGATTTGCCTCTGGCATCAACAAGAGCTAACGATTTACAATATCGATACCAGTAAAAAGCACATTCATATGTCGGTGTGTATTTCCGCAAAAATCGTGACCTAAGCTGTAACTAGGTGACGTAGGGGATGGGAGATACCAAGAAACGGTCCTGACCGGCTTTAACAAGGTAAAGCCCTGGATTTATCTTGGTCCCTCTTTCATATCAAGTGGACACTTAGCTCCCCGTGGTGTCACCTGGGGAGCTGCCCTTAACACCCGTTAATGGTAGTGAGCTAACATGTGCCGCGCGTTCACCCATAAGAACGTTAAATACTTGTGTTTGGGCGTCGGGTTAGTAACCCTCCCCTAGAAAAAGTAGCCTAGTATGAAAAAACGAAAGAAAAGAATAACAAACCCCTCTAATGTTGACGAACCCCGCAAGCGTTGTAAGGACCATGATCTGCGAATCTGCACCTGGAATGTTCGCACTCTTTATAGAGAAGGTGCAGTTTACGCATAGGCAGATGTACTTGAAAAGTACAAGGCCGACATTACTGCCATACAGGAAATACTATGGATTGGGAAGGCGTCATAAAAACACCTGAAGGTGACTGTATTGTAGCTGTCATGACACAAAGCATGAGTTTGGGTTCGGATTTGTAGCTGGTGGGAGGTTAAAACATCTGGTCTCCAGTTTCACCCCAGTGAATGAAAGACTCGCTGCAATTCCATTAAAAGCAAAATTCTTGAACATCAGCTTTATTTGCGCTCATGCTCTCACTGAAGACAAGGACGAACAGACCAAAGATATGCTTTACGAGCGTTTAGAAGAAAGTTATGACCGTTGTGCTGCCCATGACATTAAAATTATACTAGCCGATTTTAATGCCAAAATTGGAAATGAGAATATCTTTGGCTCAACAGTCGGGAAATTCAGTCTCCACAGTAAAACATCTGACAATGGTATGAGACTGATAGACTTTGCAGCTGCAAAAACATGGTAGTTAGTAGTACCAGATTTAAGCATATCCATATTCATAAGGGCATCTGGCTGTCTCCAGATCAAAGAACAAATAATCAAATTGATCATGTTTTGATAGATGGAAGACATTCATCGAGCGTGTTGGATGTACGATCGTTCCGAGGATCAAACATAGATTCGGACCACTACCTTGTTGCAGCAATGGTACGTACCCGGTTAAGTGTAGCAAATAAAGCACAACGCGGAAGTCGGACATCGGTAAGCTGCAAACACAATAGATAGCCACAGCATATTCCACTCAATTATCCCAAGTGCATAATGAAAGCACTCCTCGTCCCGATAACATATCATAGTCATAGTCATATCATAGCAAAAATTCCCACAGAGCTGAATTTTGGTGGAGAGCTAAGGATTGCCATTAGAAGCAACGTCCTAAAAGTCCCCATCGATCCCATGTGTGCAAAAAAAATTATTCGGTGTCAAAGGTCAAAATTTAAGGGTTTTTAGATTTTCGGATTTATTTTTTGAAAACGGTTGATCGAATCAGAAAGTGACTAAAGTAAATATTGTAGACAGAAAAATTATCTACAAGTTTGACCCTTATAATTTTTTTCTTAGAAGGAACCATTCTTGACATGTAGCTGTTCTAAAAAACACATGATTTTTATGCACTTATAAGGGAAATATGCACATATTCAGACGAACCTGCTAAAATAAGCGAAGTAATCGGGTCTGTCCCCCAAAAAATATATATTTTCTTGAAGAGCGAAATTATAGCTATCTTTTAAAAAAATCCAACAAAATCGGAGTGTGTTTAGTAGAGTTATTCAATGTTAGAGTCATTTTATGCAAAAATATAATCGAAAGCCCAACGGGAACGACCCCAACGAAAACTCTCCGATTTTTTTCAAGTTTTGTCCGAAGATAGGGTTTGCGCTGATTACGGAAATGTATAATTTTCAACGGTTTCGGATCCGGTTCGCCGGCTATTAGACCCGAAAAGCCAAATTTAAAAACCGGGTTAGACCCGGTTCTACTGAACCGATTACTGCAAAGTGGATATCGTATGAAAGCTTACGGAAGTATCTAACATATAGTGTCGTTACTTTAACCGGTTCGCCTCATAATGTACTTACGCGGCTAATTTTTTATTTGACCTTTAGATCGAGATATCTCGAAAATGGTAAATCTTTTTTAAGAATCATAAAGACCAATCTTGTAGACAATTATTGAATCTACAACATTTACTTAAGCGGGATTTTGCTTGAATAATGCCTCCAAAAATGACCTTTGACCCCGAATAACTTGTTTTGCATACATGGGATCGATGGGGACTTTTAGGACGTTGCTTCTAATGGCCAACCCTAGCTTTCCACCAAAATTCAGCTTTGTGGGAATTTTTGCTATTTCCCCCTTATACGCATGTCTATTTTGACCGGACTATCAGCACAATGGCAAAATATTGTCCACTCCATGCAAACAACCCCAAAATCCATACTTGGATACCAGAGACCTCCACCAAGTAATCCATGGTATGACGAAAGATCTATGGACCAATCTGCGTTGACGGTGAATATCGACGTCGTATGAACCACGAGCTGTATCTGCTATACAACGACATCAATATAGATAAACGTATCGAGATGCAACGATTGCGTTGGCTTGGCCATATCATAAGAATGAGCGATGATGAACCCGCTAAAAAGGCGTATAAATACGTGCCACATGGCGGTGCACGCAGAATTGGCAGGCCTAACCTTAGATGGAGCAAACAAGTGGGCGAAGAGATGAAAAGGCGCGGTATTCCAGAAAGCGAAGCAGTAAACACAGAGAGTTGGAGATCTTTTCTTATTTCGGCTTATAGTACAAATGTTCTGTAATAGGCCAGCTAAGTAAGTAAGCTGAAACTAGGTTGCATTTATTTCTTGAATGCTTTACCGTCACGAAAAGTCAAGAAAATTAACTTTGCGTACAAAATCAACTACCTATTCAAGTAAGCAAGCTTGAAAATCCGTATCTATGACCGAGTTATAAACACCTCTTACTTCTCTTCTCATATAAAAAATAGCCCACTTACTTATATTCGAAAAAGAACCACGGTGCTCTTGAACCAGCTTTAAATGAAAGGAGTTTACACCTGGGATTCTGAAACTTCAGTGTTCATAGATAAGAAAAAGCAAAAACAATCGCCGGGGGGGGGGCTTTTTAAATAAATCGCGGTCAAAGTTCACATTTTTAGGGTTTCATAGGTTTTCACCATATTGCTGGGAAACTGCAAGCCCTATCAAAATGGAACAGGGGATGTTGTAGCAGTGAAAACTCTCTCTATATAGTAGTTCAAATTGTGATAATGCATTGACTTTATCGCCTCCATATAAAACCATGTCAAGTGCGGTGCGCCTTAACTAACTTTAAATAAAAACCGCTTACACCTGGGAAGTTTTTGCGATTTTGAAAAAGCAATGTTTATAGATGGGAAAAATCCAAAAACATCGCTGGAGAGATTTTTAAATAAATCGCGGTCAAAGTTAACATTTTTAGGTTTATTTTAGGTTTTCGCGATTTTGCTTAGAAACCGCAAGTCCTATCGAAGTGGGCTAATGAAAATATTGTAGCTGTGAAAATTCTCCGTTAAGATTTGTTCCTACGTTTTACAATTGTTGAGATATAGAAGTTCAGGTCACAGGTGTAAGTGTTTTCTTAGGTTTTCGCGATTTGTTGAAACGATAAGTCTTATCGAAATGGGACTATAGAAAATCTTGTACATAGCTGTAAAAATTCTCAACAAGGTTGGCTTTCGTAATTATTCTTTCCTAGGTTGTACCATTTTTCAGATATATAAGTTTAAGTTGGGAAATTGCAGTCATGGCATTGTTTTAGAAGGAGACGATACAGTCAGTGAATTGTCCCAATTTGAACTGCTATATTTCAAAAATGGTAAAACCTACGAAAATATCATAAAGGACCATCTTGTAGAGAATTTTCACTGCTTCAAAATTTTTTCTAATCTAATTTAGATAGGACTTGCGGTTTACAGGCATACTCGTAAAAACCTAAAAAAAAACCTTACAAATGTGAACTTTGACTGCGATTTATTTAAAAAGCGCTCCGGGGATTTTGTGTTTTTTGATTTTTCACATCTATGGACATTGTTGTTTCAGAATCCGCAAAAACTTCCAAGGTGTAAGCTCCTTTCATTTAAAGTTGGTTTAAGAGTACCGTGAAACGTTTGGTTCCATTAGCCGAACTCAGAATAGATTTCCAAAAATTTCCAATTTCGGATGCCATGTTTCGAGATGTGATTTTCAACTTGGAATTTCCATCTGAGTCTCGGCCATACCGTCAAACGGCTCCCCCTTTTTGTCGTCACCGATTCTTAATTTCTATTGAGGATTCGATACTAAACATTTTGAAACTAAGGAGAAAAAATGTCTCTATCACGTTGTTTTCCGTATATATTTCATCGTCCATTAAATAAACATGTCAATAATGTGGTGAAATCCGAAGTGCGAGAATAAACTGTTGGTGTGAACTATGTTTGAAATACGTGTTGTAAAAGATATGATGCAAAATTTGCTGAGAATTTTATTTGGATTATTTTTGCAAAAGGTTACTTGGTTCAACTCCCAATAGTTTAGCTGATACTGACCAGAATTTTAGCAATTATGTAAAATGTTCTATATTTTATCGATTTTGGTGCCATAGATGGAATTTTACATATATGGTCTGCTCAAAAGATAAGTTCTGCTAGTTTAGAACTACAATATTGCCGAAGACGACAAGGCCAAATTCCTAATCATTTCTGAGATAAAGGCCCGATAAATGCAAAAAACTGTAGTTTTAGCCCGGTTTAGATATGTCCATAAAATACGAACTTGATCTGACAGGACAAAACCCTACTAGGGTTTTTGTAGTCTCAATATGTACTGTCTAAAAATGCATACTAGAAGTTGTTTGCATTTCCAGTGTTGCATAGTGTCATTACTCCCTAATTAATGCGCAGCACCAAGAGTGGACCTTGTTTTTTTCAAAGTGGTTCTGGGTTTCCAACATTGATGACATTGGTAATCGTCTAAATTACTTTTGCATTGATATATAAAAAGGTGAGCTGATAATGGTGTTCTAAAAAGATGTATATTTGCAATCGATAGCACACTTATGATAATTGCATACGCCATATGGCGTATGTCCATTCTTTTATAACTTACTTACTTAGCTGGCCCATTACAGAACATTTGTTCCATAAGCTGAACTAAGAAAAGATCTCCAATTCTATCTGTTTGTTGCTTCGCGTTTTGGAATACCGCCTCATTCCATCTTTTTTTCCACTTGTTCGCTCCATCGAAGCCTTGGCCTGTCAGTTCTGCGTGTACCGCCATGTGGCTCATTCTTATGATATGGCCTAGCCAACGCAATCGTTGTATCTCGATACCTTTATCTATACTGATGGCGCTGAATAGCAGATACAGCTCTTGGTTCACATGTCGTCGATATTCACCGTCCACGCAGATTGGCCGTAGATCTTTCGAAGAATTTTTCTCTCAAACACCAAGCACTGCCTTATCTGCTTGTGCAAGTACCCAGGCTTCGGAACCATGCATTAGCACATGTAGTATCAGTGTTTTGTAGAGCGTTGTTTTTGTTTGACGAGATGTGGCCTTGTGTTTAAACTGCTTACTTAAGCCAAAGTAACATCTGTTGGCCAACACAATTCTTCTCTTTATCTCACAACTGATGTTGTTTGCTGTGTTTATGGCGGTGCCGAGGTAGACGAAGGGTTTTACTACCTCAAAATTATAGGAACCTACTTCCACAGATGGTCCTAGCTCTATGGACGAATTGCTCGCCAACCCTATCAACTTTGTCTTTTCACCATGTACTGCCAGTTAGAGTTGCGTCGTTCATGAACGAACCGGCTCAAAGGAACGATTCCGTGAAAAGAACGAACGGATCCGTATCCAGCTCATTCTTTTATTTCGTTTATTTAGATCCCCGATGGACGAGTCATTGCTGATTACAAAATTAGCAGCATTGGTTTTGCAGTCAAACTCTAAACAAACGCTGCGTTAGCGCAAGCAGCACAAATTTCCACACAAAACAAACAATGATTCAGAGATTTACTCTCGCTCAGTAATTCACCTCATTCAGTAGCACATCTCTCTGTCATATCTTTCTTTTGCATCAATCGTTCATCTGGTTCTTTCATATCAAAACCACCACCACTGCGTTCAGAAACAAAACCACCCCCATTAGCACACAATGTGTCATTCGTGAACGAACATTTTCAAAAGAACGATTCGGTGAAAAGAACGACGGAGTCATATGCAGCAGAGAACGAACGACTTCAAAAGAAAATAATACAGTCAAATGTATTGTTGAACGAAAAAGAACCAACGAACGAAGTAAAAGACCCGGATCTTTTTGGTGAATGGAATGAAAAAGATCGATCCGCTCAATGAACGAGATTGCCCAACACTATTGCCAGTCCCACTTTTGCTGATTTTCCTTCGACCTTCTTAGAGGTATCAGTTACTTCCTTTACTGATCGTCCCATTATGTCAATGTCATCAGCATAAGCAGGTAACATGTGGCTGTTGCTGTATATTGTGTCCTTTCTTTTGACATTTGCATCTCGTATAACCTTTTCCAGCAGGATGTGTTGAAGAGATCACACGACAGGCCGTCTCCTCGTCTGAAACATTTTTTGGAGAGGTTCTTTCCTATTTTACTGAGGACCGAGTATCAGTTAATGTCTTACAAAGCCCAATGAGCTTGGCGGGAATACCAAAATCAGACATGGTTTGGAACACCTTTGAACGTATAGGGCTGTCGAAGGCTGCTTTATAATCGACAAAAAGATGGAAGGTGTCAATCTGCATTTCTTGGGTCTTTTCCGGGATTTGTCTCAATGTAAATATTTGGTCAGTGGTGGATTTACCCCGTCTAAAGCCGCACTGTTAGGGCCCAATTATTTCACTGCCCATAGGCTTTAGTCGCTCACAAAATATGCCAGATACTGTCTTATATGCAATAGGCAGCAGACTTATACTCCTGTAACTGGAGCACACAGTCTTACCTCCCTTCTTTTGGACTGGACATAGGATGCTCACGTTCCAATCGTCGGGTACGCGTTCTTCCTGCCAGATGGTGCTAACTAGCTGATGCATACACCTTATCAGCGTGTCGCCTCAGCATTTGAACAGCTCGGCTGGTAGGCCATCGGCTCCTGCTTCCTTACTATTCTTCAGCCGGTTTAATGTTTTTTTACTGGCCGGGCGGTATACAATCAATACCATCTTCTGGGATTAGATCTGTGGTATCTTCGTTGTCTTTGTTAGTATTGGATACCAGCAATGTCGGAAAATGTTCTTTCCATATCCCGAGCACACTATCTGTATCAGTTACCAAATTACCTTGCTGGTCTCTACAGGAGGATGTGCCTGTACCAATGCCATCAGTTTGATGCTTCACTCTTTTGTAGAATTTTCAGACTTCATTCTGACTCCTGTACATCTCGATTTTTTCACACTCCCGTTTTTCCATTTCTTTCTTTTTCCTGCGGAAAAGACGTTTCTCCTCTGTCCTTTTCTCCCTATACCTCTGTCGTGAGCTACGCTTTGCTACTAATTGTAGAGAAGCCCTATATGCCGGTAGCAGCACGACTCTCTTGGACAAACCATGGATTCCTCGGTGGAGGTCACTGGTATCCAAGTATGGATTTTGCGGCTGTTTCCATGGAATGGACAATACTTTGCCATTGTGCTGTTACGTTATCGGGACGAGGAGTGCTTTAAGCAATGGACCTGTTGATTGGAATATGCTGTGGCTATCTGTTGTGATTGCAGCTTACCGATGTCTATCTTTCGTGTTGTGTCTGCTCGTACTTTATTCGCTACGTTTAACCGGGTACGTACCTTTGCTGCAACAAATTAGTGGTCCGATTCTATGTTTGCTCCTCGGAAAGAAGGTATAAAGAGGCTCCAAATAAAGTCTCAAATATCGAGGTCGTCATTGCAGGTCCTTAAAGTTGAGATGTTCTACCAGCTTATCCATTTGGTAGACGACAATACAAAAGGTTACATTCCTCAAAGATGCAATACAAATTGTGATATCTAGTTTGACTACAAAGCCTTTATGCATTGCCATTAGATGGACATGGAAGCGGACCTGAAGACGGACATTTTTACGGTCAAAAATGTAATTGCCATTGGTTAAATAGAAAAGAAGGCAACATTTGGCCTTTTTAAAATGTGTTTGTTTTTCCTAGCAAATATGATGATGTTGGCCTTTTTAGTCAACAACAGCGACGACATTGTTGTTGGTTGGTTGGTCCTTTGTTGTTTTTGGTTTTGTCAACAACATGTCCAATTGTGCTGTGACACAAAATGTGAACTGAAAACCACAATAACTTTGGAAAAACCGCTGCTAAACACAAATGCTACACCATCATCACAACATAACATCCCCGCAGTGATCTTCTTCTATTGCTCAACGACTTCTAGGGTCCCTTCAAACGGACGTACATGCATACATATAACAAACCGGTCAAAGCTTAAGGATTTCCGTTTTCCTGTTTGTTGAAACAGCAAAACGTGGTGTTGATGTCATATTGTTGGTTTATACAACGAAACAGCAGCAGTAGACAAAATAGCACAAAAGATGAGAGAAAAAATAAAATGAAAATTTTCCACAGAAAACAATAGCAAAAAAAAAAAGAAAACAACAACACCAAAATAAAAGACAAACCCTTAGACAAGTTGTGGTTAGAAAGCTGATTTTCTTGTTGTGCCACCACCCACCCAAAACTCTCATTCCAAGATGTTTTCTAACCTCAGAGCACAACGGGGTTGAATGTTTGGTCTCAACTGCTTGTTATTCTTCGTTGATTGGTGTTTGTTTGTGTGTCGGTGCGTTTGCTTAGCACAAAGAGTTGAATTTTAGAAAAGATGAAATAAAAAACGTCCACAAACAGCAACAACAGCAGCAGCAATAATAACAAAAATGACCAAAAGTGCATCAGCTGCATGTGATGGGATTGCTTAAAACCGCAATTTAAAGCTGATGGTTGTTTACATTCAAATATATCTCGAAGTAGAGGGAAGGAGAAAAGAAAAACATGAAAACCGAGAAAATTCATTAAATTGAGGTTTCTTTAAGTTTAAAGTTGAAACTGTACAAAAATTTAGCAATAAAAGAACAAATCTTTGAGATTTTATAGAAATTCTGTTGACCAAAAGTCTTGGAAAACCTTTTCACCTGAATTGACTGTAATTAGCTTTGCCGAATTACTGGTAGCCAATAATTTCTACCGATAGGACAACACCTTAAGGATCATGACCTGGGAATCTAATGGCCGAACTATTTATAGAAAACTTGCAGCCACGAAGTGGTGGATACAAATATGTGCATAGTACAAGGGTGGCGTTTATTCAAAAAAAAAACTTAATAAAATAGAGCAGCTGTGAATATCAGCTAAAAATTCTACACGTAAATCTTAAGGAAGTACAGCTGATTAAATACGACATGACAAAACTTGTGCTTAATTAACAGCGCCAAATTGAGACATATCTACATACATATATAAGATTGAATCTACTTATAGTCCGTATGCTTCTGAATTACAATCCATTTGAATAACGACGGCATTAAGTGTTTACCCAGGTGAAGTGAGATCATGATAGGTACCTGCAGCAAGTAGCTGCCTGCAGAACTGTTTAAGACCGGTGCAAAGTGGTCGAAATCACTGATATATCTGCGCGAAAGTAAAAAATTCAAACTAAACAAGTAAGAAAGTATCAGTCACCTGTGCTGACGGAGAGGGTATATCTCCACTTACAAAAAGAAACAACAACAAAACCAAACCAAACACAATAATTATGCCGTATTTAAAATTATATTGATTTTGTATCATGTACCGTAATGTGGAGCTATACCAAATCAGTGACACATACCAAACATTTTTAGTAACCAAACTTCTTCATAAAGGACTCGAAATATTAAATTACGTTAAACTAAGTTTGAAAGCAATTTTGTTTTGGAGCTTTTGGGCCATTATCTCAGGAAGTATTGACTTCATTTTATCCGAATTTTGTGTGGGAGGTTCCCGAAAGAGTGGACCGATTACAATCCATATTCCAACCTGATACATGACTGGATGAAATAATACGATGTGAAAAGTCTGCACCAATCTGAAACTCCCTGCGAGAATTATCGTGCGGATTTGCCATTTTGGTTGGTGTCGTCAGGGTTTCTTGGAGCTTTTAGGCCAATATCTCAGAAAGTATGGATTTGGGCAAGAAAAAATTTTACCGTCGTAAAGGGAGCCGCAAGGACAACTTACTAAAAAAATTCAAAACTATCCGAGAGGAGCTCTTAAACTTCACTTTATTCGAATTTTGTGTGGGATGCACCCGAAGGAGTGGACCGATACAATCCATATTCCACCCTGATACATGACTGGATGAAATAAAATGATGTGCAAAGTCTGCAACAATCTAAAACTCCCAGCGAGAATTAACTTGCGGATATGCTAATTTGGTTGGTGCCGTCAGGGTTTCTTGGACTTTTTAGGGCAAGTAAATCATGACACATAATATCTACAGTCTCGTTTCTTAAGAAAATTTTGACACACAATCCATGCAATTTAGATGATGATATCGAATTCAGTTTGAAAGTTAGATACAGAAGCATCCAAGTTTCAAGAAATACAAGGGTTAGCTTTGTCAAATCCATTACATGTCTATATGAGAGCAAATAACTCATGAGCAATAATATGTACAGTCTCGGTTCTTTCGTCGTTTGTTATCAAAACGATCCGATGTTTTCAAAACGATCCGGAGGAACTCTTAGACTTAACTTTATCCGAATTTTGTGTGGGATGCACCCCAAAGAGTGGACCGATACAATCCATATTCCAACCTGATACATGACTGGATGAAATAAAACGATGTGCAAAGTCTGCAACAATCTAAAACTCCTAGCGAGAATTATCTTGCGGATTTGCTAATATGGTTGGTGCCGTCAGGGTTTCTTGGACCTTTTAGGGCAATATCTCAGGAAGTATAGACTCGCACAAGAAAAAAAATTTTACCGTCGTAAAGAGAGCCGCAAGGACAGCATACAGAAAATATTTCAAAACGTTGCGAGAGGAGCTCTTAATCTTCACTTTATCAGCATTTTGTGTGGGAGGTACCCGAAGGAGTAGACCGATATAGTCCATATTCGAACCAGATCTATATATGGAAGGAATAATACGATGTGGATAGTATGGACCAAATCGATTGCTCCCTTCGAGAACAATCGTTCACTCCATTTTACAGAAAAATTTTGAACTTCTGTGGGGGAAGTACCCGAAGGAGTGGACCGATATGGCCCATCTTCGAACTTAAAGTAAGTGTGGGCCAAATATTACGTTATCCAAGATTTGGTTCGAATTGGTTGATCCGTTCGAGAGTTATCGTGCCAGCCACTCTGCTGACTAAAATTTTGTTTTTTATTTTGTTGTTGTTGTTCACTATCCAACGCAAGAAATTTTGCTGCATCAGATTTTAAGAAAATTGTTGCAAAATATGTAACTTCATATTTTTTTAATTGCTAAATAAATCTTTATAAATAAAAATCAAATGTCGTTCGTTGGTAACGGCATCAGTTGAGAACGGCTAGATCGATTTGGATTATTCTTTTATTGAAATTTAAGCCATAACCCAACTTAGGTTTTTATGCAAAGGAAATTTGACCACACCCACTATTACGTAAATGTTTATCTTTTCTTAAAAAACTACTGAACCGATTTTCCTGAAATTGTCAGGGAATGTACAGGGATGGTCCCCGGTTAAAATAGGCTACCAATTTAGTTGAATTTCGGAGGGGGCGGGGTACTTCCCCTATACCTTATTTCTTTAAAAGTGCTATATTTACAGTAATTACGAATGTATCGGGTTGGAAATTAATTTACGAGACAATTGTAGTTGTGTATCCGACCTTACCTACTTTTTTAGGACTCAAAGACTTGACCACACCCTTTTTATTTTTCTCAAAACTACTGAACCTAATTTCATGCAAATTTCAGAAAATGTTCAAAAATGTACCAAATTCCAAAATGTTATATATTTTCAGACGAATTTCAGGGGTCTATTGTTTCATAATCGCTATATTTGCTAAACTTATGAGTTCATCGGTTTGCAAATTAATTTTCGAGACAACGTTGGGTGCGACTCGATCAAGAAAAACGATATATTTACAAATGTCCTCAAATGGTGAGGTTCAACGGCCTATCAGCCTTGGATAACTAAAAAATATATATAAGTCTAAATAAGTGGGAGATTTCGACTTAACCATTTTTTTGTCTTCTATAATTCGTTCGCTTTAGGATAAAGACAGGGGAATTGGACTATAATAAATCCTAAACAGCATCAATGGACGAAAAATTCTGACAAAGTCCGTAAGAGAAAAGAAAGGCTACAGACGAAACCTGCTGACAAATGAAAAATCCTGTTCGGTTTGACAATGGATCGAAGAAGTGAGGTAGAAAATACCCATTTTTGAATTGTCAAGCACAAGGTCAATAAAAAGTTGTCATTAAAACGTATAACAACGGGCCAGCAACGCGGAGCGGGGTCTGCTAGTTCTTAATAAAACTAAACAAAGTTTATATTTTTAAGACTTATCTCGTTAGGCTTACTGACCTTTGGTCTGATTTTGCAAATAAAAATTTAGTTTTTTATTGCATTTTTTCACGACAATTCGTCTATGTTATGTCGACTTCTTCTGGGGATAAATTTATTTAATAATATTTAATAATATATATGTGCGAGCTATATCATAAAATATGTAAACAACAATATTGTCTGATCGCTTTATATCCGAATACCGGGTACGCAAATAAAGAAGAATATCCAAATCTCAACCGATTTCGATATAATTTGGCACATTTATTTTTAAACCAAATTCAGCCACACTTTCCAAATTTCATCAATGTATAGGACGTACATATATAGCGTGCTTGGTTCAACAAAAACGTGAAATCACCGGAAAATATATGGAGCCTATATCCAAATCTGAACCGGTTTATACATAATTTGACACATTTATTTTTAGACCAAATTCTATCACACATTCCAAATTTCATTAAAATCGGACGTATATAGCGTGTTTTTTGTGCAGCAAATACGTAAAATCGGCTGAAATATATATATGGGGGCTATATCCAGATCTGAACCTATTTTCACTAAAAGCAATAGCGTTCTTCCTATGGATAAAAAATGATATTCCCCACTTTTCAGCTGAATCGAACAACAAATGCGTTGCAAACGGACGGATGCATAAACCGACTCAGAAAGTGATTCTATGTACATTAGGCCGGGGCGATTTGGAAACCTTAATGGACCCTTAACGTTTCTTATTCCTGGGATTCAGCTTCGAAATGTGGGTATACCGCCGAATTTTAAAAATTCCGTGGACGGCCTTAATTGCAAACAATGAAGTGATGCGAATAATGAATCGAAGTAGAGAGATCATGATAAACATCAAGAGACGAAAAACAGCCTACCTTGGTCATATCATGAGAAATTCAAAATACAAAATACTGCAAGATATCTTAAAATCAAAAATAAAAGGTAAAAATCCTAAAGGCCGAAAAGAATAATGTTGGATTGCGAATATTCAAGAATGGACAGGATTACGAGATGTTGGATACCTACTACATGCAGAGAAAAAAATATGATTGATCCAACAATATTCGAAGAGCAAAATATGTATTGTAAAAATATTGTTAAATTCCAAATGTAGTATTGTGATTCCAACAATTGGGTTTTGTTAAATCCAAAAATAGTTTTTGTCAACTGGACAATAGTTCTCCCTTTTCTTCGACAATTTTTTCTCTTCTCTCGCTATTCAATGCCGTGTTGATAAAACAATTATGGTGAGTTTTGTTTGTATGACATGATGCCTTTATCTTTGTTTTTTGTGTGTATGTATACCAACAATGAGACTCTTGTTTTTATTTGTTTCTGTTTTGTTTCATTCTTCTATCTTCATTGTGCTTTGAGGTTTGGTGTTATACCGGAGTATGTTATGGCGTTTAATTATTCCTTATGTTGTGGTGGGTGCTTGTGGCTTTTTGTTTGGCTTTGTTGTCAGCCAATGCAGCAAACCATGCATTGTGTTCATCAATGATTGCAATATTATACGCGACATTTATATCCATGTTATGTGAAAAGTGTATATGAGAAGTATGTACACTCAAATCAAAATTTTCTGGGCTGGTTTTCTGGGTTGACAATACTTTTTGTAAACAAAATTAGATTATGATAGTTCCTACAATCGGTATTGTTAACGATTTTTACAATATTGCGGAAATTCTATGTTTGGAACAAAAGATGGTATTTTTGGATTTGGATTACAATGTTTGAACAAAACAAATACATTTTTGCAACCAAAACAGATATTTTTGTTCCAACAAAAGCGAAAAATATTTTTTCTCTGCGTGTAAGTGCTGCCAGAAGTAGAGACATATTTCAAGTCAAAATCGGGAGGCTCGATTTTCATCGTAGACATATGATCCAGAGGACTTTTTTTCGAACAAGTTATTATTTATTTAAATCGGGTAACAAAAGCTATGTTATAGTGGTTTAAGTCTGAAAACCCCCACAAAAAAACTTTAACAGAATTTCTCACAATTTTCAAAAAAAAATTTAGACCAAAACAGCACAGTGCCATTTATCGACATTTTCCGAAAAGTTTGCACCTTTTCAAGGCCAAAAGTGCCTGAAGGAGCGTTCTAATGCTTTTGCAATGTATTAGAGAGTTCTTTACTACTGTCTTGGCAACAATTTTTGTCTGTGCGTTGGATCGAAAATTTCAATGGTTTGGCCGTTATATGCCAAAATGTTCAAAAAACTTGGATAAAAAACTTAAAGTCAAAATCGGTAGGCTCGATTTTCACCGTAGACCTATGGTCTAGTGGACTTTTTTGCTCAGTTCAATCCCAGGAATCAGAAACTAGAAGGGCCCATTAAGGTTTTTTCCTTCCATACAAATCACCCCGGCTTAATGGGTATATCTCGTTTCCTTTTGCATGTTACATACAAATGCACAAAGACATAATACTACTTACGACAGTGTGGTGTAGGGTGTAAAAATTGCTTTGAACCTGGATGTAGTTGTATAGCAACAATTTTTGGAAAATTATTATATATCTTGTGTTTTTTCGTGTAATATACATACATAGTTAAAAAGAGCATAGCTACAAATGTTCTGCAATGTTCAGTCCAATTCTTTTTTGACAAACTAATTTGGACTTCCTAGATTCCGAATAGCCGCGATTCTTGCTGATAAATGCATGGAAAATGTAGTTTAAATCCTCAAATACCAGAAATCGGGCTGTACATTTATATGGAGGCTATATCAAAGCGTAGACCTATGTTCCCAATTTTTTGTGGAGCTGATGTATAACCAACGATAACCTCCAATGCCAAAATTCAACGCATTTGGTCTGAACATGTGGACAAAATCCTCAAAATACTGAATATTGGGAGTTACCGTTATATGAGGGCTATACCAAAACGTAGACCTATATCGACAATTTTTGGTGGAGAATGTTTGTGTCTACTGGGAACCCCAAATACCAAATTACATCTATGTAATTTGGTCGGAAAATGTTGCTTAAATCACCTATAATACAGTGCTTAATCGTTTGTGAGACTACAATCTCTGTGTTTTACTTGCAAGTACACCCGGCAGTGCGGAAACTTCACATACTCTCTAAAGAGTCCAGACATTCCAGTTGTAAATTCGCAGATAAAGGACCATCATGGTTTGCGGGGATAGTCATCTTTAGAGGTGTTTGCTTTTTTTCTTTTCACGTAGCACGTTGTTCGGTTGAGGTGGGTTGCTACTAGTAACTTACTAGCCCAACGCCATACCCAAGTTTTTATGTTGTGGTTTTAACAGGGTTTTTACACCCTCAGCCTTTAGGCTAAGGAGGGTATATACACTTTGATACGATGAAAACGTGCCTCATCGAAATAATGGTTTTAGACCCCAAGTATGTTTGGACGAAATGTGTTTCAGACAATTTGCAGTCGATCTAGCCATGTCCGTCCGTCTGTCTGTCCTGATGGCTGGAGCGCACGATAACTCTCGAACGGATGAACCGATTCGGTTCAAATTTTGGCTTTCGTAATATTTTGCCCAAACTTAGTTTAAGTTCGAAGATGAGCTACATTGGTCCACTCCTTCCGGTACCTCCCTCACAAAAGTTCGAAAATGTTCGGAAAGTTTGTGCGCACGATAACTCTTGAAGGGAGTGTCAGATTTGGTCCATACTTTGTATAGCGTAAACTTTCTACCAGAGTAATATGAGGTTCCAATATGGACTCAATAGGTCCATTCCTTCCGGTACGTCCCACACAAAATTTCGGAAAAGTTCAGTTTAGGGCCATCTCTCGAATCGCTTTGATTTTTGTTTTAGCAACTTGTATTCACTGCCCTCCATACGACGGTACAAGTTTCATCAGGGGCAAGTCCATACTTCCTGGGAAAATTACATGAAAGTTGCAAAAAACCCCTATGACACCGTGTAAGGTGATTGGAGCGCAAGATAACTCTCGAACGGATCTGCCGATTCGGTCCAAAATATGGCCTTAGTAATATTTTGTACAAACATAGTTTAAGTTCGACGATAAGCCATATCGGTCCACTCCTTCAGGTACCTCCACCACAAAAGTTCAAAAATGTTCGGAAAAATTGTTCGTACGGTAACTCTTGAAGGGAGTGGCCGAATTGGTCTATACTTTACACATCCTAATATATCTACCAGATATAGATCAGGTTCAAATATGGACTATATTTGTCCACTCCATCCGGTACCTCCCACACAAAATTTCGGATAAGTTCACTTTAAGACCTAATATCGAATCACTTTGATTTTTGCTGAAGCAACTTGCATTCGCTGCCTCAAATACGATGGTAAAAGTTTTTTTAGGGACAAGTCCATACTTCTTGAGCAAACAGCCCGAAAAATCTAAAAACCCCCTATGGTACCATATGTTGTTGCTGGAGATCCACTTCCATAAAGGTCAATGTCTATCCATTCCTTTTAGTATCTCCTCCGCAAAACTCTTGATCAAAATTTGAACAAAATTTTTAAAACCCCCGAAATACATACATACGTATTTTGGGAAAAAAATTGTTTCAATATACACAGGCTGAGGGTATATCTCTGTCGGCAAAGCCGACTGATACTTTTTTACTTGTTAAGTTTGTAAGTTCATTTTCTGGGTCTATCTCCAGTTCTAGGAATGTGGCTGCTTCTATGAGATGTAACTACAAATTTACTGGAGTTAGTTAGGTAGGTTTGGCAGGGCAGTTGAAAAGGTGCAGTGTGCGGGCCTGTGCCGCATGCTGGCCAGATATTTTGCACGGTGTTATCAATACTTGTCATATATGAATTTAGACGGCTGCACCATCCCATAGTTGAGCCAAAACTTCTCTTGTTTGTTGTGGGGACTATCCACCGTATGGTGATTATGATGGCTCTCACGGTAACACTGAAGCAAGTACTGCAAGGGAAACATGCCCTTGTGTATCTGTATTGGAAGAATCTTTGTCTCCTCATGGCCCATTGAAGGCATGAGGAGGCACCTTGTTGCAGTTTTCTGGGCGGCATTCTGATAGGATTATATATTTTAACATCTCGTTGCACTTATATTCGCGAACCTATTGGAACAGCATAACTTACCACAGACCGACCGTATTGCGTTACGGTTTCTTTATCTGCACCCCATGTGCTGCCGGCTAGGGACTTGAAGGTCTAGCCTGTCGCGGATAGCTGTGACATGCGCGGCCGACATGCTGTCGAATGCGATTTTTGGGGTAGTTTGTGGTCAGAATTCTGCTGCCATCGACCATGACATTCAACTCTGTTTCACTTCTGACGTCTATGTGTTGCACAAAGTAGCCGTACATTTAGTGGCGGATATTCGCATATTCTTCGCTTGAAAAATGTGGTAAGAGCAGTCAAATAGTAGTTTCAACTTTCACAAATGACACGGTCTGGGACTGGACGCCAATATCGAAAAATCACCGCATACGTTACGATCTCAATGCCGTCTGTAGAGGGCAAACTACAGGAGGGGTAAAGGTTAAACAAATCCGAAGATGTGACCTCACTTTGTAGAACTTCCCGTTTCACTCTACTAGACTTGGATTTCTTATTCCTGAAATCCACATACGTCTGGCGTCCACGCATATAATTGATTATCCAACGTTTCAAACTTGGCCAGAGGATTGCCTGCTCGATGTCCCCAAAAAACCTGGAGTGCTAGACAATATCAAAGGCTTTTGATAAGTCAAGCGCAACCATCAATTTTCTATCACACAGCTTGCTCGGGTTGAGTCCTTGACTAATATGTGTGGAGATGGTGTGCAGCGCTGTTGTCGTGCGGTGCTGCTTACAGAAATTATCCTGATGATCGGATAGCTATTTCTGATGCTGGGAAGCGCTGAAGCCTCAACGGTCTTTGCTACGGGCGACAAAAGCTACATCGGTCTGTACGATTCACCTTTGCTGGCATCATTGCCTGGCTTCAGTAGCAAGACCACCCATTTTCCAGACTTCGGCAACTATGTGAGTGGCTAGCGACAGGTGGAGAACTTCGATGAGATACTCGAATCCTGGCACATCCAAATGTTTAAGCATTACCATGGAGATTCCGTCAGGACCGAACGATTTGAATGATTAAGCGTTCTTGATGAAATTCGCAACATAATCCATTGCAAATTGTGGTGGTTCACCCTCGGCAGGAAGAGATGTAATGCGACGTAGTACTCCTCTCTTCACCCTGAAACTCAAGGGGTGCTCGACCAGCTGTCGAATAACATAACTTGTGCACCTCTTCGGATTAGTCAGCGTAACGTCGCCAAGCGTGACTGAGATCATATATTTCTTCTTTCCAGGGTTCGAGAGTGGCTTAACCGTTGTCCATAATTCATTTAATTCGGCTCCAATGTTGCAACCCTTCAGACGATTTACAAACCAACCTGTTAACTTTTAGTGTCAGCTTCATTTCTCCGGGGCTACTAGGGGTTGGCACGACGAAGCTCATCAATCTCATTTGCTAATGCCGTCGCCTCTGCTGGGCAGATTGTTCTCACTTCGGGTATTCGACCAACAGGTATGGAGACCGGTTGTGGCAATGATGATGTTTCGGAACGTACTTTTTGCTGTCCGAACATCAGATGGATTGGGTAGTTCTCAGAAGCGGTGATTAGTGAACTCTTTAAAACTCGACTAATCAGCTTTCCCATGATTGACGAATGTGCGGCGTTCAGAGTTGATGAAATCGGGTGGTCTGCTAATGGTGACAATTATGGAGAGATGGTCTGATCCAAGGGAAATGACTGGTTGCCATGTGATGTCATTTGTCAGACCAGGTGACCCGATGGCTATGTCTGACGAGATGTGACACTTTCCTCTAATTCTCATTGACCGAGAAAAACGTAGAGCTGTCAATCTGCTCAGCCGGCACTGTACTCCTCTGGTCGTTTCCGGGGATCGAATGCTACATCTCATGATGCGCATTAAAGTCCCCCAGGACCAGACGTTTATGACCTTCCAAAAGCGGGATAATGTAGGGCCTATAGCCTGGAGTAATGATATTTGTCAGTGGTATGCATACGTTCAGCAACTCTACCTCAGCAGTTCCTCAGCCAGACTCAAGAGAGTTAGGTCTGCATTGAACAGACCTCCAATTCTGCCTCCACATCTGCCTCTGCTGTAAGCTGCAGTTGTTGTTCAGTTTGGTTTCCTGCGCAGCCTACATGTTATTCTTCCGACTCATGAAATGTGCTATTCTCTCGATCTTAGCTCGGCGAGATCTTCATCATCTAGAGAGAAAGGTTTAATGGTACAAACGAGCACCTGTAGTTTTACGAGCCTATCAGGTACGCTGGATAGCATTCACAATAATGATGCTGCATACTTGGGTATCACCCCCATTCATCGCAGCAGAATAACGCCAGCTGCTAAGGCAAACTGAGTGGTTTAAGCTCAATTAAGATGCTGGTGACTCAATTCGTATTGTATCCGAATTGACACGATACGCAACAAATGCCTTGGATGTGAGTTGAACCGCACATTTCTCAACTAACTTGGCTGTAGATTGGTATTCCAGATTGTTATTTCTAAAAATGTCGCTTTAAGTCAATGGTTTCAGCCTTATTTTCAATCAAACTGACATTTCAAATTTCTGGTGAAAAAACATGCATTGATTATTTTTGCATACTGTCAAGGTGTGGAGCTTTTCTAATAAACTTTTTCACCTTCACTCATGGGTGAAAGCAAATGAAATGTCCGCAACTGTGGTGAAAACAGTTCTGGTCTACCACCAGTTTAAAGCCAATCAGAGCCCATACGTACCTCACCCAACGACCTGAAATTGATGAGCTTTAGCTAATTAAAAATGTTCGACACATCAACATGTGGATTCTTCGATCCCATGTTTTTACTATAATTGCACCTGATCACTTGTCACCACCTGGGCATGGGAAACATGTTCCCTCCAACATTAATATTTACGCAGCTTCATAGATTTAAAATGTTTTATATATCCCGTTTCAAATATCCCCGCATTGTGAGGAAAAACGATTTGGAAAATTATTATGGAAAATAGAATTTAACAACGCTAAAGATCATAAATAAATATCACCATCATCATCGTCATCAACAAGATCTGTGATGTTGATGCTGTAACAACAAATATATTCCTCTCTTTTAGTTAGCACATTTGCTCGAAATGAACGACTGAAAAAAACAAACCTCGACTAAACATTTTCTCAAACGATCACGTTCACGATTTGCTTTATAATAAAACAAAATAATGGCAAACAAAAGCCAAGTCGCATCAAAAATCAACAAAAAAGGAAGAGTTTTCTTTTACTGATTGTGGTCTCGTTTGGATTTTGTATATTTTTCAAACATCCCAAGCAGCAGCCGACAAAAAGCGTCACAGAAAAACAGTCAGCCGGGCAGAAAAAAAAAACAACAAACGTCACTAAAATCCTTTGAAGTAAAGCCGAATTGAGAGAGTTTTTGTGTTTGTTGCTGTTGTTGGTTGTTTATCTATCCAAAAAGGCATAACCATAATCATCATTGTCATCATCAGCAACAGCATCACCGAACCAAACTGTTGCAAGCTTAGTTCCAATCGATAAATGGTAACCCCCTCAATCCAAAGATTCACATGATCGTCGTCGTCATCGCCATCAATGCCATCAACAACTTTGGCTATGATGTCCTCGTTGTCGTCATCGTCGTCTCTGTTGCTGTCGTCATCATCATCAATGTCAACAAATGGCTTTAAGCGATGGATATCGGCTCACAATTTAATATCAAAAGATCCATTCATGTTGCATATAAAATATGCCGCATCGCACAATCTTAGACACCGATCCAAATCAGGCGAGATCTACGTACTACAGTTTTTGATTTTTAAACAAAGGGGGTAGTTTACTGGGTTTCGGTAACAGGGTCACTCACCCACAACTGGAATAGTATTATTTGTCTTAACAAAATTTTATAATATATTTAGGGAACTCTTGGCTAAGGATATTTTAAACTGGAGATATATTAAAACCCATTTCAAATTTGTTCCCTTAATAACCATTTATGAGGAACACAGTTTATGTTATTTGTTTCCTTCGCAGATGTACCTCGTCACAGTTGATATGATTTTTTGTTGTCGTCTCCTTCCATTCAATATTGCCGCTTCATCAAGTGCAACATCATCAACGGTAAGTGGTTTCAAGGAACATCCACAAAAAAATACGATTCGAAGCTGCGATTGCTGCAAACATTGATAAATTCTAATTGTTAAATTTAATTGCCATATCCGTTGCAAATATCTGTTGCACTACATAGTTATGAGTTTTCGGTTGAAAAGAGTACCCCAAAAAAAGTATTACAAGTAATACAATGACAACGTATTAACCCTTTTCATACGCTAGTCATGTGAAAGTCATGTCATCGTATTTTTAGATGATTCTCCAAAACCGAAATTCAAATTGTCCTATACAGTATCGTATATATGTTGGTTTCATAGGAGATTACGTAATACCATATAGGGAATAAAAATTAAAGGACCATATCCAAGAAAGAGCCAACAGAGATCACAAATATTGGTCAATCTTTTGTAGGACTATAGGCTCCAAATAGTAGAGTTGTGCCAAAGGAACTATCTCGTTCACTTCGCAGTTCCAATGGCACACATTTTTTCTTTGAACAAACTGCGTATACTAAATATCAAACGTTATATTACATAATGTTCCTCATACGTTTTGGAACTAGTACAAGGAACTAGATTACCCAACTCTACCAAATGGTGATGTAAAATGACTTTGCAAAAACGGTTACGATCAAATTGGTGAGGGTAAAGTGTCCAAAGAAGTCTTGTCGCTAACAACTCCCGCTTGACGCCAGTACACGGGTCGGGGCTCCTTATAAGTAGCCTAGCCTGCGCAAGCTGCCACTGCATACAAAGGTCCCTCCCCCTTACGTTTGTAGTCTGCTAACTCTTTTGGTCTCTTAGCATGTAGTCAGGAAATAGTTCTGACATACTTTCACTATAATTTGGCGAATTTTTTTCTAAACCAAATTGAGCCAATTTTCCGAATTTCATCAAAATATATGGGAGCTATATTCAAATCTAAACTTTTTTAAAAGTAATTTGACGAACTTATTTCTAGTCCAAATTCCGCTACACATTTCAAATTTCATGAAAATTGGACCTACATAGGCGAGGTTAGTGCACCAAATATCTAAAATCGGGGGAACATACAGTATCGGCCAAAACTAAAGCACCCCCTCAGTAAGTTTTTTTGAAATGATAATTTTTTTATGAAAACTAAATTATAAATTTATATTTTATTTTTCTTTTTATTTATTTATATCTTTATAATTGGAAAATACAAAAATAAGGAATTAAGAATTTAATAAACAAAAGTTAAAATTCACAAAATATTTTAGGTCGCAAATATAAGCGGACAAAACTAAAGCACCCCCCAATTTGAGGTACAACAAAAACTATTGAAATCAATATTTCGTTGCTTATCCTCTATTCTGGATGACACAATCACATCTTTTAGGCATAAAGGATACTAAATTATTAATTATTGCAGGCGAAATAATCGGTTTTCGGAAAATTTAGCTTAAATCCTCAAAATACTGAAAATCGGAAGGTACCGTTATATGGAGGCTATACCCAAACGTGGACCCAGGTCCACGATTTTTGGTGGATATGTTTTGTGACCACTAAGAACCCTATGTACCAAATTACAGCTAATTTAGTAGGAAAATGTGGCTTAAATATCCGAAATACCGAAGATCGGAAGGTACCGCTATAAGGGGGCTATACCAAAACATTAGCCGATATTGTTCATATTCATCCAAAAATGATGCTACAGCATTCTCTGGTCAAATACTAAATCAATTAGGTTTAAAAATTAGCAAAAGAACAAATTGCAAAAGAACGGTAGACACCGGCTTATTCAGTCGACGACCAGCAAAAAACCTTCCGCCTCCATGTTTTACAGCGTCTTTGCAATATTTAGGATTTAACGGTTGCCCATTTGGTCCAAGCCTTTTACCATCTGAATACTTTAAATTAAACATAGATTCATCGGAAAACAGTTCAAATGGGTCTTGGCGAATGCCAGTCTGGCTCCTCCATTTTTAGTCGATTTTTTTTGCTGGTCGTCGACTGAATAAGCCGGCGTCTCTAGTTCTTCTGTAATTCGTTCTTTTGCTAATTTTTAAACGTTAGCGTATTGTATTTGACTAGTGGATGCTGTAGCATCATTTTTGGATGAATATGAACAATATCGGCTAATGTTTTGGTATAGCCCTCTTATAGCGGTACCTTCCGATCTTCGGTATTTCGGATATTTAAGCCACATTTTCCTACTAAATTAGCTGTAATTTGGTAATTAGGGTTCCTAGTGGTCACAAAACATATTCACCAAAAATCGTGGACCTGGGCTCAGGTTTGGGTGTAGCCCCCATATAACGGTAACTTCCGATTTTCAGAATTTTGAAGATTTAAGCAAAATTTTCCGAAAACCGATTATTTCGCCTGCAATAATTAACAATTTAGTATCCTTTATGCCTAAAAGATGTGATTGTGTCATCCAGAATAGAGGATAAGCAACGAAATATTTATTTCAATAGTTTTTGCTGTACCTCAAATGGGGGGGTGCTTTAGTTTTGTCCGCTTATATTTGCGACCTAAAATGTTTTTTGAATTTTAACTTTTGTTTATTAAATTCTGATCTCCTTATTTTTGTATTTTTCAATTATAAAGATATAAATAAATAAAAAGAAAAATAAAAAATAAATTTATAATTTAGTTTTCATAAAAAAATTATGATTTAAAAAAATTTACTGAGGGGGTGCTTTAGTTTTGGCCGATACTGTATATATGGGAGCTATATCCAAATCTGAAACGATTTTCACCAAAAGTAATAGTCTTCTTACTATGGCTAAATAAGTAAAAAAGTATCAGTCGGCTTTGTTGACAGAGATATACTCTCAGCCTGTGTGAAGTGCCAGACATTTTTTTCTAAAAAAAAAAAAACATTTGTAGTTGGGAGGTTTTTATGAATTTTCCGCGCAAGAACTTGCAGACAAAAATATGGATTTAGATTAAAGCTCAAAAGTTTCGCGGGATTGGTACCTAAAAGAATGGACCCACGTCCATTTTAGAGGTGGTCCTTATTTTGGGAGATATTCCTCTCAATAGATATCGCGCCCTCCAGTCATTTCAGTTGGTCACCATATAATTTAGACCTTTGGACCATTATATCAGGAAACATGGACTTGCGCACGAAAAAACGTATTATGGCTGTAAACAGGGACACCCGGTAAAAATTTCAAAAGGATCCTCGAACAGACCCTTAGCGGCACTTAAACAATGATGTTGAACATTTGCGTGGGTGGTACACCAAGCAGTGGACCAATAGGGCCCACTTTTGAACATAAATTAATTTTGGACACAATATTTCGAGATCCAAAGTTTGGACCAAATCGGTTGCTCCGTTTATGAGATATCGCGTGTACCGTTTTAGGGAATAATTTCGAAGTTTTTTGGGGAAGGTACCGGTGGACCTATAAGCATCACGTTCGAATTTTGTCTTATTTTCGAAGAAATACAATGATATGCAAAGTGTGTACCAACGCAGTATTCGGTTCGAGAGTTGTCGTACCGATATAGTCCACATTCGAACTTGATCTATAGATCTATATGGTAGAAATTTGACGAGATGCAATGTATGAACCAAATCGGTTACTCTCTTCAGTAGTTATCGTGCGCACAATTTTTCAGAATATTTTCGAACTTTTTTGGGGGAGGTACCTGAGGGATTGGACCGATATGGCCGATCTTCGAACTTAAACTAAGTTAAGGTTCGAATCGGTTTATCCGCTCGTGCGCACCAGCCAAACAGACGGACGGACATGGCTAAATAGAGTCCAAATTATTCCGTTATTTCAATGAGACACATTTTTGGTCTAATGAAAAGGTATATGGGACACTTTTTGTAATAGCATTCATATAACGGGACCATACCATTCAGGTATTTGGTGGTTATTATCTACACTTTGGTCGAGTTTTCAACAAGTTTCTCGATTAAAAATTGTGAACATAGGTTCGTGATTTGGTACCTGCCTCATGCTGGCCGTGCGGAATACCATCAATTCCACTTTCTGGGACTGTATCTGTAATATCTTCGTCGTCTTCCATAACTTCATTCTGACTCTAGTGCAACTCCATTTTTGCATACACCAGCTTTTCAATATCTCAATTTTTCCTTCGGAAAATTAGTTTTTATTCTCTCCTTTTCTTCGATAACTCTCTCGTACGCTACGCGTTCCTACACGCAAAAAAAAACGGCCTCTCTAACATATGTCCCAAACATATTTTGCAGCAAACATATATATGTTTGCAACAGTCCCAAACATAATATATGTTTGGGTCTGCAAACAAATATATGTTTGGGTGCAAACATATATATGTTTGGGTGCAAAGATATTTATGTTTGGGTGCAAACAAAGATATGTTTGGGTGCAAAGATATTTATGTTTGGGTGCAAAGATATATATGTTTGGGTGCAAACAAAGATATGTTTGGGTGGAAACAATTTTATGTTTGGGTGCAAACATTTTATATGTTTGGGTGCAAAAAAATACAAACCCAAAAGGCACAAAAAAAAACAAACACATGCACCAGTGGGCGCTTACTGAGAGCAAGGGAGCGTAAAATTCAATTTAAAACACTTTGAAATGTGTGCTCACTTGCTCTCAGTAAGAACTCACTGGCTATCTCTATAGTATACACACAAATGTTGAGGTTGTTTATTGAAAGGCAAAAGAACAACAAACACATAGGTACATACAAAATTCCAAAGAAATACACATAACACACTTTAATAAAAGAAAAACTGATTGAAATAATTTGTAAATAGTCACACTTTTAAAAAGAAAAATATATAGAAACGTAGTTGAACGCTTCTCCTTAGTTGTGATATAAAACAAATTTAACTCAAAGTTGACATCAGTGGGGAATCGGCATCTGGAATCAAATGATTATGTAATAAATAAATATGTATATACCATATTTCAAATATACATATGTATGTAATTACCAATATTAAATGCGATTTCTTCTTTGTCCAATAAAATAATTCCATTCAACAATTATAAAATGTATTGGGCATTTAATTTACTAAAAACACAATTTCTTTAAGAAAACACAAAACACTGATTTATTCACTCACTTTACCGTCTTGACTCTACAAAGGCATCTAAAACACTGAAGAAAGAAAAAAAATATAATTCATATCATTTCTTCTTTTCTTTTTCTCCTGCTATGTTGGTTAACAAGAACAAAACAAGAAACACACGAGTTTGACGCATACATGCCACCAAAGCCCCCTTCTTCGCTTCTACGTCTTCTACAATACACACAACTCTTCATTATAATACAGCATTCCACAGCCGCGAGAGCACTGTTATTACTCTCGTTGACAAACATCCTCTCTCCACCCATGAAAAAAATGTTCTAACATAAAAAAATATGTTTTACCCAAACATATCAAATTGAGATATGTTACAAAATGTTGCAAACATATATTTGTTTGGACCCAAACATATTATGTTTGGATCCAAACATATATTTGTTTGCAACCGGTCCCAAACATATATTTGTTTGGATCCAAACATATTTCTAACATAAATTTTTCTGCGTGTACTGATTGCATAGTACACAGCCGAATTCTTGAGTAGCAAGATGATACGCCTGGTCATACCATGGATTCCTTGATGGACGGCTCTGGATACCAGTATGTATTTTTCGGATGTTTGCGTGGAGGGGACAATACTATGTACATATGTGCTATGGCTATTTCTTGTGATTGCAGCTTTCTGATGTTCAACAACCGTGTTGTGTCTGTTCGTATTTTATTTGTTACGTATAATTGGGTACGTACTTTTGCTGCAATAAAATAGTGATCCGTGTCAGATATACCATGCTCAACGGTCTAAGGTCTAACCCCACGGTGTTCTAACAACACTGAGCTGATTACGAACGACCAACCCACTAATTGTACCTCACTACGGTGCAAAGATGTTCACCATCTTGGTTTGGTACGAAACCCATCTATAACACTGTGCAACAATTTTCGGGTCATGATCTGGGGTGTGGAAAATTCCAAGTGGTGTGATATTGTTCAATTAGTAGAGCAAAACCCCAAAAGGTATTTGGGTTCACAGGCCAAACTTTTTTTAGAGCACCTTATATATGGGTCCCTAATATTTCGTGCTATACTTCGCAAGATTAAAGATAATGCTTTGGAAATTGATAGAGACCTTTGGATTACATATAGAAACATTGGTACACCTTTTCGCAGAAAAATGTCAATGTAGATCCTGTTTCGGAGTAGCGCTCATGGGTAAATCATTTGCGACCTTATAAAGTATGTATATTCTTGATCAGGGTAAAATTCTAAGTCGATCTATGCATGTCCGTCTGTGGTTGTCACTCTAGCATCCACAAAAAATGGAGATAGGACGCTGAAATTTTGGGAAGATGCGTCTTTTGTTTGCAGGCAGGTCAAGCTATATCGGTCCACGATTTCGTATAGCCGCCATATAACAGTGCCGCCCGATATCAGGTATTTTGACGTTTTAGTCACATTTTCAAACCGAATTAGCTATAATTTGACGTTTGGTAATCCTAGTGATCAGTAAACCTATATTCCAAAAATTTTTACCGAATTTGATATTTGAGGTTCTCAGTTGCCACGAAACTTCTCCACCAAAAATCGTCTATATATGTAGGTTCATTCATATAACGGTACCTTCTGATTTTCGGTATTTTGAGGATTTTAGCTACAATTTTTAACCGAACTACTCGTAGCTGCAGTTCCACATTTAAGGTTCACTTAAAATCGTCAACATAGGTCCATGTTTTGGTATAGCTCCCATATATCGGTACCTCCCGATTTTTAGCCGAACTAGCTGTAATTTGACATTTGAGGTTCTCAGTGGATTCAAAACTTTTCCACTAAAAAATGGAACCATGTGTTGGTGATGCCCCAATATAACCGTACCTCATTTCTTTCGGTATTTTAAGGATTTTAGCTGCAATTTGTAACCGAACTATCTGTAATTTGAGATTTGAGGTTCTCAGTAGTCAAGAAAATTCTCCAACAAAAATCGTCAACATTGGGTTATGTTTTGGTATAGGGGATGGAAGATACCAAGCAACGGTCCTGACCGGTTTTAACATGGCAAAGCCCAGGATTTATCTTGGTCCCTCTTTTATCTCAAGTGGACACTGACCTCCCCGTGATGTCACCTGGGGAACATGTGCCGCGCGTTCACCCATAAGAACGTTAAAAACTTGGGTTTGGGCGTCGGGTTAGTAACCCTCCCCTAGAAAAAACAGCCTACTATGAAAAAACGAAAGAAAAGAAAAACAACCCCCTCTAAAGTTGACGAACCCCGCAAACGTTTTAAGGACCATGATCTGCGAATCTGCACCTGGAATGTTCGCACTCCTTATAGAGAAGGTGCAGTCTTCGCATTGGCAGACGTACTTGAAAAGTACAAGGCCGATATTACTGCCGTACAGGAAATACGATGGATTGGGAAAGGCGTCACAACAACACCGAAAGGTGACGCACTGTATTATAGCTGCCATGACGTAAAGCATGAGTTTGGTTGCGGATTTGTAGTTAGTCGGAGACTAAAACATCTGGTATCCAGCTTCACTCCAGTGAATGAAAGACTTGCTGCAATTCGAATAAAAGCTAAATTCTTCAACATCAGCTTTATTTGCGCTCATGCTCCCACTGAAGAAAAAGACGAACAGACCAAAGATATATTTTAAGAGCGCTTAGAAGAAACATATGGCAGTTGCCCTGCCCATGACATTAAAATCATTCTAGGCGATTTTAATGCCAAAATTGGAAAGGAGAATATCTTTGGCCCAACAGTCGGGAAATTCAGCCTCCACAGTGAAACATCTGACAATGGTATGATGCTGATAGACTTTGCAGCTGCAAAAAATAATGGTAGTTAGCAGTACCAGATTTAATCATCTCGATATTCATAAGGGCACCTGGCTGTCTCCAGATCAGAAAACAAGAAATCAAATTGATCATGTTGTGATAGATGGAAGGCAATCATCGAGCGTGTTGTATGTACGATCGTTCCGAGGCGCAAACATTGATTCGGACCACTACCTTGTTGCAGCAAAGGTACGTACTCGCTTAAACGTAGCAAACAAAGTACGAAGAGACACAACACGAAAGTTAGACATCGGTAAGCTGCAATCACAACAGATAGCCACAGCATATTCCACTCAACTAGCCCAATTGCTTAATCAAAGCACTCCTCATCCCGATAACATATCAGCGCAATGGCAAAGCATTGCCCACTCCATGCAAACAGCCGCAAATTCCATACTTGGATACCAGAGGCCTCCACCAAGGAATCCATGGTATGATCAGGAGTGTCGTGCTGCCACCGAAGAGAAAAATGCGGCATATAGGGCTACTTTACAATCCGTAGCAACGCGTAGCGCACGAGAGAGATACAGGGAGAAAAGGAGAGAGGAGAAACGTCTTTTCCGCAGGAAAAAGAGAGAGATGGAAAAGCGGGATATGGAAAGAACATTTTTCAAAACTGTTGGTATCCAATAGCAGCGAATACGACGAAGATACCACAGTCCCAATCCCAGAAGATGGTATTGAATGTATACCGCCCAGCCAAGATGAGGTAAAGACAGCAATAAATCGGCTGAAGGATAATAAGGCAGCAGGAGCCGATGGCTTACCAGCCGAGCTGTTCAAAACCCGAGGCGACACGCTGATAAGGTGTATTCATCAGCTAGTTAGCACCATCTGGCAGGAAGAACGAGTACCCGACGATTGGAACCTGAGTATCCTGTGCCCCGTCCACAAGAAGGGAGACAAGACTGTATGCTCTAACTATAGGGGCATAAGTCTACTCCATATTGCCTACAAGATCGTGTCAGGGATATTGTGCGAACGACTAAAGCCCATGGTCAACGAGATAATTGGACCATACCAATGCGGCTTTAGACCTGGCAAGTCCACCATTGACCAGATATTTACCCTCCGTCTTTGCAAAATGACTTTAACTGACACAAGGTCCTCAGTTAAGATAGGAAAGAACCTCTCCGAAGAGTTTGGTACCAAAAGAGGTTTCGGACAAGGAGACAGCCTTTCGTGTGATCTCTTTAACATCCTGCTGGAAAAGGTTATACGAGAGACAAACGTCGAAAGAAGTGGCACAATCTACACCAATAGCCACATGTTACTTGCTTATGCTGAATATATAGACATCACGGGACGATCAGTAAAAAAATTAACCGATACCTTTATGAGGGTCGAAGGAGAATCTGCTAAAGTGGGCCTGGCGGTAAACGGCGAGAAGATCAAGTTAATGGTGTCGAAGCGCAATGCGTCCATTGGGATCGCACCAACTGTTGAAGTTGGTTCCTATAATTTTGAAGTAGTAAAAGATTTCGTATACCTCGGCACCGCCGTAAACACAACAAACGACATCAGTTGTGAAATAAAAAGAAAATTGTGTTGGCCAACAGATGCTACATTGGCTTAAGTAAGCACTTCATAAACAAAGCCACAACTCGTCAAACAAAAATAACGCTTCACAAAACACTGATACTACCCGTGCTGATGTATGGTTCCGAAGCCTGGGTACTTGCGCAAGCAGACAAGGCAGTGCTTGGTGTGTTTGAGAGAAAAATTCTTCGAAAGATCTACGGACCAATCTGCGTTGACGGTGAATATCGACGTCGCATGAACCACGAGTTGTATCTGCTGTACAACGACATCAATATTGTTAAACGTATCGAGATGCAGCGATTGCGTTGGCTAGGCCATATCATAAGAATGAGCGATGATGACCCCGCTAAAAAGGTGTATAAACACGGACCGCTTGGCTGTGCACGCAGAATTGGCAGGCCAAGGAATAGATGGCGCAAACAAGTGGATGATGAGATGAAAAGGCGCGGTATTCCAGAAAGCGAAGCAACAAATAGAGAGAATTGGAGATCTTTTCTTAGTTCGGCCTATAGAACAAATGTTCTGTAATGGGCCAGCTAAGTAAGTAAGTAAGTAAGTTTATATATGCATATTTTTAAACAACTCTCTTACCTTTCATGGGTTAATCCTTGCACCAATGCAATACAAATGAAATCGCCAACAATTGCTATAATTGTTAAAAAAAAAAAAAAAAAACAGAAAAAAATCAGAGCTTAAATTGTGGTTTCCTTAAATTTATTAAGACAAATGAAACTTTTAATGATTGCTTTGAGCTTTGAATTGAAGCTGCAACCGCCAAGAAAACTATGCAACTACACCAAGTAGAACAATGCAGTATCGTCACAAGCGAGTGGACGAGCAAAAAACACACATATCTACACAAGTGGATTGCGGTCTCAACATCCATATTTGATTGTTATTAAAGTAAAATAACCAACTACCAACCAATGAAAGAAGACAAAACAAAAAAACAGAGCAGAGCAGAAATCTCTGATGTCGAATTAATGTTGACATATGGAGAAGAGGACTGCAAACTTTAACTACTCTTCCATTGGAACATAATTTAAAAGTGGTGGTCAAGCGCCGACATCAACTGGGCCAACAACAAAAGAAATCAGCAACTGCAGTAGCAAGCTGTTCCATATATATTTCGCCAACGAGTAACACAAGAACAATTGTGGTGTCTTTAGCACAAAGCCGCAACTAAGAGCCTCTTAAGGCAACCAGTTGTGGAGATGATAGTGGTGGTGGCGATGGTGGGACATCATCTACCCGCTCAGTGCATGTTGCCTATGGTGGTGGCGTATTTAAAGTATTATATCAATTTTTATTGCCGGCATATATTTCATATTATTGAGTCGTTTCAATAAATCGCATTTCGCATTGTAGAATCGTCCCAAAGAGAACATGGCCAATTGCTGGCTGGTGGCGGCACAGTTTCTGAGGCCGACTGATCAAACGACTCATTATCATCCGTCCTCAAAGTCATCGCTTTGGGAATATTTAACAAGTGCAAGTACGTTCATTCTTTGTCTCGTTCAAAGTGCCGACTTCTGTTTCGGTAGCATTGAAATGTTGGTGTAAATTTTTACGATTATTGGCCATGAAACTGTTAACGGAAATTGTATATTGTCGCTAACTGCTGCAAAGGAAATGAGATAACATCAATGGGCGAAGACATAAGAAGACCAACTGTCAGCAGAAAAATGTGTCAATGATTGAGAATCTAGGGTAAATAAAGTGTTCGAATGCTATCGGTATTCATGTTAACCTTTCACTTAATGGTTATGTAAGTGTTATAGCTTGTTGGAAATAATAATCGAAAAAATATTAATGAAAGAAGGGAGGAATGTGAAATATATTTTACGATTTTCCAAGGAAAGGCTTAATGCTAATAGGGAATTAGAAGCAGCACCAAATTTAAACACATCGAAATTTAAAGGCTGTTTGACTGTCGCCTGATCTTGTCAGAACAAACTTCGCTTTGGCCTAGGATATTAATAGCTCCACATTACGCAGATTGAACAAAGACTCTTCTAAATGTAAAGAAGATATTGTCACAGCTCGCCCGACATCAGCCTATATATTGTGAGCTGGAACCTTACAGAAATGGCTTTTAGGTTAAGCCTCCACCCCGCTAACACTTGGCAAGTCTCAAAGTACGTTTAATATTCGACCCATTAAGTTGGCAGTTTGAGTTAGGATTAGGGTTTTGGGTTTTCCCGGTTTTTATCATTCCTGGGAAACGGGAATCAAAAAATCGCCATTCCCGGGAATCTGGGATTTCCCGGGAAATTTTAAAATACGAGAGTGGATCAATATTTCCGTGATTTTTTTATCTTCCCATAGTAACTTATATGAAATAAAATATTTTCAAAGAGTTGCGGGTTAAAAAATCCATGACACGTGTTCGCTCTATCGATTAAAAACGAAAAAATATGGAAAAATGCGCCATGTGGCCCGGATTTGGCCCACACTGATTATTTCCATTATTCAAAGCTAATGAAATCGCTCTATGGAAAGTGATTTGGCTCAAACAGTGAAGTTATTGACCAGAAATTCCAATTTTATGGACCTTGAAAATCGTATGTTTTATTCTTATGCTTAAGATTGCTTGAAACAAATAGGAAAGTATCAGTCAGCTGTGCCGACTGAGATATACCCTCAGCCTCGAAACTAAAAAAAGAAGCAAGCTTTTTTAATATTTGAGGCAATTTCTCAAGAAAAAAAATTTACCATTTTAACTAGGGCCGCACACAAAACATGTTGCCAAACATTTAAAAGAGAGAGTGTGGGAGATTTCGCCCTTCGGCTATCTTACGTCCTACCCAATGTAGTTGGTATCGGCAGGTTTTTTGAGATTTTGTGTCTTTACCTCAGGAAGAGTGGACTTGCCCTCCCAAAAAAAGTTGCGCCGGCGTAACAGGGCCTTCAAGTAGAACTTTTTGGAAAGAATTTCAAAACGATTCGAGATGAGCTGTTAAACTGCACTTTTCCTAAATTTTGTGTTGGAGGTATCCGAAGGCTGGACCATATTCAAACCCGTAGTAGTACCCTCTAACTCATTTTTGAGTTACCGACAAAAATCGGTAACCTTAAAACGCAAAATTATGAATGACAAATTCTAATAAAAGTTGACAACACTGTTGCAATCGGTAGAGTTTTACGACTACTTTTTATTGATCGCTAACTTATCGAATAATGTCGTTAATTACCAAAATTATAATCATTTTAATTTTAACGATTTTTGTCGGTAACTCAAAAAATGAGTTAGAGAATCGCACTACTGATACATAACTAGATGAAATAATACGATATGCAAAGTTAGGACTAATCAGAAACTTCCTGCGGGAATTATCTGCCAATTTTCCATTTAAGTTGTTGCCGGCAAAGTTTCTTGGAGTTTTTAAGACATTATCTCAGGAAGTATGTACTTGCCCCCGACAAAATTTGTACCGTCGTAAAGGGGGACGTAAAGACAAATTGCTGAAAAAAAATGTTCAAATCGATTAGCTCTAAAACTTCACTTTTTCCGAATTTTGTGTGGAACCCGTTCTATGCCTGAAACTAATATTAACATATGCAAAATTATGACCGATTCAGGTATTCCCGTCCCTTTTAGCGATAATTGTTGAACTTTTGTGGGGAAGGTACCGGAAGCAGTGGACCACCGATATGGTCCATCTTCGAAATTAAACTAAGTTTGAAAAAAAAATTTCGAATGCCAAATGTTTGACCTGATCGGTGGCTTCGTTCGAAAGTTATTGTGCTCACCAGCCAGCAAGCAGGACTCTCTTTTGCCCAATGGCTGAGGGTACACAAATGGGACTTTAAAATAGAAAATATTCTTGCCCACTTAAAAAAAAACAGAATAAAAATCCGTCGTTATAGTCCATGTTTTTGGTGCGGCTCTTATAACTTTTTCCCTGAAAACACTTCTGTAGATTAAAGTTATTTCCAAATATTTTGTAATTGATAGATTCTGTAAAATCTAATCGAATTTTGATTCTATGGTATAAAAGTGACGGGCATAGTTTATTCATTAATTCAATATTAGTTGTTTTTTTTTTCTTTTTTTCTTCTTTTTTTTTCTTTTTTTTGCGCAAGCAGATAAGGCAGTGCTTTGTGTGTTTGAGAGGAAAATTCTTCGAAAGATCTACGGGCCGATTTGCGTTGACGGTGAATATCGACGTCGTATGAACCACGAGCTATATAAGCTATACAAAGACATGCATATAGTTAAACGTATCGAGATGCAACGATTGCGTTGGCTAGGCCATATCATGAGAATGAGCTAAAAAGGCGTATGAATACATGCCACATGGCGGTGCATGCAGAATCGGTAGGCCTAAGCTTCGATGGAGCATACAAGTGGATGAAGAAATGGAAAGGCGCGGTATTCCAAAAAGTCAAGCGAAAAACAGAGAGGAATGGAGATCTTTTCTTAGTTCGGTCTATGGAACAAATGTTCTGTAATGGGCCAACTAAGTAAGTAAGCAATATTAGTTGTGATAAATGTAAAAAGATATTTCCCGATTAATACGATATTGTTTCCCGGGAAAATCTTGTAACCAAAAAACAGAGAATTCCCGGTGCGGGATTTCCCTACCCAAAACCCTAGTTAGGATACACATTCCCAATCAACACGGATCTGACTCTAAATAGAGGTCTCCTGTCAACTGTCGCATGTATCTATAAATTGAGACACCTGGAACGAGATAGCGGCTTTGAGCTGGGACCACGAAACCTAAATATGAATGAAGTAAACAAAGAAAATAAATTTTGGGGTTGTCCAAAAACAAGTGAAAGATGTCGAATAGTATTAAAATCCTTTGCCAAGACGTGGAACTTATAAACTCGGGGAGTAATCTAATATTCCGAATATTTGAACTTTTGTATGTGGAATGCTGGAAGTAGTGGACCGACATGGCCCATCTCATAATAAAATTGTATGTCTCGAAGATGTATAACTTTCTAATTAGTTGGCCCTCTACAGAATATTTCTCCTATAAGTCGAAAATAAAAAGCCATTCCACTCTATTTCTTGCTCTACTTTTCCAATTTGGAATACATTATTTTTTCGATTTCGTCTTCTAAAGTCGATAGAGCTTTTTTTCTCTCACACCCACCAAGCACTGCCTTATCTGGGTAATCAAGTACCCAGGCTTCGACACAAGTGTGTTTTGTAAAGTGTAATTTTCTGAGGAGACGTGAATTTGTGTTTAAATTGCTTACTTAAGCCAAATTAGCATCTGTTGACCACTGCTGAGGTTGACGAAGTCTTTAACTACCTCAAAGTTATAGGAACCAACTATCACAGTTGGTCCGAGTTCTACGAACGCATTGCGCGTCGGCACCAATTAATTTAGTTTTGTCACCGTTTAATGCCAGACCCACTTTAGTAGATGTTCCTTCGACCTTCTTAAAGGTGCCAGTTACGTCCTTTACCGATCGACATATGGACGCATTGCGCATCGACACCATCAACTTGGTCTTATCGCCGTTTACCGCCAGACCCACTTTAGCAGATTCCCTTTCGATCGGCCCATGATGTCAATGTCGTCGGCATAAGCAAGTAACATATGACTGTTTGTATATATTGTTCCACTTATTTTGACCTTCGCATCTCGTATAACCTTTTCCGTCATGATGTTGAAGAGATCACACGCCAGGCTGTTTCCTTGTCTGAAACCTCTTTTGATAATAAACTCTTGGGAGGTGTTCTTTCCTATTTTATCTGAGGAGCGAGTATCAGTTAATGTCATTTTACAAAACCAAATCAGCTTTGTGGGGATAACAAAATCAGACATAGCTTGGAATAAATTTGAACTTCAGATACTCTCTTATATGCAATAGGGATCATACTTATACCCTTGTAATGGAGCACACAGTCTTATCCACCCTCTTGTGGACTGGACATAGGATATTACGTTCCAATCGTCGGGTAAGCGTTTTTCCTGCCAGATGGGGCTAACTAGCTGATGGATACACCTTGTCAGTGTGTCGCCTCCCGTTTTGAACAGCGCGGCTGGTAAGATATCAGCTCCTGCTGCCTTATTATTCTATAGCCGTCTTATTGCTGTCTTTACCTCATCTTGGCCGGGTGGTATACACTCCATAACATCTACTGGGATCAGATCTGTGGTACCTGCGACTTCTTAGATACCAACAGTTTGGAAAACTGCTTTTTCCATATCCTAAGTACACTATCGGTATCTGTAACCAGTGTACTTTGCTTGTCTCTACAGGTGGATGTGCCTGTACCAAAGACATCAATTTGACGTTTCACTCTTTGATAGAATTTTCGGACTTCGTTCTGGCTCCTATATATCTCGATGTTTTTTTTTTCAAACTCCCGCTTTTCCATTTCTATCTTTCTCCTACGGAAATAAACATTTCTCCTCTCTCCTTTTCTCCCGATACCTCTCTCGTGCGCTACTGATTGTACACGCAGAAAAATTTATGTTAGAAATATATTTGGATCCAAACAAATATATGTTTGGGATCGGTTGCAAACAAATATATGTATGGATCCAAACATAATATGTTTGGGTCCAAACAAATATATGTTTGCAACATTTTGTAATTTGATATGTTTGGGTAAAACATATTTTTTATGTTAAAACATTTTTTCATGGGTGGAGAGAGGATGTTTGTCAACGAGAGTAATAACAGTGCTCTCGCGGCTGTGGAATGCTGTTTTATAATGAAGAGTTGTGTGTATTGTAGAGTTGGGCAATCTAGTTCCTGGAGCTGATCGATCTTTCTAGTTCCTTTTCCCAAAAGGAACTAGTTCCTTAATATAGTTCCATAGTTCCCAGAGCGATATAGTTCAATGAATCTTTCTCTTTCATCGTTCTTTCTATTTCCTTCATTCCAAATAGTTCCGAGAGCGATATAGTTCAATGAATATTTCTCTTTCGTCGTTCTTTTTATTTCCTTCGTTACAAATAGTTCCGAGAGTGAAGTACTTTAACTAAACTTTTTCTTTTCATCTTTTGGTGGATAAATGGACAAAAAAAAATCAATTGCATAGATGTAACGAGGATGTGATTTACGTTTATTTAAGAATGTGTCCGCATCTGAATGATGATGGAACCAAACGTGAAATATCGAAGTAAGTGTTTAATTAAATTAAGAAAATAAATTATACTAATGAATAAATTATACAAAGCACGGTTGGAACTATATGCACTTAAGGAACTGTTTAAATGCAAGAGTCGGATATAGTTCCAATAGTTCCTTGTCCGGAATAGTTCCTTGGAACTAGTTCGTTCCGGAACAACACGACTCTAGTGTATTGTATAATAAAAGACGTACAAGCGAAGAAGGGGGCTTTGGTGGCATGTATGCGTCAAACTCGTGTGTTTCTTGTTTTGTTGTTGTTAACCAACTTAGCAGGAGAAGAAGAAAAGAAGAAATGATATGAATAATATTTTTTTCTTTTTTCAGTGTTTTAGATGCCTTTGTAGAGTCAAGACGGTAAAGTGAGTGAATAAATCAGTGTTTTGTGTTTTCTTAAAGAAATGGTGCCCAACTCATTTTATAATTGAATCGGAAAGTTGAATGGAATTATTTTATTGGACAAGGAAGAAATCGTATTTAATATTGGTAATTACATACATACTTATGTATATTTGAAATATGGCATATACATATTTATTTAATACATTACATAATCATTGCCGATGCCGATTCCCCGCTGATGATTTCAACTATGAGGACAATTTGTTTTATTTCACAACTAAGGAGAAGAGTTCATCTACGTTTCTATATATTTTTAAATGGTTTTGTTTAGCTCACCCCGTTTGTTTTATTTATTCTTGGGTCAAATTTAGTAATTCAAATTTGACCCTCTTCCCGTCAACCGATTAATCTGAAATTTTGTATACGCTTTGGATTTTGGTGACAATACAATTATGTTTATTCATTATCATTATAAATTCAAGATTGCCGCCGCTACAAAATGGCGGATAACGTAGGTTTTATCAATCCCATCAATATGGGTATCAAATGAAATGGCTCAACAAGCAGAATACAATATACTATAAAAAATTTAAATCCAAGATGGCGGGCGCTACAAAATTGCGGATAACGTAGGTTTTATCAATCCCATCAATATGGGTATCAAATGAAAGTGCTCAACCAGTAGAATACAATGTACTATATAAAATTAAAATCCAAGATGGCGGCATCTACAAAATGGCGGATAACTTAGGTTTTATTAATCCCATCAACATGGGTATCAAATGAAAGGTCTCAACAAGTAGAATACAATTTACTATGCAAAATTTAAATCTAAGATGGCCGCCGCTACCAAATGGCTGATAACAATTTTTAATCAATCCCACCAATATGGGTATCAAATAAAAGGGCTTGACAAGAAGAATGCAGTGCAGTTGTATCAAGGTTGTATCAATATTTAAGATGGGCGCAGCCACTAAATGGCGTATAATTAAGATTTATATTTAGAAATTGAATCTGTAATTTAGGTATCTGATTAATCCAGCCAGAATCCACCACCCAAGTCAAGATTTTTTTATCGTGTTAAGGACTGTGTGGCGTTAGGGTGGCTAAAAATGATACGTCGTTAGCGGTACACCACCCAAGTTAAGGTGAAAGGTTAAAACGCGCCGAGAACTGTATGGCATTAGGGTGGATAAAAATGATATGTCGTTAGCGTTTTCCCCTCGAGACTCAGGCGCATCTTGTTGTACATAGCCTTGCCCCTTTATTGGACCTCTAGGGGGGGGGGGGGGTCGACCGTTTAAATGTCCATTACTCGTGGGAACAAAATGGTAAAACAAATTTAAAAAATACAAACACTAATAAAACAGAAACTGCAACACAACGTAACGAAGGCTTCAAAATGCGAAAGAAAAGTATAAAGCAAAACGAGCTAAAGAAAGTGAAGGTGATAGAAATAGTCGATTACAGAAACGACGGGAACAATTAGCGTCAAAAACACCTGAGCAATATGAGGCCAGGTTAAAAAAGCAACGTCAGCGATATACACAAATGACGGCGTCAGAAACGCCTGAAGAATATGAAGCCAGGTTAACAAAGCAACGTGAGCGATACACACAGATGATAGCGTCAGAAATACCTGAAGAATATGATGCCAGGTTAACAAAACAACGGGAGTGATACACACAGATGTGTGTTGCCTTTAATACTATCATGGGCTTCTACAATACATAAAATGCAGGGCAGCACTGTGGATCACGCAGTCGTATACTTAGGTGCGAAACTGTTTGAAGAAGGTCAAGCCTACGTGGCTCTTAGTAGAGTAAGATCTTTGCAGGGACTACGTATGGAGGAGTGGGGCTGCAATAAACTAACGGGCAAGAAACCTTGCAATAATGAAGCACTAAATGAATTAAACAGAATGCGAAATAAAAACTAAAAACTAGAAAATAAAAATAGGTAAAAAAACTTTTTAAGTTAAACGGTTTTATGTTAAACATACATTGCAATGTTTAAGATAAATGTACTAAAAACCAAAAAATAATAAAATAGATACAGTCGTGTGAATTATAAACATATGCATAGACTAGACTAAAATAAAACCGTGGGGCACGTCAATTGTCTACAAATTATCGACTTAATGTGCGATAGAAGAATCGTTTAATTCGTCGTTAGGCAGTTGGCCCGCAGACGGTGAGGAAATTACTTACTATTTTCGTGCTCATTGAAATTCCAATAGTTATACACTCCATGTTAATAAAAGAGATGTTTCAACTAGTTTATCGTTGGACATTCACACTGCTGGCTGGCGAGGAATCGTTTCACTGCTCGTAGTTTGTCTTTAATCGACAAAGTACTACTCGCTCACCACTATGAAACCCTAAAACTCGCTTATAATCGAGCTTGCTAGCTTGTTTCCACATTCTAGCCCTACTTATCACACGCCCATCGTTGTCGGTTGAACAACAGCCTAATTATAGTGTAACATTACAAAACAAACATTTTAATCAACGATCGTAGACAATTGACGTGCCCCACGGTTTTATTTTAGTCTAGTCTATGCATATGTTTATAATTCGCACGACTGTATCTATTTTATTATTTTTTGGTTTTTAGTACATTTATCTTAAACATTGCAATGTATGTTTAACATAAAACCGTTTAACTTAAAAAGTTGTTTTTTACCTATTTTTATTCCTTTTTAAAAGTGTGACTATTTACAAAGTATTTCAATCAGTTTTTCTTTTATTAAAGTGTGTTATGTATTTCTTTGAAATTTTGTATGTACCTATGTGTTTTTTGTTCTTTTGACTTTCAATAAACAACCTCAACATTTGTGTGTATACTATAGAGGTAGCCAGTATGTTCTTACTGAGAGCAAGTGAGCACACATTTCAAAGTGTTTTACATTGAATTTTACGCTCCCTTGCTCTCAGTAAGCGCCCACTGGTGCATGTGTTTGTTTTTTTTTTTGTGTCTTTTGGGTATGTATTTTTTGCACCCAAACATATAAAATGTTTGCACCCAAACATAAAATTGTTTCCACCCAAACATATATATGTTTGCACCCAAACATATATATGTTTGCACCCAAACATATATTTGTTTCCACCCAAATATATATTTGTTTGCAGACCCAAACATATATTATGTTTGGGACTGTTGCAAACATATATATGTTTGCTGCAAAATATGTTTTTTTGTGTGTAGAGTAGCCCTACACTATAGGGCCTACGTGCTGTATTTTTCTCTTCGATAGCAGTACGACACTCCTGGTCATACCATGGATTCCATGGTGGAGGTCTCTGGTATCCAAGTATGACTATTGAGGCTGTTTGCATGGAATGTGGCTACCTGTTGTGATTGCAGCTTACCGAAGTCTAACTTTCGTGTTGTGTCTCTTCGTACTTTATTTGCTACGTTTAACCGGCTACGTACCTTTGCTGCAGCAAGGTTATGGTCCGAGTGTCTATGTTTGCTAATCGAAACTATCGTACATCCAAACAAGAACGACAATTGTCTTAAATCTGTTGCTGCTAACTACCACGATCAGGTAGATCTGCCAATGTGTAAACTGCACCTCTTTATCAGCAGTCCGGACATTCCAGGAGCAAATTTGCAAATCATGGTCCTGATAACTTTTGTGCGGGTCGTAAACTATAGAGGGGTTTGTTTTCTTTTTTTTTCAGCCAACTCCTAACCCATTTTTTTAACGTTATTATGGGTGTTAAAGGCAACTCCCCAGAACAGTGTCAGTGTCCATTTGAGTTGAAAAAATTACCTAGATAAGTCCTGGGCTTTGCCATGTTAAAGTTGATAAACACCGTTGCTTATTATATTTAAGTCAATACGTCACCCAGTGTTCAATTTTATACCGTGGTAATCTACAATCTGAGGGCATAAAATGTTAAATATTAGATATTTTAGTATTTTTGCCTTACTACATGCAGCGAATCAAACTTTTCACTGGATTTCAAGACATAAGTATTCAATTACTATATTATAATAAATGTTCCACAAACATCCCCTGCGGGACAAGGAAGACTTCTCTCATATCAATAAGTGCAGCCCGATTCATATTAGCTCCGAACAGCGTGTCCTAAGACACCACTTGTAGAGAAGTTTTACAAGGCTGAAATACTCAGGAAATGTCGCCAACATTACTTATTGGTATTTTGCTACCATTGAAATTTTGGATGTTGCCTGACCGGAGAATGGAACCCACGACCTTTAGGGTGCAAGGCGGGTGTGCATACCATTGCACCATGGTGGCACCCATCAATATGGCAAATAAATAATCCGATCTTAAAATCCAGATTCAACGTTGTTTGAATTTTTGGATAGTGCATAGTGATATTTAACTCCTCCTTAGGACACGGGTCCTTGCCATCGATATGAAAACTCCTGGAGCAGGTCTTCGTTGTACAGAACATATTTACAAGGTCTTCTTCTATAGACGACCGTTATAATATATTATTTGTATGTAAAGCTTATAGGAGGTCCTACTTTCTACAGGTGACCTTTAGAAAATCTTCTTTCTATAGAAGACCTTTAGAAGGGTCTAGACCAGTTTAAAGTGGCTAGACAACCTCCTCACAGGATTAAGTTAATTGTCGGCAACAGTTAATCGATTCTTAAATCCTGGAAAGCAACACGAAGTAGTTTTCCCTTTGTTTCCCACAAAAAGATATGATGGTTAGAATTAGAATGGAAAAATTACAGAAAACAATTCAAGGTTTTTTGATTGAAAAATACATTAAAAGATTTATAATTTTCTTGGAAATAAATTACTCAAAACTGGGGAAAAGCTCTTAAATTGGAATGTTTATTGCATATTTCTACCTTTGACTCTGTTACCCCCTATTTAGCTTCCGTCCAGACGTAACCGTGTCCGTTGAAATTATTCTTATGTTATAATCAGCGGTTTCTTGTAATAACAATACCAAACTATATCCTCAAAACTATTTGATTTTCCATTAAAATATTTTAAAACTTTGTCGGCTAAATACTTCTGTGGTTGGTAAATAATCAAACGGTTTTATCTCATATTTTATAACAAAATTTAAGAGCTAGAACAAAATATTCAACATGCAACTCATAAACTTTAGTGTTTATCAAACATTGTCAGACCGCTTCGGACATTGGCTTAACATGTGTGAGCGCTTCAAAAAATTTCTCCACTATGACAGGCAAAATTTTTCAAAGGCGATAAGAAATGCAAAACGCTCTTCCTGCTAAACTGGAAAAACACTACAAAAACATTCGCAAACCATGGTCCTCCTTGAGGGTTGGTGGGGCGGAATACGTTGTGCTGTAAAACATGTTACGCACATAGCCCTACAAAGTTGCCATGTTCTCCTGTGTTGGACGACAAATGATGAACGAAAGAAGTAACAGAAAAAAAACAGAAACTACACATTTCTAAAATTGTTGGTTTGGAACCATTGTTGGCGTCGCCATTTATGCGACGCCATGACATTTAACGTATGAACAAGAACAACAACAACAAATAATTTTTGCAATTGTTGCCGGGGCATATATGATGAACATGACGACGACTAAGTAGAAGAAGCAGAAGAAGAGTTGTACAAATTTTGAATGCGAATGTGGAATTTCTATGCCTTCAGATATGGAAGTCGACCACTGCAACACCATCAGCCAAACTCCAAATGCAGCCATAGTTCTGACATTTACCATGTCTATGCTTGCTGATGGTGGTAGTGGTGGAGCTGGTGCTCTGATGATGATGATGACTGCAAGACACGCAACATTTGAAATTTTGAGTTGTGACGGTAGGCCAACACAATTTCAACAGAACGAACACCAGCAACACAACGATAACAGCGCCGAAAAGATAATGCGCACCGCACCACTAACAACTGGCTGTTGCAACAACAGCAACAACAACGCCAATCACATTCCCCAAAAACCAACCAAACGGAGGCAAACTTCCAAAACTCTTTTTGAATGAATGGAGGGAACGCCATTATCCGCCACCAGGCAGGCAAGCTCCTTTATCCAAAGAAGGTACTTTACATATTTTCCATACTTTAATTTGGATAGACATTGTCGTCGTCGTCATAGTCATCGTCATCATCATCGTCGCCGTAGTCATAGTGGCAGTAGTTCAGCCAAATCAAGTTGAGCGGTGTCGAGTAGAATGGACTAAAAGTTCAGGATATTTCTTCGTGTATTTAAAGTTCAGTTGATACATGTCGTAGGCAAAATGGTCGAGGGATGTCAAAGGAGTTCCGTTAAGGGGGTGAGAGGAAGACCTTTAGGAGGTCATCTATCCAAGAAAGACCTTCAGGAAGTATTCCATCAATGGAAAACTTATAGAAGGAGGCCTTCAATCTATAGAAGACCTTTCGGAGTCCTTCAATCAATAGAAGATCTTTCGGAGGTCTTCTATCTAGATAAGACCTTTTGGAGGTCTTCTAGGCATAGAATACCTTTCGGAGGTATTTTAAGAACAGATTACCTTTGCGAGGTCTTTAATCTGTAGAAGGTCACCTATCTATAGAAGACCTTTGGGAGGTCTTCCATCTATAGAAGGTCTTCTATCTTTAGAAGACTTTTCGGAGGTCTCCTATCTATTGAAGACCTTCCGGAGGTATTCTATCTATCGAATCCCTTTCGGAGGTCTTCTATCTGTAGAAGACCTTCTGTACAAAGAACGTCTTTCGGAGGTCTTCTATCTGTATGAGAAAACCTTTTGGAGTTATTCTATTTATAGAAGGCTTTTTGGAGGTATTCTATCTATAGAAGCCTTTTCGGAGGTCTTCTATCTACAGAAGCCATTTCCGAGGTCTTCTATCTATAGAAGACCTTTCGGAGGTTTCCTATCTATAAAAGACCTTTCGGAAGTCTTCTATCTATAGAAGGCCTGTCGGAGGTCTTCTATCTATAGAAGACCTTTCGGAGGTCTTCTATCTATAGAGGACCTTTCGGAGGTCTTCTATAGAAGCCCTTTCGGAGGTCTTCCACCTACTGAAGAGCTTTCGGAAGTCTTCTATCTATTGAAAACCTTTCGGAGGTCTTCTATCTATAGAAGGCCTTTCGGAGGTCTTCCATCTATTGAAGACTTTTCGGAGGTCTTCTATGTATTGAAAACCTTTCGGAGGTCTTCTATCTATAGAAGACCTTTAGGAGGTCTTCAATCTATAGAAGACCTTTCGGAGGTCTTCTATCTATCGAAGCCCTGTCGGAGGTCTTCTATCTATAGAAGCCCTTTCGGAGGTCTTCTATCTATCGAAGCCCTGTCGGAGGTCTTCTATCTATCGAAGCCCTGTCGGAGGTCTTCTATCTTTAGAAGCCCTGTCGGAGGTCTTCTATCTATGGAAGACATTTCGGAGGTCTTCTATCCATCGAAGCCCTGTCGGAGGTCTTCTATCTATAGAAGCCCTTTCGGAGGTCTTCTATCTATAAAAGACCTTTAGGAGGTCTTCAGTCTACAAATGACATTTAGGAGGTCTTCAATCTATAGAAGACCTTTCCGAGGTCTTCTATCTATAGAAGACGTTTCGTAGGTCTCCTATCTATAGAAGACCTTTCGGAGGTCTCCTATCTATAGAAGACCTTTCGGTGGTCATCTATCTATAGAAGACCTTTCGGAGGTCTTCTATCTATAGAAGCCCTTTCGGAGGTCTTCTATCTGTAGAAGAGCTTCTATTCAAAGAACATCCTTCGGAGGTCTCCTGTCTGCAGGAAACCTTTGGGCAGTCCTTAGAAAACCTTTCGTAGGTATTCTATCTATTAAAGACTGTTCGGAGGTCTTCTTTCTATTGAATACCTTTCGGAGGTCTTCCATCTATCGAAGTCCTTTCGGAGGTCTTCTATATGTAGAAGACCTTCTATACAAAGAACCTCCTTCGGAGGTCTTCTATCTGTAGGAGACCTTTCGGTGGTCCGTAGAAGACCATTCGGAGGTATTCTTTATATATTGTAGAAGACCTTTCGGAAGTCTTCTATACATAGAAGACCTTTCGGAGGTCATCTATACATATGAGAACTTTCGGAGGTCCTTTATACATAGAATAATTTCGGAGGTTTTGTATACATGGAAGAACTTTCAGAGTTCTTCTATCTATATCTATAGAATACCTTACGGAGATATTCTATCCATAGAAGACCTTTAGGAAGTCTTCTGTCCATAGAAGTCCCCTCGGAGGTTTTCTATCCAGAAGGCTTTTCGGAGGTCTTCTATCCAGATCTTTTGAATGTCTTTTATATAGAAAAAAACCTTTCGGAGTTCTTCAATTTATATAAGACCTTCCTCAGATCTTCTATCCATATAAGACCTTGCGGAGGTCTTTAATTTTAAGGAGACCTTTTGGAGGTCTACTCTCGATAGAATACTTTCATGATGTATTCTATCTTTAGAAAACCTTTAGGATGTCTTCCATTCATAGAAGACATTTAGGAATTCTGCTATTTGTAGAAGACCTTTCGTAGGTCTTCTATCCATAGAAGACCTTTTGACATTCTTCTATCCGTAGAAGACCTTTCTGATGTCTTCAATTTATAGAAAACCTCTGCTATCTACACATGACCTTTAAGACGTCTTCTATTCATAATACACCAATCTGAGGTTTTCTATCTACAGAGGACCAGTAGTAGGTCTTTTGTTTGTAGAGTGCCCTTTATGAGATCTTCTAACTATAGAAGACGTTTCTGACATCTGCTATCCGTAGAAAACCTTTAAGAATGACCCCACGCTTGCAAAAAAATAAACGGCGTTCTGATATAAAAATGCCACACAAGGAAGCTCAAATATGTACTAACATTCCTTTATCATCCTGCAACAGCAGCACCAGTAACCATAAAGTTGAAGCGTTGTGTTTTGATATTTTCCGAGTATGTAAGTATTTTCTGCTTACTCTTCAGCTTGTTGTTGTTGTGGTTGTTATTGTTGCTGATGATGATGGTGTTTTGCCTTTCTGAAGCGGCGCTAAAGTTTTGTTAAATGTCGAGTTGAAATGTATGGCAAATGTGTGTATGAATATTTGAAGTACGTCGTCGTTGTTGTTATTGTTGTTGCTGCTGTTGTTGCAGTGTTTGGTTAAACTATGTTTTTGTACGGCAGTTTGTGATGTTTTTGGTACTGTTTGGTATTTTTGGAACATGTCTCGTAATCTTATACTCGTACGAGGTCCAATAACAAAAGCGCGCTCATACAAACACTCACACATATACAGAATACTATCAGGACCAAGACCACTTCAACACTCTCCATGACCACTCACTTGAGTCAAATGCATATTGGTCGTCCTCGTCGTTGGTGTAGTGGACTTTGTTGTCATGGAATGAAACCCAAAGCTTATCGCATGCAAACAACCAAAAGCTCAAAATGAAAATTGCAGCTACGACATTTGGTTAAAACAACAACAAAAGCACTAATAATAACAACAACAGAAGCAACAACAACACCGACAACGACATTAGCAACACGAACTATTCAAGTTATTACAAGTTGAGGCGTCACCGGCCTGCCATGTTTAGCTGCCATAACATGGCTTTAATGTTTAAGAGTTTCTTCCTTTCTTTTTATTGGCCCTGACACCTTTGCTGCGAGCACAATCCAAATGATTTCTTTCGTTTTGAGAAAATCGATTTTATTTTCTAATCATTATTTCGTTTTCTTTTGAAATAGAAAAGTTTGAAGGCTATCAAAAACAATCACTTGTGCCAGGAGGCGAAATAACTTATTGCATTTATTGGTAACATATTATTTTATGTGGGATAGAAACTATTACCCGTTCTCTGTATTAAAGAGAGTAAAAGAGTAAAATGTTCTAGGACAATTAATATCTTCTATTATGAGCCTTACAGAGAAAAAACAAAAAGTAAGGTGCAGAGCATCTCCTACAGTCTCATGAAAGGAAACTGTGCAAAAAATTTTACTACTGTTTGGGAATAATGGCTGAATATTATTATTCTGATATTTTTCAGGAAAAAATGGGTCCATGTGAAGGGAACTTGAGAATATATACCGTCTTTTCATGCCGCAAGGATACCTATCTCAATAAGAGCAAACTGTTACGAACGACTCCTTCATATACTTCTATTTAGAGTCTTTCTTTTTTCTTTCTTTTAGAGTCTTTTAGCCGAAATCACCGACACAGGTGATAATAAAAGCAGAATAAGTTAAAAATATCAGTCGGCTTTGCCGACAGTGATATACCCTCAGCCTGTGTGAATACCGGCTACAAAACAAATACCATTCCACCAAAAAAATTTTATTTCCGGCATTTGGACCTAAGAATTTGCCGACAAAAGTATGGATTTGGATTAAAGCTCAAAAGTGTTGCGGAGGAGGTTCCTGAAGGAATGTATCCACGTAGTCCATTTTGGAAGTAGATCTTATTTTTGGGACTCTCCTTTTGATGGAAATTTCGCACTCCCAGTCATTTCAGTTGGAATTGTTTTACGCTTATGTCGGGAAGCATTATGAAATTATGGCATTGCTCACGAAAAACATAATATCGCCTTAAACAGGTCCACAAATAGTAAATTAGGTAAATATTTCCAAAGAATACCGAAAAGGCTTTAAACTGCACTTACAGGAAAATTGTGAACTTTTGTGAGGGAGGTACCCTAAGAAGTAAAACTATATAGCCCATTTTCGAACTTAAACTAAGTTTGGATAAAAATTATAAAATCGGTTGAAACCGTTCAGAGATATCGTACGTGCCATTTTAGTAAAAAAATTTGACTTTTTTTCGGGTGTTAACGGAAGGGGTGGACCGATAAGAAACATCTTTGAACTTTTTCTAAGATTCACAGAAATATTACGATATACAAATTTGGACCAACGCGTATCCTGATCGAATGTTATTCTTCGCGCCAGTCACTACACATGGTGGCCATATGGGGTGTTTACAGTTTTCGTGTCATTTTCTCAGGAAGTATGGGCTTTGCCCCAAAAATAACTTGAAATGCGGTAAAATGGGCCCGAGAACCACCTGCCGCAAAAAAATCAAAACGATTCGAGAGCAGTTCTGCATGATAAAACGAATGTTTTCAATTCATGCATTAATAGAGGTTTGAAGCAAATTTAAGATTTTTTGAACTGCAGATCATAAAGAACACGAAATTTGCAGACCCAAATGTACACGGGAAGACTTTCTTGCACAATTACAAGACAAGCACTGGATTGGAAACCATGAAACCAATAAAATGTCCTTGCTTATTTCGACAACAATGGACAAAATTTGTAGACCCCTATGAACCTTGTGAATTTTTAAACTCTGTAATTTTTGTTACTTACGTTTTAGGTGACCCTCTACAACACATTTGTCCTCTTCACACACACAATTTTACTCATTGAAAACCCATACACTCACGGAATGACAACAATGTGTGTTTTAGGCTCCAAGTTTCTCAGGAAGAAATCCGTTTCAGACAATTTGGAGTTGATTTAGCCATGCCCGTCCGTCTGTCTGGTGCGCGGAATAACTCTCGAACGGATCAACCGATTTAGTTCAAATTTTGGGTATCGTAATATTTTGTCCAAACTTAGTTTAAGTTCAAAGATATGACATAACGGTCCACTACTTCTGTTACCTGCAACACAAAGGTTGAACATTTTCGCTAAATGGTGAGCACTAAATCTAGAAGTGAGCAACCGAATTGGTCATAACTTTGAATATGCTAATATGCAAGGTATAGATCAGGTTTGAATATGGACTAAATCGGTATACTCCTTAGTGTACCTCCTACATATAATTTGTGAAAAGTAATGTCTAACAGTTCGTCTCAGATAGTTTTAAAATTTTTTGCAATAAGTTCTTCTTGCGGGCTCTGTTACGACGGCGCAATTTTTTTTTTCGGGGGGAAGTCCGTTCTTCTTGGATAGTAGACCAAAAGCTCCTAAAAAACTGTTGTGTAGTACGTAAGATAACCTTCGATGAGGGAAACAAATTTGGTTTAAAAATGCATATTTCTTAAGCCTCGAATTATGTTCGAATATTGACTACATCGGACCACTCTTTGTGGTACGTCCCACACAATGTTTGGAAAGAGTGCAGTTTAAGGACACGTCGGGTCCGTTCTTAGATTTTTTGGCAACGTGTTTTGTATGCGGCCCTAGAAAATGGACTACAAACATTGTTCAATTAAATAATTAGCAAAGTTTGCTAGCAGAAAATTGGCATAGCATGGAATCTATCCCGACAACTCGAAGATTGAGATCCCAGAAGATCCAACTCGTGAGACTGCTTCGCAATGTTGGACTGGAAATAAACATCAATAAAACGGCACCTCGACGTTTTCTGTCATTCAAAATTCGAAACACCATGTTAAAGTCATCCCATGTGGACGGCGTGTGTACAATAGGGCTAAAACTTTTTGACATTTTTTCTCAAAAATGATTTCCTGTAGTGAGAATGAATAAGCTTTTGCTTATAAATGCCTAAAATAATATTCGTTCAATTTTATTTAAAAAAAGGTTTCGCACAAACTACTTTGAAAAAAAGAAATTTTGAAACAAAAAAACAAATAAAAAGTCGGTAAGTTCGGACGGGCCGAACTTTTTATACCCTCCACCATAAAATAGTCTTAATTAAAATGGTATAATTAGGGTCCTTTCACAATTTTAGGTGGAACAACTTTTCGACAATGGATAGACTCCTACTGCCTCCCACTTTAACGCTAATTCCTGATGGCCCACAGGGTCGCTAACAAAAATTTCATCACGCCATAAGGCGAAAGTTCGACTCACGGCGGATCTGTCCTTCGGGGTTCATAATATACTCACCAAGGCCTTTCTTCCCCTAGAGGAATTTTCCGTGCCCCAGACTTTCACTTCCATTTTGTTGCACAGTGTTATCTAATCTAATCTAAAAAAATGTGTTCAGCTAGGTGAAAGGTAACACCTACGGGGCTATATCAAAGAGTCAACCTATCTTTAAATTTTTTGGCGGAAAAGTTTTATAGCTGCAGGGAACTTCAAGAGTCGAATTGAGGGTAGTTTCATCAAAACAATGTAGACCCTCAAAAATGGACCCATGTTGACGAATTTTAGTGAAGAAATTTCGTGACCACTGAGAATTCCCGAAAATCGGGAGTTACAGTTATATGGGGGGTATACCAAAACATGGACCTGTATTGACGATTATTTTTGAATAGACAAAATTGTAGCTAAAATTCTCAAAATACCGATCATTACAGCTAGTTCGGTTAAAAATTGTAGCTAAAATTCTCAAAATACCGAAAATCGTTAGATACCGTTAAATGGAGGCTATACCAAAACATGGACCTATGTTGACGATGTTTCGTTGGAGAGGTTTTATGACCCCTGAGAACCTCAAACGGCAAATTACAGGTAGTTCGGTTAAAAATTGTAGCTAAAATTCTCAAAATACCGAAAATCGGGAGGTAACGATATATGGGGGCTATACCAAAACATGGACCTATGTTGACGATGTTTCGTGGAGATGTTTCATAACCACTGAGAACCTCAAATGGCAAATTACAGCTAGTTCGGTTAAAAATTGTAGCTAAAATTCTCAAAATACCGAAAATCGGGAGGTACGGATATAAGGGGGCCATACCAAAACATGGACCTATGTTGATGATGTTTGGTGGAGATGTTTCATGACCATTGAGAACCTCAAGTGTCAAATTGCAGATAGTTCGGTTACAAATTGTGGCCAAAATTTCAAAATACCGATAATCGGGAGGTACCGTTATATGGGGGCTATACCAAAACATGGACCTATGTTGACGATGTTTGGTGGAAATGTTTCATGACCATTGAGAACCTTAAATGGCAAATTACAGCTAGTTCGGTTAAAAATTTTAGCTAAAATTCTCAAAATACCGAAAATCGGGAGGTACCGTTATATGGGGACTATACCAAAACATGGAGCTATGCCCATATCCTTTGGGATATAATTTTGTTGATCACTAGGAACTCTAACTGCCTAATTATAGTTAATTCGGTATGCAAATGTGGCGAAGAACCTCAAAATACCTCAAATTCGGAGGAACCGTTATATAGGGGCTATACCAAAGAGTGGACCGATATAGCCCATCTTCGAACTTGACCTGCCTATGGAAAAAAGACCCTCGGGTGCAAAATTTCAGCACTCTATCTCAATTATTGCGGACGCTAGAGTGATTACAACAGACGGACGGACGGACAGACGGACATGGCTAGATCGTCTTAGAATTTTATCCTGATCAAGAATATATATACTTTATAGGGTCGCAAATGATTAGTTCGATGTGTTACAAACGGAATGACAAACTTAATATACTCTCCATACTATGGTGGAGGGTATAAAAAGGGAACTGATGAGGATCTGTGGCGCGGTCCGAAACTATAGTCTTCCCTGCCTTACCCCTTTGTAAACATCGCCACTAATAAATGAAAGTTGTTTAAATAAAATATTGAAACAGCGTCTATGGGATTAAGCCTGACTATTTTGAAAAGCAAAATAAAAGTCATCGAGCTGTATCTTGATTTCAACAGACAATGGAACGGAAAGACGGACATGATTATTTCGTCTTAGAATTTTATGCCGATCAAGACTATATGTACTTTAAAGGGTCTCCGACAAATATTTCGATGAGTTTGAAACGAAATGACAAATTTTATTTTACGCTCTATATTATGGTGGAGGGTATAAAAACAGCACAGAAAATATCTTGATGCAAGGTCCAGCAATTTAATAATTTGATAGATTCTGTTAATCATTAGGCTAAACAAAGCAAGATCATCACTCGGATTTGGCTTCAAAATTTAAGCACGTACTGCTTCATATTGGTACATACCTCCTGAACATACAATGTGCCTTAAATATAAAAGAGTTTGTATTGCTGGACTTAGTTGGCGGCCTGTGTCTAACACAGGTACTACATCAACAACAATACAATTGCTTTTATTGCAATACTTTGAAGCGGCGCACTTCGGAATAAGGAAGTCAAAAAATTGAATTGAAATGAATGATAAGTTGTGAAAATATTAGGTGTCTCAGCTAATTGTATGTAGATAAAGATAAATAAACAATATAAATTACTTCAGTAGAAAACTATTACGTGTCCCATGACAGTCTCCATCTTCCTGACGTAAATATCAATTCTTGGGATTCGGATATGTCCAACTTTTAGAAGTCCTTGCATTGCATTCCTAAAGTATGTGTAAACGTTTGGGCATTAAATTCGGCGACCACTAACATTAATATAAATACATCAAATCATTCCAACATTTTTGTATTTTAGAAAATCTTAACACTTCACCCTCTGCCCAAACAGGAAGTTACAAAACAACATCAACTTAAATCTCATGTAGCATCACCCATTTGCATGTCATCAAAATAAAGGATATCAAGGAAAACAAATTGTGACATTTTCTGGGGGACATTTGTGAATCAGAATTTTACGAGGCAACACAATGTGTAGAGCATCGTACATACATATGAGCATGTTACATGTGGGACATTTACATTTGACTTGTTCTTGGCTGTTATTCTTTCATATTTCACTCATTTTCAACTTTTGTTGGTTGGATCGCTTGGTATGCAGCAGCCGGAGCAGAGATAGTTTTGCACTGATTGTTTAGCGTTTAAATTACAATGGTTCAGATTGTAGTTGACTGTTTTCAGCGAGAGCTGGGAGGAGGAGGATAAGGAGAATATGGGATCTACAAATGGTCCATGGCTTTTTTTGGAATATTTTATGCGAATGAAGAGAAAAACGTATGAATGACTGAATGTTAGGGCGAAAATCTTGTTTTATCTCAATGGCCTGGTTGTGAATGTTGGATTTTTATTTGGTATTCTTTTTCGTGTTCATTGTATTTTTGTTTGAGGTCTGCAATAATTTGTGTTGCTTGAGTTGGAGGTGGTCTCCACATGTGGGCGTGCAAATTGTATCCTGAGATGAATTAAAAGCACAAGTCCTTTGTTTTTCCTTCCCTCTCTTTCACTATGGGCAGCTCGTTTGCCTGCCTTGTGGCCGGTTAAATGTTACTCTTTCTCTTGGTGTTAAGAAATAACACATCACATACGAATCTCATGTCATGTTAAGAATGCAAGTGTCAAGTATTGTACCCATCCAAAGATGAATGGATGTGAGCATGTGTGTTGTTTATGCTGGCAATCTTTTCAGAACAGAGGTTTTGGGATTTTTTTGGGGCCAGCCATAGCTTGTTTTCGTCGTTGTCTTCTAATTTTTCGTTTTGGCTATGACATGTAAACGCCATTCCGTGATGAAATGTCACAATCATCCAAAGCAAAGAAAATAAAAACACATATCCTTAGAAAAATAAAACACAAGTGAAATGAATGGAATGTTTAACCACACACAAGTACATTCATTTGTATATTGTGTGTCTGCTTGTCCAGCAAATACCAAAATGTTGTATTATCTCTGGCGTTCATATATCCAAACATTAATTTATAATATTTTTATGCTCTTGATATGTTTTGTGTGTTTTGTTGTTATTGTTTTTTTTGGAACATTCTTTTCCAAAAATCCACTTTGCCCCCGCTCTAAACTCTTCCTTTTGCTTTGTTTGTAATGAAAATTCTTCTTGTGTGTCAAGTCAAATTTAATATCTCAACTCGTTGAATTGCTGCAATGCCATGCCATGAATGCTGTCGTGACGAATGTGGTGCATCTGAGTGAAAAGTAATTAAAAACAATTTATCACAACAAATTAAAATCTTATTTGTTATTTTGGTTGAATTCACTCACTTTCGGTTTGGTTTGAAATATATTTGTTTTCTGATAGGAAAAGAGATTGTTTAAGTTTTTATATGTATGTATATACTACATCACTATGCGGAAAAGTGTTATTGGATTCAGAACCTTCAAATTGATTAGGTCTTCATATTCCTTTCAAGCGGACACATATTTATTCCTATGATATTAAATATCAGTCGTAGTCATTGTAATCCGATACCTTTAACTATACCCATGCCAATATATAGAACGTACAGCTCGTGGTTCACATAACGAACACACTCACCTTTTATTGATGTTTGATTAACAGCCTGTTTCTGTATGTCGAAAGAAGAACGTGTGCGAATGAAAAACGCCCAAACTTTAGTTTTCGAAATAATTTTACCTTTGCTTTTGCTTCAAAACAAAAAATAAAATTGAAAAACACGCAAGAGTTTGGACGTGTTTCATTCGCACGCATTCTTTTTTCGACATACAGAAACTGGCTGTAAGTCTTCTTGCTGTCTTGTCTTCTAGAATCTCATTCAATTCGTACAAATATAGAAAATGGATTCAATTTTAAAATAAAACAAGTAAAAAAGTATCAGTCGGCTTTGCCGACAGAGATATACCCTCAGCATGTGCAAATTGAAACACTTTTTTCACAAAAAACTTATGTATTTAGGGGTTTCAAAATTTTGGTCGTATGAACCCACAAATATGTTGATTAGGATTAAAGTTCAAAAATTTTGCGGAAAAGGTACTTACAGGAATGGACCGACATAGACAATGGGGGTGCAATAGAGGGTTTTTACACCCTTCGGGCTATTTTTTCAGGAAGTATGGACTTGCCCCTGAGGAAACTTACGGTGTCGTATAGAGGACAGCGAATACAACTTGCGTAAACAAAAAACAAAGCGATTCGAGACCAGGTCCTAAACTGAACTTTTCCGAAATTTTGTGTGGGAGGTACCCGAAGTAGTAGACCGATTGAGTCCATGTTGGAACCTCATCTAAGTTTGGTAGAAATTACACGAAGTGCTAAGTATGCACCAAATCGGTTATTCCCTACAAGAGTTATCGTGCGCACAAGTTTTGCGACAATTTTTGAACATTTGTGGGGGAGGTACCGGAAGCAGTGGACCGATATAATCCATCTTTGAACTTGAACTAAATTTGGGCAAAATATTACGAAAGCCAAATTTTGGACCGAATCGGCAGATCCGTTCGAGAGTTTTCTTGCGCTCCAACCTCTCCACACGGTGTTATAGGGTTTTTTGTAACTTTCAGGCTATTTTCTCAGGAAGTATGGACTTGCCCCTAATGAAACTTACAGCGTCGTATAGAGGACAGCGTATACAACTTGCGTAAACAAAAAACAAAGCGATTCGAGACCAGGTCCTAAACTGAACTTTTCCGAAATTTTGTGTGGGAGGTACCCGAAGTAGTGGACCGATTGAGTCCATATTGGAACCTCATCTAAGTTTGGTAGAAATTACACGAAGTGCAAAGTATGCACCAAATCGGTTATTCCCTACAAGAGTTATCGTGCGCACAAGTTTTGCGACAATTTTTGAACATTTGTGTGGGAGGTACCTGAAGGAGTGAACCTATATGGCCCATCTTCGAACTTAAATCGAATCTGGACAAAATATTTCGATACCCAAAATTTTAACCGAATCGATTGATCCGTTCGAGAGTTATCGTGCGCACCAGCCAGCCAGACAGACGGACAGACAGACAGACAGACGAACGGACATTGCTAGATCTACTCAAAATTGTCTGAAACGGATATCGTACAAACATACTTGGGGTCTAAAACCATTATTTCGATGAGGCACATTTTTGGTCGTATCAAAGTTAAAAAAAAAGTTAATTTCGGCAGGGCCGAAATTTTTATAACCTCCACCACAAAAATAGTATTAATTGAAATGGAATAATTAGTTTCCTTTCACAATTCTAGGTGGAAACATTTTTGGACCATGGATACCCCAAATACCTAAATATAATCTAATCTAAAATGATGGGAGAGGAACACATGACTTTGTTTTAGATAGGTTATATCAAAAACGTGGGGCAATATAGCCATCTTCGAACTTGACTGTGCCTATGGAGCAAAGATACTCGTGTGCAAAATACAGCGCTCTAGCTCAATTATTGTGGACGCTAGAGTGATTACAACAGACGGACATGGCTATATTGACTCACAATTTTGTGCTGATCAAGAATATATAGAGTTTATAGGGTCGGAAATGATATACCTTCCATACTATGGCGGAGGGTATAAAAATTAAAAAAAAATAAAAAAAATGCTTGACGTATTGTTTGGCTATAGGCTTTTCACAAATAAAAATCGATGTTATGATTTTTAATAATTTGTTTTATTTCCAATATTTCGATTGGAATCTCCAATCATCATCAGGGAACTACAACATAAATATAAATCAGCAGTTTTTTACAAATAAGAATACAAACTTAGAAACTTACTTAAAGAAAGTTGTCGTTGTCTAATCGTCAGCGAGCTTACTTCAACTAAAATTTGTTCGGTTTGTATTTGTTAACTATGTGTTTGTATATGTGAGCGCAGTTGTCCGTGTCAGTTTTGTAATTAAGTCTTATATTGCATGGAGTGTTAATTATATGTAACATCTCAAGAGTGAACCTTCTTTGGTAATTATTCTCTTGAGTAAGAATTTGAATATTGTTGAAGTCAGGGGTATGGCCCGTCAAAGTACAGTGGGCTGCCAATGCCGTCTTCTGCTCCAGAGGTCTGTTGTGGGCTTTTTGGTCAGATTTATGCGCGGATATCCTTGTCTTTAATTTAGTTTTAGTAGTGCCGACATATACCTTTTGGCATATGTCGGACTTGTCTCCCTTACAATTTATACGATATACTAAGTTAGATTTGTCCTCGTCCTTTAATCTGTTTTTCAGTTTGCTAAACACATTATTTTGGTTTTGAATATCACCAACCACAATGAAAAATTTGGAGATTTTTGAACGACACGTTCTCCGCAAGTGTTTAGGACGAAATTTTAGCGCATTGAATAAGCGATACTCTAATGAATATATTTATAGAGAAAGCAAAATTACACCTTTGTCACAGTATTCCCTAAATTTAATGAAACGTTTTGTTGAAAGACTTTCATATCATGACAACTGTTTAATCCAAAATATTCTAGAAAGCGAATCAGAATTTGGCTGGACAAACACGAACTATCTTTCTGCTATTGGTATTTTACAAGAACAAATCGATAGTCCTAGTTACGATTTCTATATATGTTCTACTCCCGGTACGCATAGGGGATAATTTTTTTTTACTTTTATTATTTAGTTTTTTTTATCCTTAGTTTAAGTAAAATAAGTAGATTTTAAGTTTTTTTTATTACACATAGATACAACTCTATAAGTTTCTCTAAGTGCCGGGAGCAAGCACTGTACACTTAAAGAAGTTATTGTTTATAAAATTGTTAATGATCATCATTTAAATGTGTAAGCAACCTGCAAAATCTTTTAGCCATGACATTAAAATAATACAATATAGTTTTAAGTATTCTCATCAATAATTGTTTTATATACTTTACTAGCTGAACCCGGCGCGCTTTGCTGCCCCGACTACGATAAAATATAATGGAATGCCATAATTATATTAACGTTTTTAATATTTTATCGAATACATATAGGAGATATGAAGGAGTTATATACCTATTCAGCGTTGTTATGGAGCTACTATGGTATTTTTTTAAGTTTCAGGAGGTAACACTCCTTCGAAAGCCTTTCCGCCTATAAGTATTCCTAATGATTTAGATATATCATAATAAAACATAAATCTTAAGAAGTCTCTCAAAGATATGATACTTAACAGCCTTGGTCAATTCCTTGCCAACTATAAGTACTTCTGTAAATAATGATGACTTTTACTGACTGCTAAGTCTTCAAAATTTCATTGAAATTGAACATACGTAACAACAACATTAAATCGACCGAAAATATATATGGGTAGCTATATTCCTATATGAACCGCTCTCGATATAATTTGTCATTTTTATTTTTAGACCAAATCCCGTCTTACATTCACATTTTGTGCATAAAATACGGAAAATCAGCCGAAAATATATATGGGAGCTATATTCTAATCTGAACCGATTTCGGTATAACTTGTCCCATTTATTTCTAGAACGAATTGCGTCACGCTTTCCAAATTTCAGTGAAATTGGACATATGTAGTGTGTCCAAATCTGAACTGGTCTCGATAGAATTTGGCACATTTATATTTAGAACAAATTCCGTCAGACATCCCAAATTTCAGCGACATTGGACACATATAGCGTGTTTAGAGCATTAAATACAGAAAATCGGACTAAAATATAGATAGGAGCAATATCCAAATCTGAACCGATTTCGATATGATTTGGCACATTTATGTCTTGACCAAATCCCGTTACGCATTCCAAATTTCACAGAAATTGGACATAAATAGCGAGTTTGGTTCATAAAATACAGGAAATCGGCCGAAAATATATACAGGAGCTATATCCAAATCTGAACCGATTTCGATATAATTTGGCACATTTATTTCTGCATAAAATACGGAAAATCAGCCGAAAATATATATGGGAGCTATATTCTAATCTGAACCGATTTCGGTATAACTTGTCCCATTTATTTCTAGAACGAATTGCGTCACGCTTTCCAAATTTCAGTGAAATTGGACATATGTAGTGTGTCCAAATCTGAACTGGTCTCGATAGAATTTGGCACATTTATATTTAGAACAAATTCCGTCAGACATCCCAAATTTCAGCGACATTGGACACATATAGCGTGTTTAGAGCATTAAATACAGAAAATCGGACTAAAATATAGATAGGAGCAATATCCAAATCTGAACCGATTTCGATATGATTTGGCACATTTATGTCTTGACCAAATCCCGTTACGCATTCCAAATTTCACAGAAATTGGACATAAATAGCGAGTTTGGTTCATAAAATACAGGAAATCGGCCGAAAATATATACAGGAGCTATATCCAAATCTGAACCGATTTCGATATAATTTGGCACATTTATTTCTAGACCAAGTTCTGTAACACATTCCAAATTTCAGCGAAATTGGACATATATAACGTGCTTGGTGCATAAACTACAGAAAATCGGCCGAAAATATATATGGGAGCTATATTCAAATCTGAACCGATCTCTATATAAGTTAGCACATTTATTTCTGGAACAAATTCCGTCAGACCCTCCAAATTTCAGCGAAATTGAACATATACAGCGTGTTTGGTGCATAAAATGTGAAAAATCGGCTGAAAATATATATTGGAGCTATATCCAAATCTGAACCGTTTTCGATATAATTCGGCACATTTATGCCTAGACCAAATTCCGTTACACATTCCAAATTTCAGCGAAACTAGACTTATATAGCGTGTTTGGAGCATCAAATGCGGAAAATCGGCCGAAAATATATATGGGAGCTATATCCAAATCTGAACCGATTTCGATAAAATTCGGCACATTTATGTCTAGACCAAATTCCGTTACACATTTCAAATTTCAGCGAAATTGGACATATATAGCGTGTTTGGTGCATAAAATAAGGAAATCGGCCGAAAATATATGTGTATGGGAGCTATATCCAAATCTGAATCAATCTCAATATAATCTGGCACATTTATTTCTAGAACAAATTCCATGAGAAATTCAAAATTTCAGCGTAATTGGACATATATAGCGTGTTTGGTGCATAAAATAAGGAAGTCGGCCGAAAATATAAGTGTATGGGAGCTACATATATCCAAATCTGAACCGATTTTGATATAAATTGGCACGTTTATTTCCAGACCAAGTTCCGTCATACATTCCAAATTTCATTGAAATTGGACATAAATAGCATGTTTGGTACATAAAATAAGGAAATCGGCCGAAAATATATGTATGTGGGAGCTATATCCAAATCTGAACCGATTTGTATATAATTTGGTAAATTTATTTCTACATCAAACTCCGTCACGCATACAAAATTTGGAGATTGTATCTGTAACAGTTCTAAAGATATTTGCATACAAAATCTAAATTTTTTGGAGGTACCTCCGGTTTTGATGCTACATCTCCAGATCAACGTGAAATTTCAAAAAATGATATAGCCTATTTTCATTCCAGGCCATCCTTCCCAAATATAAGTGCTTGTGTAAATAATAATGAATTCTACTGACTGCCAAGTCTTCAAAATTTCTTTGAAATTGAACATACGTAACAAATACATGAAATCGACCGCAAATATATATGGGAGCTATATTCAAACCTGAACCGATTTCGATATAATTTGTCCCATTTGTTTCTAGAACGAATGGACATACATAGTGTGGCCAAATCTGAACCGGTCTCGATATAATTTGGCACATTTATTTTTGGAACGAATTCAGCGACATTGGACACATATAGCGTGTTTAATGTATCAAATACAAAAAATCGGCCGAAAATATATATAGGAGCAATATCCAAATCTGAACCGATTTCGATATAATTTAGCAAATTTATGTCTAGACCGAATCCCGTTATGCATTCCAAATATATAGCGAGTTTGGTGCATAAAATACAAGAAATCGGCCGAAAATATATATGGGAGCTATATTTAAATCTGAACCGATCTCGATATAATTTAGCACATTTATTTCTAGAACAAATTCCGTCAGACCCTCCAAATTTCAGCGAAATTGGGCATACACAGCGTGTTTGGTGCATCAAATGTGGAAAATCGGCCGAAAATATATATTGGAGCTATATCCAAATCTGAACCCATTTCGATATAATTTGGCACATTAATGTCTAGACCAAATTCCGTTACACATTCCAAATTTCAGCGAAATTAGACATATATAGCGTGTTTGGTGCATCAAATGCGGAAAATCTGCCGAAAATATATATGGGAGCTATATCCAAAGCTGAACCGATTTCGATATAATTTGGCACATTTTTTTCTAGACCAAGTTCTGTAACCTATTCCAAATTTCAGTGAATTTGGGCATATATAGTGTGTTTGGTGCATCAAATACATGAAATCGGCAGAAAATATATTTAGGAGCTATATCCAAATCTGAACCGATTTCAAAATAAATTGGCACATATATTTATAGGCCAATATCCATCACACATTCTAAATTTCAGCGAAATTGGACATATATAGCGTGCTTGGTGCATAAAATAAGGAAACCGGCCGAAAATATATGTAGATGGGAGCTATATGCAAATCTGAACCAAACTCGATATAATTTGGCACATTTATTTCTGAAACAAATTCCGCCACACATTCCAAATTTCATTGAAATTGGACATAAATAGCATGTTTGGTACATAAAATAAGGAAGTCGGCCGAACATATATGTATGTGGGAGCTATATCCAAATCTGAGCCGATTTGAATATAATGTAGTAAATTTATTTCTACATCAAATTCCATCACACATACAAAATTTGAAGATTGTATCTGTAATAGTTCTAAAGATATTTACATACAAAATCTAAACTTTTTGGAGGTACCTCCGGTTTTGATGCTATATCTCCAGATCAACGCGAAATTTCAAAAAATGATATAGCCTATTTTCATTCCAGGCCATGTAGCAATGTACCCTAAACATTTCAGTAAGATCTGTTCAGCGGTTTTCGAGTCTATAAGGCACAAACAAAGAAACAAACAGACAAACAAATTTCAATTTTATATATATAGATTACTGAAAACAAAAAGTCTCAATAAATATAAATCTAAATCTAAATCTGTGGAATTTCTGTATACACTAGGTTGAGCACGTACATCAACATAATTGACATCTATGGAAAGGTCGAGAGATCATCTTTCAAAAATAACTTAGGTGGGCGGAATGTGTCTACAATATATATTAAAATTTTGTTCCAATTTTCACACAAAAATGTCGGTACATTTCACCCGCTAAAATCTATCTGATCATCATGTAAAATTGCAAGCATATTTTCTGTCATAAGCTCACACCTTATTTAAAATTCCGCGCTGATCGGACTATGATTGGGACCTACAGAGCAGATAATTCGGATAAAAATTTTGTTTTTGGTCCATTTCACCCCCTAAATATTTCACGATCATCACCAATAACAATAGCGATCTATTCTGATGTGAAACCGACCTCCATACCAAATTTCGTGAAAATCGATCCATAATTGCGGCCTGGACAAACTCAGTTCGGGACTCAGCACATTTCACGAAGAGTTAAAAGTAATACTAATTGTATGCCATTCTTAAGGATTCTTGCAGGGTTATTTGGTGTTACATTACGTCAGAAAATCAGTGCAAAATCGTTGAGATATAATGGAGACGAATATCAATCTATGGCATAAGAGAAGTTCCCTATAAACATTCTCGAAAAGGAGTACGACTGTTAGCAAGGATTTTAATACTTCTCTAAAATGTTAAGCTATATATCTAATATAGGCTGTGTTAGTTTTATGAATGTCCAATAGAACACGAAACTCGAACAGAAGCTATATCGTGTCATGACGAAAAGAAAATATTTAATACGGATATTACTATTATTTTGCAAATACAGCTACAACGGTGGCATAGTAACATGAGGCCTAAACTACATTTAACTGTCGTCTGGTATTATATGTCGCTGCCATATTTAATACAATGTTTCAATATGCGTGAAGAACATGGAAGGCATTCAATTCATTACATTCATACGTCTTTTTGTTAATTTGGTATGAGGCTCGGATACAGATGGCGCTTTATACTTGCTTTATGTTTGTATGCTTCCGCTTTCGTTAACTGGCTGGTGTTGAGCTTGCATGACATGCATGCCCCACACATAAAATATAATTATCTACAATCCGACACGCCTATTTAGTGTGAAATTGTGTATATGAATTTGGTGAAATGTATGCAATTCTACAGACCCACAATCTTTGGGGCAAAAGGCAATGGCTGAAAAAAGATGGAGAAATTCATAAGTGGCTATACCCACTCATATGTAAGTCGATTTATGTGTACGGATGTTTCGTTTGACTCGCAAATAAAATAATATGTTTTGTCAGACATTCGTTATGCGAATGCAAATCTAATTATGATTGTTGCCATGAATTTTGCAAACAGAGGCTTATTTAAATTACGACTGTTTTCAAAATGCGTTATTTATAATTAAATGTGAGTAACAATTTGTTTATTATACTCCAGCATAGAGATATGTAGTATTACAAGTGTGTAATAGTACTCAGGTGCAGTACTACATTTTTACCAACTTGACTTGGATTTGTCCGTCCGTCTGTCAATTACGAATTCTGTGCAAAACCCAAGCCGCAATTTTCGTACTAACATTTTTAATTTTTATATTTACATACTACATATAGCTGTACGTGCATGATAAATTAACAAGATAAGTATGAAAATTGCAAAATTGTAATGCAAAAAAAAAAGGAAAATTTCAACATATGTGCCAATCATCAGATGGTGTTAAGACTACTCTATGGATTATTTTCCCTTTTAAAAGGAAAATTCACTAACTGGCATGTAAATCCTTTGAGATTTGCAAACACTTTTCCCAAAAAAATTTTGTTTTCCCTAACATATGCATTTTATATATCACTTTCTTTAAAAAAAATATATGCAAAGAAATTTGCATAAAAATTTGTTATTTCCCCGAAATAATCAGACAAGAATGTGTGCTGCGTAAATGTAATCCAACCACAAAAATAAAAGTAACGGCACCAAAAGTAACGACAAACTTGATATTTTTTAATGATAAAACACGCATAAACAATTTATAAATTTTACGTGACTCATCCATATGTAATTTTATCCATTATCATCAACATTGGATATGTAAAACACACACACACCCATTCAACAATATTCCCTGTGTTGTCCTTACAAACACACGTAACACATAACTTGTAATAACTTCCGCTAAATTATTCATATTTGACATTGAAAATGGCGCACGTCGTCTCTCCACCAACTCCTTCACACATTGATATGGATGGATAGATAACATGAAAGACTGTTTGTAGTTGATTTGGGTTGTGGTACTTGACGATATGTCTTCACTAGATTTGTTTTGTTTACTGATTTCATATTTGGTTAATTTAGATTTTCATCATTCCTTTGCATTTCATTGTTTCACATTTTTTCAGAAAATTGCCTGTTTATACTCTCAGCATTCATGCTAAAGAGGGTATATACACTATCATACGGGCAAAATGTGCCTCATCGAAAGAATGGTTTTAGACACTAAGTACGTTTGGACGAAATCCGTTTCAGACCATTTGGAGTTGATTTAGCCATGTACGCCCGTCTGACTGCCTATCTGGCTAGCTGGAGCACACGATAACTCTCGAACGGATCCACCGATTCGGTCCAAAATTTGGCGTTCCAAATATTTTGTCCAAACTTAGTTTAAGTTCGAAGATGGATTATATCGGTCCACTCCTTCCGGTACCTCCCTCACAAAAGTTCGACTGATAACTTTTGAAGGGAGTAATAGATTTGGTTCATACTTTTCACATCGTGAAATTTCTACCAGACCTAGATCAGGCTCCAATATGGAGTCAATCGGTCCACTCCTTCGTGTACCCCCTACACAACATTTCGGAAAAGTTCAGTTTAGGACCTTCTCTCAAATCGCTTTGATTTTTGTTGTAACAACTTGTATTCACTGTTCCCCTAACGACGCACAATGGTTCAGGAATCGATTTTCCTGGCCAAAAATCAAAATTTTGTTTTGTCAAAGATATTTAATTTCTATATGTGATTCGATAGTAAACATATTGAAACTAAGGAAACCAAAAAATTAGGTCAAAATATTGGAAGGTGTGGGCGTGGTGTGCCCCTAAAATACGAAAATTTTCCCCATTTACCGTAGCGTTTACACAACATGACATATTTTATTTTTCTTCAGGTACTAAAATTAATGAAATTCCAAATTTAGTGGACTAGAACTTTTGTGGAACAACATAGAACAAAGTTCTGTTTTCACAGGAAGATGCCCGAGAGTCTTCTCTTTCAGCCCATATATACTTTTGTACCCGTCCCGTTCCGTCCGTTTAACACTTTTTTTAATTTATTGATATTACATGGGTAAAAATGTGTGTTTTTCTATACTGTTTCCATATGAATTACAGCTTTTTGAGTCAAATTAAAATTTTTTTTGAGTATATGAGTTTATATACGAGTTACATAAGTTTTATGAAAACCCAAGGAGCATTTTTTTAATTTTTTGAAAAAAATTATTTTTTTTGTAAAATTTTTTTTACAAGTTTTTGAAAAAAAAAAATTTCGACATCTTTTTTTCGATTTTTTTTAGTTTTTTTGGTAATTTTATTGTCAATTTTTCGTGTCTGACCATCTTTCATACATTGAAAGATATAAATTCCACAAAAACACTCATATTTTGATGAAAAACAGTTAAAAAAACTCAAAAGTTTAAGTTTGACCTTGAATTTCTCTGCAACTACCAGACCGAATTTGACCGCTCATAATTCGTCTGAAAGCCGATTGTGTTATCTGTTTAACAAAAAAAAGAAATATGAAAATATCTCTATCCGTTCAAAAGTTACAGAATTTTGACCAGGAAAAAACGATTCTGAACCACTGTGCGACGGCACAAGTTTCACCAGGGACATACTTCCTGAGAAAATTGTCCGAAAGGTGTAAAAACCCCCTATGGTACCGTATGTAGTGACTAAAGAGCATAATAACTCTCGAACTGATCAAGCGATTTCGTCCAAAATTTGGCCTTCGTCATATATTTGTCCAAATTTAGTTTCAGTTCGGAGATGGCAATACCGGTCCACAACTTCCAGTACTTCCCCCAATATTTAAAACATGTTAGTAAAATGTTATGCACGATATCTCTTGAACCGGAAAAACTTTGAATCTCCAAATATTTTGTCCAAATTTAGTTTAAATTATAATGGCTCATATCGGTCCTCTTCTTAGGGTACCTCCCCCACAAAAGTTCAACATTTGTGTCTTAGTGCAGTTTAGGGTCTGTTCGACGATCCTTTGGAAATGTATACCAAAGGTACCGCTTGTGGTCCTGTTTACATCGATATTATGTTTTCCGTGGACATGCCCCTGCTTCCTGACATACTGGTCCAAAAGTTATACGATGACCCACTGAAATGACTAGTGGGCGCGATATCTATCGAAAAGATATGACTCCCAAAATAAGACCCACTTCCAAAATGGACTATGTCGATCCATTCCTTTAAGTACCTCCTCCGCAACATGTTTGAACTTTAATCATAATTCAAATTTTTGTCGGCAAGTTCAAATGTCCAAGAAGGGACACAAATTCTGAAAATACCCTAAATCCATTCGATGTGTCGGTAGATGAAAGTTTCAATTCACATAGTCTGAGGGTATATATCTGTCGTCAAAGCCGATTGATACTTTTTTATTTGTTTTATATTGTTTCAGTACAGCAGGTAATGCAGATTTGGTTTCTAAAATAATATTAAAAAAACGTGATACAAAAATTTCTGAAGCTAAGGACTTACTACTTTACTACTTAAACCTTATTTCCTATTTGTAAAGCTGAAGTTGATTTCGGAGATGAACGATATGACGGAATGGTACTAACAGGTTTTAGGATGGAAAATCCCTTGACTTATCTTGCACCCGCTTTCATATCAAGTGGTCACTGTTCTCCCCGTGGTACCACGTGGAGCTTCTTCACCTGCGGGACCCTCATCAACAGCCAAAATTTGGTGACGATCGGATTTAAATTTCGACCTGTAGCGTGATTACAAGGTTTAGGTGGACAGACGGACCGACAGACACACATAGCCAGATCGACTCAGCTCTTCGAGACATTCAATTTGGCATATATAAGTATGGGTCTATGAACATTATTTCGATGCGTTATAAACTTTTTGACCAAAACCAACTTATAATACCCTCCCCACATAGTGGTGTAGCTTATAAAAATCAATCTTGTAGATAATTTTCATTTTCTTTAGCCCCATTTCGATAGAAATTGCGGTTTCCAAGCAAAATCGTGAAACCCTAAAATAAACCTTAACACGTGAACTTTGACCGCGATTTGTTTAAAAATACCTCCAACGACTTTTTCTTGTTTTTGGATTTTTCTCATCGATGAACATTGCTTTTTCAGGTCCGCAAAAACTTCTCTTAAGGCGCACCGTGCATATCATTGAGTTCAATCATGTACAGCATTTTCACAGTTCCAACATTTTCTATGGTCCCATTTCGATAGGGCTTACGGTTTCCAAGAAAAATCGTGAAGACTTAAAAAAACATTAATTGAAAACTTTGAACGTGATTTGTTTAAAAAGGCCGTTTTTTGTTTGGTTTTTTATTTTTCTCATCTATGAACATTGCTGTTTCAGAATCCGTAAAAATTTACCAGGTGTAAGCTGCTTTCATTTAAATTCTTTGAGAACTTATTAAGGTATCTCTCAGACGTAGTCTTGTATATCCTTGTAGATCTTGCGTTATATTTATTAAGGCATGTTGCAGCCGTAGATTTGCATATCCTTGTAGATCATGCTTAAGCAACTATTAAGGTCTTTTGATTGCTTTAGCACTAATTAATGTATCTTGCAGCCGTATTTTTCCATATCCTCCTGTCCTGCTGTGTCCCTAGTACATCAAACTGATACGATTGTCTTTATCATTCTGTCTGAACTGAATAAATTTTGGTACGAACCATTGGTTGCCGGCGAACTGCTGCAGCCTAAGAGGGAAACCTGTCGTTAAAAATTGTATACAAATTATTTGTCTAGTCCATTTCAACCGATAAAAATTTAACTATCGTCAACAATAACAATAGATATTTTTTTAAGTCGGTCGATAACTGAACCTGGAGTTTGATTTTAGTGAACGGAGGAAAGACATATATACAAGGTGGCGCAAAAGTAATCTTCCGAAGTTTTTTGGCTGTAATTTAAAAGAAAAAATGAAAAACTTTGATTTTTCTTGTGGATTATTTTTATTTGGTCTTTTAATTTTTTTACACCAAGTCGAGAATACGATATCAGATAAATGGCCGCCGCCACAGTTTATTGTCATTTGAGCCCTTTTTATGGCATTTTACATCACTTGGACAAAACTTCCGGCGATAGGTCCTAACATTCTTGGCGGATATTGTCTTTAAGAGCTGAAAGAGTCTGAGGCTTGTTGACATAAACCCGCTACTTCAAAAAGCCCCACAAAAAGAAGTCTGGAGCGCCTCAACACTAATGATTACACAGTGCTACAGTGAAAATTTGCAGGGGTTCTAACGCATAAATTCGGTTTTGTGGGAGTCCACAGAAGACGAAAATACCTTTGGTTTCTTTGGGTCACTTCGGTTTTTCATTTTATAACGGTAAATGCAGTGAAAAATGGACTTTCTTGGATTTTCAACTTTAAACGGACATTACTACTTTTTTCCACAACCGATTTGCACACACTGTTTTTCATTATAAAGGGGAGAGTAATGCCTTTCGAACAAGCCATAGATTTTTAAAATTGGTTAACAAATGGCTAAGTAATAGTGGTTTAAGTGCGACAAAAACGCATTAAAAACAGTAAAATGTTTTTCCTTGTGCTCTAGGCTGCGTAAACGACACCTAGCAGTACAATTATTTACTGTTAGCAAGAATGAAATTTAGTTGGCTTTCTAAAATGGGAAAAACTAACGAAATCCGTTGAAAAATGAATGCGTTATGGCATTTTTTGGGTTTCAACTTTTTGGTTTTTTTCATAGGAAAAACATTTTACTGTTTTTAATGCGTTTTTGTCGCACATAAACCACTATTACTTAGCCATTTGTTAACCGATTTCAAAAATCTATGGCTTGTTCGAAAAGCATTACTCTCCCCTTTATAATGAAAAAAAGTGTGTGCAAATCGGTTGTGGAAAAAAGAAGTAATGTCCGTTTAAAGTTGAAAATCCAAGAAAGTCCATTTTTCACTACATTTACCGTTATAAAATGAAAAACCGAAGTGACCCAAAGAAACCAAAGGTATTTTCGTCTTCTATGGACTCCCACAAAACCGAATTTGTGCATCAGAAATCCTGCAAAAAAATTTTGTCCACTTTTGTATCACAGTGTTATTTTTGATGAAAAATCATCTTCCTCTTGGTGGTGATTAAGGATGGATTGATCGTATGTTAGACACGATTGGCGGTCAGCATTTAACAGCTGACGAACCGTCTGGACTTTGTACGGAAACATCTTCAAATATTGTACCAAAATTCGCTGTAAAGACCGTCAACTTATACCCATTTGCGTGGCACGTCGTCTGGTCTATGTCGAAGGCGCTTCCGTGACATCCTCGGCTACAGCAGCAATATTCTCTGCAGAACGGATACTCCGGGGTCTGCCATGCAGCATCTTGTATTGTGCCAGTCTCTTCGAAGCGAGCGGCTAAACGTCTGCGACGAAATTCACGTTGTGCCAAAGTCAACGACCGATTATTGGTCAAATAAATAGTCACCAATAATCCGTGTTCTGGAGCAGTGTAGCGTAACATTGTTTATTAAGGTGTATTTCGCATGTGTTTACTACACAAATGTCAAAACAGAACTGACATTAGGGGCCAATCGCAAAAATTATAGCATTTTCTGATAGGAGGATTACTTTTGCGCCACCTTGTAGCTTCATAGCTTTATCTTATCGAGATATTAAAATCGGTATACAAAAATGGGAATCTACGACGAATATTTCACGGCACTAGTACACCTAGATTTCCTGTACGAATACCTGCTGTTCTGTTTATCTCGACTTTACATGGTGGTAGAAGGCTCTATGAGTTCTCATATTTTTTTCTTTAAGAACCGCTGAATTTAGAAACGTTCAGCTTGAGTAATATTCTGGTCTTTCGTTATTTTTTTCGGAGAAAATTTACCCTTATTTACAGTCCAACTCAGTTCTTGATATCACAGTTATGGTTTCATTGCATTTTAAGTATACGGTAGTTGGTCCCAGTTCAGATACTTTGTAATCGCTCGGATCTCCGCTTGAAAGACAAAAGGTAGAGAGATTTTGGCCTCTCGTTTTTAAAAGAATTGTAAAATCAGGTTGGTGTTGTAATAGCATATGATATGATTGTGTGTTCGTTTTCCCGCTTAAACTCAAAACAATAAAACACCATTCAGTTCTCTGTTGTCTCTCCGTTTGGTCCATACTTGAACCGATCACATGTTTATGTTGGGGAACATTATGAAACAACAACAGATGTTTAGGTTATATGTACATACATATGTACATACATACATTCTTTTGTTTGTTATTTCGAACACTTGCATACGATTTCTATAAATTATTAAATGTGGGGTCATTGACAAAACGAAATAATGCGCAAAAATTGCACGAAATATTCGGAGATTCTTTTTATTTAAGAAGGCACTAATTTCTTTTTGCCACTTTTTAATTTTTCTTTCTACACATTTTCATATCTTCATTCACAACTAAATTGTAGTCATTAATACCGTCAAAAAACACTCGAACTATTTCAATCTTTGGTTGGAATGCTGTTTTTACTAATTTTATACCATTCATTTAAATGGAAATTAAACAAAATGTACAACCTTTTAGCTCAGCGGCAGAACAACTATGCGAGAACATTTGCTTTTGGCAATGAACAGCTGTTGTGGTGCATCGGCAAATTTCAGTATTTGACACTTCATATGTCAAGTTAAGCAGATAGTGGTTGAATTGACCATCAGATAATTATGAAAATATTACCATATTTTGAGATTTTGTGATTTGTTGTTGTTTTATATGGTGAACGGAATCAAAATTGGCAATACACATTATTGCCTATAAAATAATATGTGTGCCACAAAAATTATTTGGTGCCAGCCAAAATAAAATTTTGCCCACGACCAGATAAAAAAATATTTCTTCTCTGTGTGTACCTTGGACCGAATGCCACAACTCATGATGTGCATTGAAGTCCCTTAAGACCAGTCGGTTATAACCATTCATAAGCGGACTAATGTTGGTCCCAAAAACCTGTACAGTTCTACACCTCACAGCTACGCCCATATATTCCGTATACGGGCCATTATAGCGATCTTACCTCGGAGTCCATTGCAATTAAATTGCAAGAATGGTGCACTTCCAGGGATTGGGACTGCAACGACTGGTCTTACCGAAGTTTGAGTGTGGTGGATGCGGATATGAGAAACCGAGCACATTCAAATTGATTCTGGGTTTTTCTCCGTCCGCACAAGTATCAAAAGAATCCGGATCCAGCTTTCCGGAATAATGTAGTTAGGTTCCGAGTCAATCCGGAGTCAAAGAACGAAAATGAATCAAATAGAAACAAGTGAAGACGACGTTAAGTTAGTCCGGCGAAAATCATGCGTATACTGAAACGTGGACCTATACCCACAACTCTATGCAGTAATATATTATAACTCTGACGGATAATAAATAATGTGTGTGAGAACAATGTGGCTAAATTCTACAAATACCGAAAATCGCGTCACCTTATATGGGCTATACTAAAACGTGGAAGTATATAGCCCTACGGACCTGTACTACTTCTGATCAAAATTTTATCCACATACTTCAATGTGGGAGCTATTCGTTCTTTTCTACGGATTTTACTATCTGTCAATTCCAGTTGAAATTATCTGTCATTGGTTTTTTTTAGAATAGTGTGTTACAAATTCGTTGTCATTCACATTAGTTGCTTTACAACACCCTCACACACATGTATTATTCACACACATACAATGTATGTATGTGGATATTTTTTGTTGAAAATGTCCTTGTTGTTATAGAAATTTATTTGAATATTATTAAGATAAGACATCTTTTCTTGTAAAAGAAGACGTGCTGAAAGTCTATCTATCGTTTCTCCTCAAACGTTATTCTTTATTTAGCAACAAAAAATATATAATACACATAAGTGCAGTATATCATATTTGTGTGGGTGTGCGAAAATATTTTGCATATGTAAATTGCTAGGAGAATACCTACGGCCTAAATTCATAAGAATTTGTTGTTGACAACCATTTTAAGTCTGTTTATTGTTGTTTTTAAGGATTTATTTGAAGTGAGGACAAAAAAAAACAATGAAAGCGAAAAACTTTTCTCTCCCATGTACCATTTTTATTCTGTGGGGAGATTTTCAGGATGAAAGTAAAAATACAAAACAGAGCCAAGTTTTTGTTTATTATGTCTGTAAAGTTTTGCCTTGGTGGCACAATGGAAGTGTTGGTTTTTGCAAGAAAAATTTAATACATTTTTCCAATAGAAATTTCTTTTGAAGAAAAGTGGGGTTCCAAATGGAATTGCAACTATGATGTTAGTAAAATTATCAGATATATCAGAATCAGTGTCCTTCAAGTTCTTTTATCAATACTTTTAATTTAATAAGAACTAAAAATGGTATATTTCTTGCAAAAATGTTTTTAAAGAATGCTTGAGCCTATTTAAATCGTATTTATCCTCCTGATTAACTTTTATTCTTAATGAAAATCTGATTTAGAACAAGTTTTGTTAATCATTATTTCATGTTTCCAAATAATGTTTAAATGTAGAAGACAAACCCTGAACACTTTTTATGAAATAAATTGAAATCTGCCTTTTTATTGCATTGAGTATTTCAATCTTTACGAAACACATTTCGATCTTAATGACAACATCACAACATTTCCTGTAGGCAATATGGCAGGCAACCAGTTGCCAAGACAATCAACGATCTTAACACTGAATACGATTGTGAATGAACTGTGAAAGAGATCTGACCATAAAACGGAACACAAATCGTATTTCGCCATACGGATGGTATCGCAATGTATCTGAATGTTTTCAATTTAAAATACAATTCAGATGAAAAATGATATTGGAATCATATGAGGCGGGGCACAAAACTCATCATCAACATCAATGTGAATGCAAGCTGCTGAGCAGAAATACAACAAAGTATTGAAATGGATATTTCCACATTTTTGGAAAGAAGCTGTAATTTATTGGAAATAACAGCGGTACACATTGAGCATATATTGGTAAGAATGCATATTTCTATTTCCAGAATTTAAAAAAGCATAGCTGAATGCTACCCAGAAAAAACATTAGGAGACACATGAGTTGAATAACCTATTAAAAAGCGATGTAAACAAGCTTCCTTCTGTACTGTACCTTCTGCCTAATAGGCAAAATTTTCAAATAGAATGGGTTATTTCCAACTTCTCAAGGAATATATACTTATTTCACTTTTTACTATGTAATGACTAAGGTGACATGTCTTTCTAACTTCGAACCTGAGTGTTGTGAGTTCAACGCTCCTGCGGGCCAACGAGGTTTTTGTTGTGCATCAGTCAGAGTCAAAATATTTTTCAGCTTCTTTGTCGAGATCTAGTGGTCATAGAATAACTACAAATATAGTAAAACTAATGGGGGTTAGTATGTTGAATTGGCATCTGGCATTCTTCTGCTGGGATAGATTGGGGTGGTTTCCGAGTACAACATTCACATTATATCGTTGAGCTGACCATGCTCGTTTATGCAGAAGTTCCCGTATACAAGAAGTTCTATATAGAGGAAGTTCACCAGCGCCAATTTTCGAGGGCTCTGGTATAATATGGGTGACTAACGATAAATGGGGCACATTAATTTCCGGGTTCATCCTTTGGAAGATTTTGAGTTTCGGATAGCATGTGCAACCTCGCTCGTCGTAAATTGCAGTGGTACCTCATCCCTACCTCTTTGAATCTGTCACTGTTACGCCGTCACTTTAACCGTTGCCTACAATTTACTCAATCCGGTATCAATGTTCCTTTTTTTAAATGGTCTAGCCACTTTTTATACCCTCAGCATTTATGCTAATGAGGGAATACATATGTATACACTTGCATACGGCCAAAATGTGCCTCATCGAAATAATGGTTTTAGACCCCAAGTATGTTTGGACGAAATGGGTTTCAGACAATTTGGAGTTGATTTAGTCATATCCGTCCGTCTGTCTGGCTGGCTGGAGCGCACGATAACGTTCGGATTAACCGACTCTGTCCAAAATTTGGCTTTCGTAATATTTTGTCCAAACTTAGTTTAAGTTCGAAGATGTGTTATATCGGTCCACACCTTCCGGTACCTCCCCCACAAAAGTTCGAAAATGTTCGAATAATTTGTGCGCACGATAACTCTTGAAGGGAGTAACCGATTTGGTTCATACTTTGCACATCGTGAAATTTCTACCAAACTTAGATGATGATCCAATATTGACTCAAGCGGTCCAAGCCTTCGGGTACCTCCCACACAAAATTTCGGAAAAGTTCAGTTTAGGACCTGCTCTCGAATCGTTTGGAATTTTGTTGTAACAACTTGTATTCACGGTCCCCTCCATACGGCGGTAAAAGTTTCATCAGGGGCAAAACCATACTTCCTGAGAAAATAGCCTGAAAGTTTCAAAAAACTCCTATGACACCGTGTGTATTGGTTGTAGCGCAAGATAACTCTCGATTCGATCCAAAATTTGACCTTCATAATATGTTGTCCAAACTTAGTTTAGGTTCGAAGATAAGCCATATCGGTTCACTCCTTCAGGTACCTCCCCCACAAAAGTTCAAAAATGTTCGGAAGTTAAGGACCGATTTGGTCCATACCTTACGCATCCAAATATATCTACCAGATATAGATCAGGTTTGAATATGGACTATATTTGTCCATTCCTTCGGGTACCTCCCACACAAAATTTCGGATAAGTTCACCTTACGACCTGCTCTAGACTAACTTTGATTTCTGTTGAAGCAACTTGAAATCGATGTCTCAATTACAACGGTAAAAGTTTTTTTCAGTGGCAAGTCCATACTTCTTGCAAAAACAGCCCGAAAGTTGAAAAAACCCTTATGGCACCATACGTAGTAGCTGGAGAGCACAATAACGCTCGTAATATTTTGTCCAAACTTAGTTTAGCTTCTAAAATGGCCCATATCCTAAGGAGAGGACCTTAGGATACCTCCCCCACAAAAGTTCAACACTTGTGTCCAAGTGTTCGGAGATCCTTTGGAAATTTATACCGATGATGTTCTTTGTGGTCCTGTTTACAGCCATATTATGTTTTTCGTGGACACGCCCATGCTTCCTGGCATACTTGTCCAAAAGGTGTACGATAACCCACTGAAATTACTAGTGGGCGCGATATCTATCTAAAAGATATGACTTTCAAAATATGATCAACTTCCGTAATGCACTATGTCGGTCCATTCCCTCCTCCGCAAAACTTTTGAACTGTAATCCTAATACAAATTTTTGTCGGCAAGTTCAAATGTCCAAAACCTGCCAAAAATTCTGAAAAGATCCTAAATACATTCGATCGATTCGAGGCTGAGGGTATTTTTAAAATTTTAGTGGCCATAGATGAAGTAGTTATTCTAGTGGTTATATAGTAAATAATTATTCAGAGCGACAGAGCCCTTTTTTTTTTGGGATGTACATATGCCTGTTTACGTTTCCGTACAATGAAATTGAGCTATATCAATGCATTCTTATATTCTTGAGCTATATCAATGCATTCTTAGACCTAGCAAATCCATCATTGACCAGACATTAACTCTTTGTCAAATCCTGCAAAAGACCTCATAGGTACTCATCCAAATCGGCTCTGATATTACTTTTGCGCCTTAACTAAATTTAATGAAAGGTGCTTACACCTGGGATATTTTTGGGGTTTCTGAAACTACAATGTTCATAGATGATAAAAATAAAAAAAAAATCGCCGGAGGGATTTTCAAATAAATCGCGGTCAAAGTTTACATTTTTAGGGCTTTTTAGGTTTTCACGACTTTGCTTGGAAACCTCCGGCCCCATCGAAATGGGATTAAAAATAATGTTGTAGCAGTGAAAATTCTCTACAAGATTGACATCAATGGTATTTTCGTAGATTTTACCATTTTTGAGATATAGAAGTTTAAATTTGGACAATCTACTGACTGTATGACCCCCTATAAAACAATGTCATGCAGGGTGCATCTTAACTAACTTTGAATGAAACCCGCTTACATCTGGAAAGTTTTCGCTGATTCTGAAACAGCAATGTTCAAGAAAAAGTCGCTGCAAGGATTTTTATATAAATCGGGGTCAAAAGTTACATTTTTAGGTTCATTTTAGGTTTTCGCAATTTTGCTTGGAAACCGCAAGTCCTATCGAAATGGGGTTAAAGAAAATTTTGTGGCTGTGAAAATTCTCCATAGGATAGACCATTATAATTTGTTCCTAGGTTTTACCATTTTTGAGATATAGAAGTTCAGGTTACATTTTTTGTGTTTTTTTTTGGTTAGGTTTTCACGATTTGCTTGAAAACGGTAAGTCATATCGAAATGTGACTAGAGACAATCTGATAGCTGTACAAATTCTTTATAAGATTGGGTTCGGTAATTATTTCCTAGGTTGTACCATTTTTGATATATATAAGTTTAAGTTGGGAAATTGCAGTCATGACCTTGTTTTATAAGGAGACTAGCTGACCCGGTTCCGCGTTGCTGGCCCGTCGTTTTGGATTTCCGTGTAAGGCTTAGTAATCTATTAACAATTTGTCTATCTAATATTGATACCTCTAGATATTCGAACCGAATTGACGATAAATCTACGTTTTTGTTTAACCCTCATGCAATGGTATCTCCAGATGTAAAATAGAAAATTACTTTAATTATAGCCTCCACCATAATTAATTTTATGATTCTGTTTGTAACACATCGGAATATTCTTCGGAGAACCTATAAAATATATATTCGTGATCAACATAAAAAATAATAATTTCTCGTAGCATGTTTGGTATTGAAAATTGGTTATATCAGTCCACATTTTGATATAGCACCGACTGACCGCCCGATTTTCGGAATTTTCGAGGTTTTAGCCGCATTATCCTACCGAAATGACAATATTTTAGTATTTAGTCTCCCTTAGAGGCACAAAGCATTTTTGCAGATGATTATCAGCATAGGTCCACGTTTTGATAGAACTATCCTAGAACGGCACCGCTCAAGTGTCAATATTTTGGAGGTTTTAATGTCATTATCCGACCGAAATGGCTGCAATTTGGTATTTAACATTCAATGTGGGTATAAAACATAGAATATTTGGTACAGGTCCAAATTTCTAAATAGCCTTCATTGAACGGTACCTCTCGATCTTCGGTGTTTTCAAGTTTATAGCCACATTATTCATACGAAATGGATATAATTGGTACTTAGTCTTCCTTGGGAGTATAAACCATTTCTGCAGAGAATTATCGGCATATAGGATGGTACCTCCCAAGTTTCGATAATTTGGAAGTTTTAGTCTCATTATCCCACCGAAATGGCTATGGCAATTTGGTGTGTTGTCTTCATTGTGGGTATAAAACATTCCCGCACAGAATATTCGGTAGAAGTTTTTTATGTAGCCTTCATTGAACGATACCTTCCGATTTTCAATATTTTCAAGGTTTTAGCGGCATTATTCAACAGAAATGGCTATATTTGGTACCACCACCATTTTAGCAGAGAATTGTCGGCATAAATCCATGTTTTCATTCATAAAACGATACCTACCGATTTTTACAGTGTTTTATTTAACTTACTGTGTGTGTGTTTAGTTCAAATCTGGTTACTCATTTTTTACACGGTTGCAGTTGACCAATCGATTTAAAACTTTGCACACTTTTCAGATTTGGATGACAATACAGGAATATGAAATCAAAACCAATATTGGTCCATTTTTACACTGTTTTATCTAATTTGCTTTTCAAATCTGGTAACTCATTTTTCACACAGTTGCAGTTGACCAATCGAACTTAAAATTTGCACACATTTCAGATTTGGATGACAACACATGAATATGAAATCAAAACCAATATTGGTCCATTCTTACAGTGTTGTTAAGGTGTCTATCTTAACCTCTTTTCAAATCTGATAACTGATTTTTAACACGGTTGCAGTTGACCAATCCAACTAAAACTTTGCACACTTTTCAGATTTAGATGACAATACATGAATATGAAACCCAAAAACAAATATAGGTCCATTGTTTCCTATAGCCCCCATATAACGGTACCACCCGTTATCCGGTATTTTGCTTTTCAAATCTGGTGACTCATTTTTCACGCAGTTGCAGTTGACCAATCGTACTTAAACTTTGCACACTTTTCAGGTTTGGATGACAATACATGAATATGAAATCAAAACCAATATTGTTCCATTCTTACAGTGTTTTTACGGTGTCTAACCCAAACCCCTTTTCAAATCTGGTAACTGATTTTTAGGACGGTTGCAGTTGAAAAATCGAACTAAAACAATGCACATTTTTCAGATTTAGATGACAATATATGAATATGAAACCAAAACCAATATGGGTCCATTTTTTCCTATAGCCCCCATATAACGGTAATATCCGACTTCTGGTACTTTGAGGATTTTGTCTTCATGTTTAGCCCGAATTTGCTGTAACTTGGCATTTGGATTTCTCAATGGTCCAGGAACTTCCCCATTAAAAATTTTGGACGTAGGTCAAGGTTTAGTATAGCCTCTATATAACGGTACCACCCATTTCAAGCATTTTAATCTACATTTTCTGCTCAAATGGACTGTAATTTGGCATTTGGGGTCCTCAGTGGTCAAAAAAAATTATTTACTAAAAATTTAAAAAATAAAAAATAATTAAAAAAAATTTATTTACAGTGTTTTATTTATAATTACACTAAAATCTAAAAAATAATTCTTCTTCAGGATGGAATCTCTCAAATAAAACGCTTGCCGTTTAATATGGTAATGTAAATATGTAATGTAAATGCAGGCGTTTTATTTGAGATATTCCATCCTGAAGAATAATTTTTTTAGATTTTAGTGTAATTATAAATAAAACACTGTAAATTATTTTTTTTAATTATTACAGTGTTTTTTGGGGATTTTGAATGTTTTAGCCACATAATTCAACCGGAATGGCTTAAACCTGATTTCAATATAATTTATGGTGTTGTGCATAAAAGTTGGGGCGAACTTAATGTCGTTTTTACTTCTTGTTAACAGAGAGATGTTTCATTGAACACGTTATTATTTTGCACTCCTAAACATGAAAACATCTGTGATTCATAAAAAATGACTTCCAAATGCTATTGGGTTTATCTGGACTTTGCTGTATTAAAAAAGTGGTCTTGATCGAGTTATTCCAAGCACGGAAGTCAATGTTCATGCCATGTTTGCTGTCCCACTTACTAAATTTGTAAATCTAATCAATAACAATAAAGTTTTCAAAAATTGGACCCACTCGCGGTATTCTGCTTCCAAAACACCCATTAATGGCAGAGACCACAATTGCAATTGTATTGAGTACCAATACGTCTAATAATCTCCGATATTTAGCGATTTGTTGAAACCCGTTGTTGGGGAGGTCCCCCACACCCTCCATTTTCGGTATTATGAACCTACACACAATTGCATCAAATTCGGTTCAGCCGATTTGGAAGTTTAATTTAGGAAATCATGCAAGTCTTAAAAAACCCTATATACATTTAGATAGGTTATAGATACACCGAATTGCTGGCCCATCGCTTTAGTGACCACTGCACATTTTTTAGACGTTCTATTTATTTAACCATCTTGGAAATTGTGTTTCGCCTGATTTCTCAATCGCTTTTTTGAAATTTCGGTCAAGGGACATTTAACATTATTTGGGTTGTACTGTATTCCAAAATATGAGGTTGATCGCGCTTTCCCAATTATTGAAGTCAGTGTTTATAGCGTTTTTGTAGTCACGCTTACTAAAATTATTACCTATAATTATACATTTTTTAAAAAATTGGGCTGACCGCGATATTCCACTTCCGAGATGACCATTCAGGATCAAGACAGTTATTACCATATTATTGCAAGTAATTTTTAAACACCAAGTCCAAAATTATCCATGATTTCACGTTTTCTTAAAAAAATTGTGGGGGAGGTACCCTGGTCACTCCACTGACCAGTATAAAAAATAGCTAAAAGCCTATTCTCAGACCTAAAAACTCCACATACAAAATTTCATCGAGTTCGGTCCAGCCGTTTCGGAGGAGTTTAATTTCGAACATCATGGCAGACTCGAAGAATTTTATATATATACTAGGGGACCCGGCGAACTTCGTCTCGCAGTTTGTTGAGTACAGATCACAACTGTAAATTGGGACTAAGATATATCTTTTAAGCAAATAACACGTTTTGCGATGTAAATAAAAATATTTGGTAGCACAGTTGAAGCAAAATAATATCATAACGCCCCTATCGATTCACAATCGATTGTTTTCTGCAATTCTTGTTTTCACCACTGAACACGATATTTCAATCAAGCAATTGAATACGAAGGAAGGAATGCGATCGTATGAATTTGAATATAATACTGAATATAGTGCTGATTTAAATTTGCGTTTGAATCGATTAACCTATTTTGAGCAGAGGGATACGATCGTTATCAGGTAACCACTTTCGTCTACTTTTTTTTCTGACTTCTCTGTTTAATGTGATCTCCCGAATTATACTTGCATTGCAAATTCGGCTCTGGTAACACGGACAAATCCGGTAATTTGATTTTGACTGGGACTGTACAATCCAGTACTTGCTTCATTGATCCTTGTTAGCAGAGCTATTCTATTAGTTGCCGTTCTTTGTGTGTTTCGGATGCTTGAAGTCTTGTCATACTAACACGTGACTGTTGTCGATTACTTGGTCACCCTATATTTAATCTCGACGTAAATAACATAGTCAAATTAATATCACAAACTAATTAACGTTTAATTAGTATTTACCTACTTATGTCGCCCGATAAAGAATATACGTCAGTCCCTCCGATTTCTTGTTTTTTTTTTTTTCTTTCCAATTTTGAATATCATCCTTTTTCGATGCACATACGTACAGTGTATCAACAGTACCAGTGTACATATGTATTTGGCCATTTGTAATTACCTTCCAGCTCTGCGGGAACTAAACTGATTGAATTCATACTCCTTTTCAGTGGGGACATAATTGTTTAGTATCATGACAGGATCTAAACAGTATCAATATATATCTGGTACAGCTTAAATTTTATACCACATAAATCGGAAGTTGATCTTTCGAAGATGTTTTTACTTTACGGTTTATAGGTATATATGCATGCCACAACTTCACTTCCAATGAAATTACCTCCGGGCTCTTGATTTTTCAAATAACCCACCAATTTTGTGGATTTGTACCTTTTTCCTCAAAATTGTGGAAATCACTTTCGGCGTTATTATCTTCATCGTTTCAAGCGGAATCTGAAACAACCACTAATTTGTACAAACTCTAAACTAATAGTACGTTTATATATAACCGGATTTTACAAACCCACTGGGTTTCAAATGTCAATTCCTTTGAATATACGTCAAATAAATTCCCACTGAGAAGGTTAACCCTGCAAAAGGCTATAATATAAACATGGTCTAAGTCCTCTCCTTTTAAACATTTTTCGCTGTTAATTTCCTAAAAAAACGCTTAAAAATAAATGAAAATAGATTTGATTGTAAATAAAAAGTTCTATATAACTTTCAAAAATTTACAAAACAGAGACATTTTTCGCCAAAAACTGTCCAAATAGGTGTCAAGGTATACTCCAAACGCGAAGCTCAATAGAAATTTGTGGAAAAATTGACTTTCTTGAATAAATATTTTTGCAATTTTTTCGCAAAGTTTCGCGATTTTTTTAGGTTTTATCCTTTTCTGCCATGAGACCATCCCGAATTGGCGCGAATTGTCGAAATCTGTTCAGGCGTTGTTGAGTTATAAGCGTAGTAACTAACATCATCCTTTTTTATATATATAGATAGATGATACAGTCAGTAAATTGTCAAAATTTGAACTTCTATATCTCAAAAATGGTAATACTTACGAAAACATCATAAAGGACAGTCTTGTAGAGAATTTTCACTTCTACAAAACTTTTCTTAATCCAATTTCGATAGGGCTTGCGGTTTCTGAGCAAAATCAGGAAAACCTAAAAAATCAATATAAATGTGAACTTTGACCGCGATTTATTTGAAAATCCCTCCGACGCTTTTTATACCCTCCACCATATGGAGGGTTTCCGTTTGTAACACATCGAAATATTCGTCGGAGACCCTATAAAGTATATATATTATTGATCAGCATAAAATTCTATGTCGATTTGACTATATCCGTCTGTCCGTCCGTCCGGCTGTCTGTCTGTTGAAATCAAGATACAGCTCGCAATTTTAAAAATAACGAGTCAAAATTTGGTACAGAAGTTTTGATTACTTGCAGGATGGTTGGTATTGAAAATGGGATATATCGGTCCACGTTTTGATATAGCCCCCATAGAACGGTACCTCCCGATTTTCGGTATTTTACCAAAATGGCTGAAATTTGGTACGTAGTCTTCTTTAGGGGTATAAAACTTTCCCCCAGAATTTTGTCAGAATCGGTCCACACCTTCATATAGCCCCCATAGAATGGTACCTCCCGATTTTCGGTATTTTTAAGGTTTTAGCTTCATTATCCTACCAAAATTGCTGAAATTTGGTACGAAGTCTTCTTTAGGGGTATAAAACTTTCCCTCAGAATTTTGTCGGTATCGGTCCGCACCTTCATATAGCCCCCATAGAACGATACTTCCCGATTTTCGGTATTTTGAAGGTTTTAGCTTCATTATCTTACCAAAATGGCTGAAATTTGGTACGTAGTCTTCTTTAGGGGTATAAAACTTTCCCCCAGAATTTTGTCGGTATCGGTTCACACCTTCATATAGCCCCCATGGAAAGGTACCTCCCGATTTTTTATATTTTGAACGTTGTATCTTCAATATTCCACCAAAATAACTGAAATTTGGTATTTAGTCTTCAATGTGACATAAAACTGTTCGTCCGAAATATGTCTGTACAGGTCCACGCTTTCATTTTGCCCCATTTCTGACTAAAATTCGTCGGTATAGGTCCACGTTTCGATATAGCCCTCATAGAACGGTAGATCCCGATTTTCGTAATACTGAAGATTGTGACGTCAATATCCGACCGAAATGGCTGAAATTCGTTATTTCGTCTTCCATGAGTTATAAAATATTCCAGAGGAGAATTATCAGTATAGGTCCACGTCTTCCTATATCCCCATAGAAGCATACTTCTTGATTTTCGGTATTTTTTAAGTTTAAGCTACATTCTCTTACCGAAATATAGGAAATTTGGTATTTAGTCTTCTTTGAGCCTAAAAACTTTCCGTCAGAAATTTGTCGGTATAGATCGACGATTTGAAATAGCCCCCATAGAATGGTGCCTCACATTGTTTTACCGAAATTGCTGAAATTTAGTATTAAAGGCCTGCGTACATAAGCTGCCTGGCTTGCTTACCTTGCTTTCCTGCTTCATTTCTGACATAATAAAAATAAAAGAATAAAGAAGGCCGAGCAAATTTCGAACTGGGTTGCCCTTTTCTTTTTTATTCTTTTATCAGAAGCAAGCAAGGTAAGCAGGCAAGGCAGCTTATGTACGCAGGCCTTAAGTCTTCTTCATACACGAAAGGAAACTAATTATTCCATTTTACTTCAATACAACTTGTGGTGGAGGTTATAACAAGTTCGGCCCGGCCGAACTTAACGCCGTTCTTACTTGTTTTTTATTTTTCTCATCTATGAACATTGTAGTTTCAGAAACCGCAAAAACATCGCAGGTGTAAGCACCTTTCATTTAAATTTAGTTAAGGCGCACCGTGTACACCTCTCTGTAAGTCTCGAATATTTTAAAAAATTTTAAACTTCACTAATTTTGGTACAATTCCACCAAAGTTCAAAATGTAGGTGCTTAAGTTCACTTTAAGGCTCTCGGATCACTCCAAAATTTAGGCTTAGAAGCAGTGAATAGTTCCTATGATCCGGATACCACTTATATCAAGTTACAAATGTTGTGATTCGAAAAGTGCATTAAATAGTCCTGACAACTTGGAAAAATGCTCTTTCTTTTACCTCAAATTGCACTTTTCTTATCGTTAATACTGATAAGAGGGTAGCCTGTTTGTTGTATTATTCTCTTTTATACGAGGGTCACTAAAAACTTTCTGGCCAAGGCAACTCACAGTGTCGCCAGGAGTCATTTTCTTTGGAAGGTTAAACAGTTTTTAGCCTAAGCGTACTCAGGACAGTTTGACAAGCGACCATGTGTTGGGTTTGTTTACAGTGACTTGAAAAATCACTTTGCATAATTTTCGTCCGATAATATTTCACAACATTCGACGTGTGTAATGACGGCAAGAGTGCATCGATCAAATTAATTTTTTGCATGGCGATAAAGGACCATCCTATAGCACTATGAAAAACTGGTTTAATGAATGCAATCCTGACAGACACTCGCAAAAAAACGAAGTTTGTTCGCCAGAAGTTGCTGCAAAAGCTTTTAAAAACCATGTTTTGGAGGTGTCTTAATCAAGTCACTGTAAACAACCCATCACATGGTCGTACGTCAAACTGTCCTGAGTACGCTTAGACTAAAAACTCTCAATCTTTCCAAAAAATGTCAAATGCGCCCGGCAACACTGTGTGTTGCATAGGCAAGAAAGGTTTCTAGTGGCCCTCGTAGGAGCGTCATACTTCTAGTCTACAACAATTTTAATGTCATGGTCATATTTTTTATCTGAATTGTTTTAGTAATTTCTACACCGGGGAGACTCTGTAAACGAGATTTTTTAGCCGCCGGGTAATTACATAAACATTGACAAACTCTTGTCTAATTGCATGAGAGTATTGATTTTTTTACCGCTAAAAAAAGATAAAGTGATCAATGTTTTGAGCATCACATAAAGATGCAATTATAGATTTTATTTTAAATTAGCCTCCTTACTGAAACTTAAACGCATCACACTTTTTAAAATTGAAAACACCAGACGTAAAATTACTTTTTTCATCCACACTTGATTGTGGTATAGCGCTAACTAAAACAAAGTTCTTGAACATCGTTTGATGTAGATAAGAAAACGGTGGTTGTTTTGCAAATAGAGAGTAATTTTGCCTACACGTGTTTTCTGCTTGTTGAGTACACACACACACACACAATCACAGCTGGAATTCAATGAACAACAATACAAACAATAACAAATAACTGAGAATAGCATTATTTTTAATGCGAATGAATATTTAGGTATACCAACGCAAATCGGCGACAGTAGCGAATTCGTGTACAGTTGGTGCAGCTTCTGCTAGTTTTTGTTAAAATTCATGCATACATATTTATGTATGTGACTCGATATGTAGCCAATATACATATGTATGTGTTCTTTTTGTGATTGTCAAAAATATAATTTGTTTAAAAAAGACAAAATAATTAGAAGACAAATGTTATAAATTAACAGATTCACAAAGAATACAAATCCAAAAAGGGTGATGATACCTATACATAAGATAATATTAGATAAGATAGTATTAGGGATTTCAAAAATTTTTAATTTATTTAATGAAACTGTTTCACTTATTTAATGAAACTGTTTCATTAATTTTTGGAGCAAACCAAAAACATCGAATATATAATTGTTTCGCCATTTTTTAAATGGTTTGCGTACTAGTTTTTTTCCCATTCTATTTAGTTTGAATTCAAAACCTACATATTTTTCTGAACTTTGCAAAAATTAAACGTTTCATTGCATCAATGAAATCTGTTTCGTTTATACAATGAAACCAAAAATAATTAAATTTATAATAACTTAAAGTTTCATAGCATGAAAGAAACATTTCGTTATATTAATGAAACGTTTCATAGCATCAATGAAACCCGTTCATTGATACAACGAAGCATTTCTCTTTCAGTGTAGACTTCTTAAATATCAATAAGGGGATTTATATTTGTTAAAAAATAAAAAAAAACTTGGCGCGAGGGCTACTAAAATGCACTTTTGCGAACAGGAACCGAGAACAAAAACGGGTAAACTTTTGTGGGAAGTTGTTTCTTTCGGTGCAAAACAATATTACAAGATGCTAAGTTTGATCCAAAATGGCGTACTTAATTCAAGAATTATCGTACCCAACAGACTGACAAAACGACGTACGAACACAATGCACATTTCAACAATATTACACCGAAAGTGGTGACAAATTGATATGGTCTAGCGTAGCATCGGCTTAACAACTTCCACTCAGTTTTGATATGGCGATTTAAATCTTGAAAATATTATGAAAAATTGCACTGGAATATAATTTTAGGTAAACTTAAACAACTTTAAAAATATTCCATAACAATTTGCCGTTTGTAACAACATTTAACAGCGTGATGATGGCGGTTCATAACCTAGCTACTCAATACTTGACCACCACCGATTATTAACTTTACGCCATACAACACTACTGGTTCTGCTGCTATTATTTGTTGGTCATGTACTTTTTTCCATCATTTAATTGAAGTAACAAAAAACACCAACTGGGCTGTTGCTGTTGTAGATAACATTTCCTTTAGCAATTATGTTAAACTACATTTTCATTTCAATTTTATCATTGTTGATTGTTGCTGCTGTTGCCTTCGTGTTGTTGTTGCTTTTTGATGCCTGCAGTGATGGTCTTCCTCCTTTTGGCCATTTGCAACAACAAGAAGTTGAAAAAAAAACAGCAACACCATGACAATCATGGCGATCTTGATTTAAATTGGCAACAACACGTACAACTCTCTAACAACACAACCAAGCAAATGGCCAACATTTACAGCAGCAACAGAGTATAGAGCCCAGATTTTTTTTTCTGTTATAATAACAACGATAATAACAAGTTACCTAGTAGCAAAAGCAACAATAAGTGGTAGTCAGAAGGCAGCAGGCAACGAAACAGCAGACATATACTGCAATCATAATAATAATAACCGGAGTAAAACGATCAAAAATGCTGCACCAGCCCACCAGCAACTAAAGAACACCAATAGCAATTTTAAGTATAAAATTAACTTCATTTTTTCTTTCTTTATTTGGTTGCTTCATCTGCTTTTTCCTCCCTGGTCTCAAAATGTGTTGTGGTGCTTCTGACCGTGAAACTGCCAATTTCATTTAAGCATAGCATTGTTGGCCATGAGATTATGAACGAGTGAATGAGTGAATGTTATAATGGTGTTATGAAGGATAATGCCACTACTGGATACATGTGTAGAGATTTGGGGAAAATATGGATTTACTAAAAAAATATATAGAGAAATCATATAGGGAGTGGAGGAGAGTCTTTCTTCTACTTAGCTTAAATTCAGACTTTTTAATATGTTTTCATCTTCTTATACTCTGAGGCAATATTAAAATTTCCCACAAGGCTGTATTTTATTTTCTTGGAGAGAAGTATGATGCTGATTTAAAATTTTCTACAATAACGGTTTTTATGATTTTACCATTCATAAGTGATATCTCATTTAAGATCCACATTATACATATGCAGAAATAAGTCATGCGAAGCGGCTAAACTATCTACACCATGTGATATAGATATTCCAATATTCAAACGATATCCAATTTGTAGTAATCTGTTATACGCCAGTTTTTGTAGTCGGATTTTGGTTCATATAGGCGAATAGTTGGGTCCTTCTCCAAGAAAGTAATCTGCGTAGAAAGTCGGCGAGTTTTACGCAACACGTATCGTCATTTGACATTTTTTAGCCTCAGCGTACTCAGAAAAGTTTGACGTACGTCCATGTATTGGGTTGTTTATATTGGTTTGATTGAGACATCTCCAAAACATGGTCTTTGAACGCTTTCGCAGCATCTTCTGGCGATTGCTGCTATTTTTATACCCTCAGCATTTATGCTAACGAGGGTATATACACTTTCATACGGGCAAAATGTGCCTCAACGAAATAATGGTTCTAGACCCCAAGTATGTTTGGACGAAATTTGTTTCAGACAATTTGGAGTTGATTTAGCCATGTCCGTCTGTCTGGTTGGGTGGTGCGCACGCTAACTCTCGAACGGAGCAACCGATTCGGTTCAAAATTTGGCTTTCGTAATATTTTGCCCAAACTTAGTTTAAGTTCGACGATGGGTTATATCGGTCCACTCTTTCCGGTACCTCCCCCACAAAAGTTCGAAAATGTTCGGACAATTTGTGCGCACGATAACTCTTGAAGGGAGTAACCGATTTGGCCCACACTTTGTACATCGTGAAAGCTCTACCAGACTTAGATGAAGTTTAAATATGGACTCAATCGGTCCACTCCTTTGTGTACCTCCCACACAAAATTTCGAAAAAGTTTAGTTTAGGACCTGATCTCAAATCGTTTTGATTTTTGTTATAACAACTTGTATTCATTGCCCCCCATACGACGGTACAAGTTTCATTAGGGGCAAGTCCATACTTCCTGAGAAAATAGCCTTAAAGATGAAAAAACCCCTATGACATCGTGTGCAGTGGTTGGACCGCAAGATAAATCTCGAATGGATCGGCCAATTCGGTCCAAAATTTAGCCTTCGTAATATTTTGTCCAAACATAGTTTAAGTTCGAAGATAAACAATGTCGGTCCACTCCTTCAGGTAACTATCTCACAAAAATTTAAATATCTTCGGAAAAAATATGCGCACGATAACTCTTGAAGGGAGTGACTGATGTAATCCATACTTTGCACATCCTAATATATCTACCAGATATAGATAAGGTTCGAATATGGACTATATTTGTCCACTCCTTTTGGTACCTCCCACAAAATTTCGGATAAGTTCACTTTAAGACCTGCTCTCGAATCACTTTGATTTTTGTTGAAGCGATTTGCATTCGCTACCTCCATTACGACGGTAAGAGTTTTTTCAGGAGCAGGTCCTTATTTCTTGTTAAAACATCCCGAAAGGTGTAAACAGCCCTATGTCACCATATCACAGTGGTCGCTGGCATTGGCCAAAATTAAAAAAATTAAAGAAAAATTTTTGGTACCGAATATCTGCATATCTACTCCTAACATGTTAAATTTCTCTAAAATAAATTTGTTATGGATTACTTCTTAATGTACTCATTGAGAATAGCAATCAAAAAAGAGAAATTTTAACAGGTTGGATTTCGAGGTAAATTCAATGCAAAAGTTGGGTGAAAGTAAAATATTAATATCAAACTAAATGAACTCTATATAGACCAAACTTAGTTCGAATATTGAAAAACAATGTATTAACTTAATTTTTATGCAGTTTTGCGATTGTTAATTTTTGGGATTAATTATTGAATACGTGTTTTGACTGAAGGACTTTTGTAATGTCATTTCTTCAGTATAATTAAATTTCATGTAAAGTTTTAGTTATGTTCCCCCTCTCTCCCCTCAACGAAATTTTTTTCAGAAGATAAGTAGTAGTCTATAGATTATATTTTCAAAATATAAGCTGCAACTTTCCGCAACTTTGGAACTTGTTTTCAAAATACTAAGGGTACCTTTCAAGGTGTTTTTGTCCTTTTTTTAAATGTCACCACCACATTTCAGCTTTTTAAGTATATAGAAGATATACTGTGCGGTTCAGTTATATGAGGGATACGTCAAAATGTGGTCCTGAATGTAAAATTTGGAAAATTTAGCCATTTTGATTGATTATTACGGCTAGAAACCTAAAAACACCGAATATTGGGCGGTACCGATTTATGGGGACAACCTCAAAGGGTCGGGGGGGGGGGGGGGGGGGGTGGTAGCCTACCACCATTTGGCATTTCGGCCATTTCGAATTAATAATTTATATAAAACCTTCAAAATTCCGAAAATCGGGCGGTACCATTATATGGGGACCCTATCAAAACGTAGACCCAATTCAAAATTTTTTTGCAAGAAGGTTTTCTAACACTAGGTAATACCGATAGCCAAATTTCAGCCAATTTCATTGAAAATGCCAGAAATCAGGGGGTACCGTTCTATGGGGGCTATACCTAAAGTTGGACCTATGTTGAATTTTTTTTGCTCCTTTTTATTTGTGTTGCTAAACTAGCCTTCACTGAAAATTTCCTATTGATATCTGCACAGGAAGTATTTTTGGCCGCTCTTCCCATACAAGTTCGACCACAGTGCATATGTGGCTCTCGAACTGTTCTACCGATTTGGTGCAACATTTGTTCTTCGTCATATTTTATCCAAACTTAGTTTCATGGGGCAATATCGGTCCCCAACTTCCGGTACTTCCCCCCAATATTTAAAAAAAATGTCACTTAAATGATAGGACGATATCACTTGAATGGTCCAACCAATTTGGTCCAAACTTTGGATCTCCCAATATTTTGTCAAAATTTAGTTTAACTTCTAGAATGGCCCATATCGGTCCTCCCTAAGGGTACCTCCCCCACGAAAGTTCAACATTTGTGTTAATTCGTAATCTACATTTTTGTCGGCAAGTTCAAATGTTGAAAAAGGGCCACAATACTCTGAAGAGACGCTAAATACATTCTATCTGTCCGTAGATGAAAGTTTCAATTCACATTGGCTGAGGGTAAACCTCTGTCGGCAAAGCCGACTGACACTTTTTTACTTGTTTGGATTCGTACGCATATTTTCATGATTCATCACCCGTATCCATCTTATAAACGTTTTTCGAAGCTCCGCGATCGTATTTTTTCGAAATTTCTAGCACCGATTAACAAGGAATCCAACGAGAAAAACCCTATTTTTACCGCCAAGTGTTCATGCAATATCAAAGATGCCTATATCTTACGGTATATAACATGGCGATTTTGCATTATCCGTTCACACACGGCTTAATTTTTTCTGAAGTTCGTTTTTTGGCGAGTGTCGGTCACGATTGAATTCATTAAAACAGTTTTTTCATAGTCCTATAGGATGATCCTATATCTTGCCGTGATTATCCACGTCGAAAGTTGTAAAAATTATCGGACGAAAATGTTCACAACTAAATTCCATTTTTTTTTCAAAGTAATTTTTTCAAGTCACTGTAAACAACACATGGTCGTATGTCCAATAGGGTTATGACTTTTTGACCTTTTTTCTCATTAGAAACATTGTGGCGTTTTTTTTTTGGGATAGCGTTTGCAATTTTGTTTTTTCAAAATAGTCTGGCATAATCCCATTGTTGTTGTTTTAATATTCTCAAAAATGATTTCCTGTAGCAGAAATGAATGAACTTTTGCCTATTAATGCCAATGGTAACGTTCATTCCATTTAATTATTAAAAAAAGGTCACGCACAAACCACTTTGAAATTATATTTTTGTGAAAAAATTTACATTTTTTTTCTTTATTTGTTAGTTTTATAAACCTAAAACGAAAAAATTTGAAAATGTTTGTTAGTCCCACGAAAAGCCACATAACCTTTGAACAAAATGAGATATTGATCATAAAAATCGATGAATATCTCACGTTTTTTTTTTTTGCCTTATTATTTACAATTATGTGAAGGTATCACATGTTGGATCGAATGTATCTCTCGGGAAAAATGTTGACGATTTTTTATGATTTTCACAATCTGCAAATTAGTGAAAAAAGGATAACTAATTTTTATGATTACGGTAGGGAGCTAATACACTCTCATAAATTTATGACTTATTGCTCTACTGGTTCATTTTTGTGGGAGTTCCTCCTTCACATTCAATGTATGAAAGAAAGGATTTGCATTTTTTTATTGTTGTGTTTTTCCGTGGACTACAGAAACCACATTTATTAGCTTTATTTTTGTGAAATTTTTTAAAAATTTACAACGCACACGTGCTGACTCAGGTATGATGTCACCATTCAAGTGTTCCTGTCAGAAAAATTCTTGTATAAATAGGTGTTCATTGATTATTTTTGTGTCATTCAACAAGTGTCGAAAACCCCGAAAAGAACAAATATAAAAAGTGAAAGTGAAGTAAAAAGTGCATTATAACATGTCATTCAAGAAGAGTGCTTCCAACGCGGTGAAGAACAGAGAAACCTAGACAAAAAACCTAGTCCAGTTTCAAGCACCGTTAGGAACAGGCATAGTGGGAATTGTGGAAACAGCACTGAGTGAACGGAATCGCATGCCCCTGAAGATACACGTCATTGGTCGCAACAAATTTCTTAAGTCTACAGCAAAAGCACGTACATAGAAGATCGCTCTAATTGCTGTAGAGCTTAAGGTTCTATGGAGTAAAATATTGAACTTCCCGCATATATCGGACCAAGCCATTCAGGCAAAACTAAGAACTCTTCTAAAAGACTACGAGCGCTGCAGAATAAACGAAACTTTGATGAGGGAACTGTTTGACATAACTAATGTAAATGGCGAGTGGAGGTGCAAAGAAGACGATAAACTCTAAAAACTGCAAATTGAGAACAAAGGCCGCGTTGGTTATTCAATCGGCAAACCTGTTGGTGTCAATACCATTCACCCGTCCAAGCGAATGAAGACAATAGAAACGAGTGCGCTCACATTTACCATTTCAGCAATACCTGATTGTTCCGAAAGTGGCTCGGATTTTTACGACAGTAGTAAGGAAGCATAACCAAATGAGCAAAAGGAAGCATAACCAAATGAGCATTGCAAGACGCCTTGATACAAGTTCAAAGATTTCGTCCAATAAAACAGCTACGATGTTCCAGCAGCTTCCTGCTGAAGGCATTGAAATCCCAACCCCATTTCAGTCAGGAATCCACAGGGCTGTCTACAAGGAAGCTGCTCGGTTGAAGAACCACTTGGTAAACACGCTTTATCTGGAGAAGTGGAGGATGCATTTTGACGGCGAACACCTTGAGGGCTATGATTATCAGGCAGTGCTTCTCAAGAACGAATTTAAAGAAATTAGATTGACTGCGCTCAAATTGAAAGATGGGAAAGCTAAAACAATCGCAGAAGTTGTCCGGAATGTGTTAGAGGAGTTCAACCTCAAGCGTGAATACCGACAAAAAGACAGGCGTTGTAGTTCAAATGCAGCAAATGTTTGAACCGAAAGGTTACACCGCACCCAAGTTCATCAGTTGTCATGGACGATGAACTCCATGCGTCTACAATATCACCAAACATCGAATCCTTTTTTTGTGAAGGATTTGATGAAAAACTATGCTCAATTGAAAGCAGCCTTCAGTAATGGTACGACTTTGATTAAGGAACAGGTGGCTGGAGGGACGACATAAAGTTTCTCTTCCACCTTACTCGGGTTTTTCGCCATTTCACTGAGAAGAGTGAGATTCCTTTTGTAGATTTTAAGCAGATCCCAAACATTTGCAATGCACTCTGGAACACTCGTGACATTCTAGCTTTACTTGCTTTTATACTGATGCCTGAAACCCGGAGCAGGTTGCGTAAAATCTGTTTATTAATTTCTTATTCATGGGCTGATCATTGGTTCAGTAGTCAATGGTTCCGCTCTGAAGATTTCGAAGAACTATCTGCAGCTCTGAATAACTACCCAAAAGCTCTCAAATGCTTAAATAATCAATGGAAAAAAGATGAATCTCCAATTAACATTACCCGAAGCAACCAGCAATTATTTCATTTGTAATTCGAATTATTTTATTTGTAATTCGAATTATTCCATTTGAAATTTGAAACAAAAAATTTCGAATTGCAAATGAAATGTTTCGAATTACAAATGGAATAATTCGAATTACAAATACAAATATAATAATTCGAATTACAAATCGATAAATTCGAATTACAAATAACATAATTCGAATTACAATTGAAATATTTGAAATTACAAATGGAATTCTCGAATTACAATTGAAATGTTTCAAATTACAAATGAAATTCTCGAATTACGAATAAAATATTACGAATTACATATGGAATTTTCGAATTACAATTAAAAAGAATTACATCAGAAAAAGTTGTAGAATGACGATATTTCAATAATGCCAGAGTTGAAGGATGAGCGAAACCGACTTGGTTCAAACTTTGTACTCGTACATCGTAATATTTCTCTGTAGAGGATGCAACCGGCATTATCATGGTAAAGCCCAATACTTATTTTGGTCCCTCTTTCCTCTCAATTGGACACTGTCTTTAACACCCGTTAAAGGTAATGAGCTAAAATGTGCCGGGCATTAATCCATAAGAACGTCAAAAACTTGGATTGGGCATTGTGCTAGTAACCCACCTCTCCAGCAACACTCTAAAGTTGACGACCCCCGCAAACGTTTTATGGACAATGATCTGCGAATCTGCAACTGTAATATTTGCACTCTTTATACAGAGAAGATACAGTTTATGCATTGGCAGATGAACCTGAATAAAACAAAGCCGATATTAATGCCTTACTGGAAATACGATTGATTGGGAAAGGCATCACAACAACACATAAAAGTGACACCATTTATTATAGCTCTCATGACATAAAGAATAACGCCGCTTCACCCCGGTGCACATTGAGCATTTTAGTGGAACTTTAAGGAAATTTGGAAGTACATAAAATTCATTATATTTGTATTGCAATCGTTAGCTAAGTATCCCACTGTAAATGGTCTATACTCAGTTTGGCGATTTACTTCGCAAACGGCTACGAAATGCACTTAAAAGTTGCACTTTTGTTTCATATTTTTGTTTTAAAGAAATAGATTTTCGATTCATTAAAGATAATGGAGTGGTGCGGACAAACGGTATGTCAGTAAGCCATGATTTCTTTTCCTTAACATTTTGCAAAACAACTATGAGATTTTAGTCTTTAAGAAATGCAAAAAAAAACTCTTATTGTTTTTGCGCAGTTTTAATCTGAAAAAAGTGATTTTTTGAAGGTTTTAAAATATATTTTTTGTTTTCCGTGGACATTTTAAAAGTGATTTCCGTACATTCACGTGTTAGGATATATATGATTTGAAAGTTTGGGGTCTCCTCTGTTCGCAAAGCTATAAAGCAGCTGCGAAAAAGTGCGGTCTTCGGAGAAATTCAAGTTTTTTTAAATGACTTCGGAAATTTCATTTAATTGCATTTTCCAAAGTGCAAGGTAAACGCGGCAATGAACGCTATTGTTGACTGTATTTTGAAGAAATGGACTAACTAGTTCTAACAATGATGATTTCTGTTAAATTAAGAATCCTCTCGCAATTGTTCATAGTTTTGACCTGTAAATGTTGGTAATTTATATATAGTTCACAATTTTTGGATGCTGTGGTTCAAGTACCAATATACGTTAAAATTTTAATGCAGTTCCAACATGAACTTGATCTGAGAGACATTATTAATAAAATTAATAGTACAGACCTGCTAAATAGACCAATAAACATTATAGATACAACTGAAAACAAACAAGTAAAAAAGCGTTAAGTTCGCCATAAAATATTCTGAACTAAAATGGAATAATTAGTTTTCATTTCTGTCCCCAACTTTAAGTGGGTACGTTGAAATGTCAGATAATGTACATAAATGCTTCATTCGGAGGCCCTTTTTATGGTGCCTATATCTAACTATGTCTTGACCGGCTTTAACATGGCAAAGCCCAGGATTTATCTTGGTCCCTCTTTCATCTCAAGTGGACACTGACCTCCCCGTGGTTTCACCTGGGGAACTGCCTTTAACACCCGTTAAAGGTAGTGAGCTAACATGTGCCGCGCGTTCACCCATAAGAACGTTAAAAACTTGGGTTTGGGCGTCGGGTTAGTAACCCTCCCCTAGAAAAAACATCCTACTATGAAAAAACGAAAGAAAAGAAAAACAAACCCCTCTAAAGTTGACGAACCCCGCAAACGTTTTAAGGACCATGATCTGCGAATCTGCACCTGGAATGTTCGCACTCTTTATAGAGAAGGTGCAGTCTTCGCATTGGCAGACGTACTTGAAAAGTACAAGGCCGATATTACTGCCATACAGGAAATACGATGGATTGGGAAAGGCGTCACAACAACACCTAAAGGTGACGCACTGTATTATAGCTGCCATGACGTAAAGCATGAGTTTCGTTGCGGATTCGTAGTTAGTGGGAGACTAAAACATCTGGTATCCAGCTTCACCCCAGTGAATGAAAGACTTGCTGCAATTCGAATAAAAGCTAAATTCTCCAACATCAGCTTTATTTGTGCTCATGCTCCCACTGAAGAAAAGGACGAACAGACCAAAGATATATTTTACGAGCGCTTAGAAGAAACATATGACCGTTGCCCTGCTCATGACATTAAAATCATTCTAGGCGATTTTAATGCCAAAATTGGAAAGGAGAATATCTTTGGCCCAACAGTCGGGAAATTCAGTCTCCACAGTGAAACATCTGACAATGGTATGAGGCTGATAGACTTTGCAGCTGCAAACAAAACATGGTAGTTAGCAGTACCAGATTAAATCATCTCGATATTCATAAGGGCACCTGGCTGTCTCCAGATCAAAGAACAAGTAATCAAATTGATAATGTTGTAATAGATGGAAGACATTCATCGAGAGTGTTGGATGTACGATCGTTCCGAGGCGCAAACATTGATTCGGACCACTACCTTGTTGCAGCAAAGGTACGTACCCGTCTAAACGTTTCAAATAAAGCACGGACAGACACAACACGAAAGTTGGACATCGCTAAGCTGCAAACACAACAGATAGCCACAGCATATTCCACTCAACTGACCCAATTGCTTAATGAAAGGGCTTCTCGTTCCGATAACATATCAGCACAATGGCAAAATATTGTCCACTCCATTCAAACAGCCGCAAAATCTGCATTTGGATACCAGAGACCTCCACCAAAGAATCCATGGTATGACCAGGAGTGCGTGCTGCTACCGAAGAAAAAAATGCGGCATATAGGGCTACTTTACAATCAGTAGCAACGCGTAGCGCACGAGAGAGGTATCGGGAGAAAATGAGAGAGGAGAAACGTCTTTTCCGCAGGAAAAAGAGAGAGGTGGAAAAGAGGGAGTGTGAACAAATAGTGATGCACAGGAGACAGAACGAAGTCCGAAAATTTTACCAAAGAGTGAAGCATCAAACTGATGGCTTTGGTACAGGCATATCCTCCTGTAGAGACCAACAAGGTAATTTGGTAACTGATACAGATAGTGTGCTCAGGATATGGAAAGAACATTTTTCCAAACTGTTGGTATCCGATAGCAGTGAAGACGGCGAAGATACCACAGATCCAATCCCAGAAGATGGGATTACCAAGATAAGGTAAGGACAGCAATAAACCGGCTGAAGAATAATAAGGCGGCAGGAGCTGATGGCCTACCAGCTGAGCTGTTCAAAACCGGAGGCGACACGCTGATAAGGTGTATGCATCAGCTAGTTAGCACCATCTGGCAGGAAGAACGCGTACCCGACGATTGGAACGTGAGCGTCCTATGTCCAGTCCACAAGAAGGGTGATAAGACTGTGTGCTCCAATTACAGGGGCATAAGTCTGCTCCCTATTGCATATAAGATAGTATTTGGCATATTGTGTGAGAGACTAAAGCCTATGGTCAATGAAATTATTGGACCCTATCAGTGCGGCTTCAGACCTGGCAAATCCACCATTGACCAGATATTTACCTTGAGACAAATCCTGGAAAAGACCCAAGAAATGCAGATCGACACCTTCCATCTTTTCGTCGATTATAAAGCAGCATTCGACAGCCCTATACGTTCAAAGGTGTTCCAAGCCATGTCTGATTTTGGTATTCCTGCAAAGCTCATTCGGCTTTGTAGAATGACATTAACTGAGACGAGATCCTCAGTTAAAATAGGAAAAAACCTCTCCGAAGAGTTTATTACCAAAAGAGGTTTAAGACAAGGAGACGGCCTGTCCTGTGATCTATTCAACATTCTGCTGGAAAGGTCATACGAGACGCGAAGGTCAAAAGAAATGGAACGATATACACGAACAGCCATATGTTACTGGCTTATGCCGACGACATTGACATCATGGGTCGATCTGTAAAGGAAGTAACTGACACCTTTGCAAAAGTCGAAAGAGAATCTGCTAAAGTTGGTCTGGCAGTAAACGGCGAAAAAATCAAGTTGATGGTATCGACGCGTAATATGTCCACAAACCCCGCACCATCTGTGAATGTTGGTACCTACAATTTTGAGGTAGTAAAGGACTTCGTCTACCTCGGCACTGCCATAAACACAACAAATAACATCAGTTGTGAAATACGAAGAAGAATAGTGTTGGCTAACAGATGCTACTTTGGGCTGAGTAAGCAGTTTAGGAATAAAGCCACCTCTCGTCAAACAAAAATAACACTTTACAAATCACTGATACTACCAGTGCTAATGTATGGTTCCGAAGCATGGGTACTTGCTCAAGCAGATAAGGCAGTGCTTGGTGTGCTCGAGAGAAAAATTATTCGAAAGATCTACGGGCCAATCTGTGTTGACGGCGAATATCGGCGTCGTACGAACAACGAGCTGTATAAACTATACAGTGACATCAATGTAGTTGAACGAATCGAGATACAACGATTGCGATGGCTAGGCCATGTTATAAGAATGAGTGATGATGAACGCGCTAAAAAGGCGTATAAATACGGGCCGCATGGAGGGTCTCGCAGATCTGGAAGGCAAAAGCTTCGTTGGAGCGAACAAAAAAAATGCACAGTGCTCAACTAAAATGCCTAATGAACACTATAACTATGGAATGTTTGATTGATACGGGCCCAAACTTCGCACATCGTAATATTTATATCGCACTTACTTGTAGTTCAAATATGGATTATATCGGGTGCCTTCCACACAAAATTACGAAATTGTTCCCAAATGTGCATTAAAGGGACTTACCTAGGATGGTTTTGAAAATGAGTAGGTAGTACTGGGGGGTCATATTACTACAGTATAGTTTTTTTGGGGGTAAGTCCATACTTTGTGGGATAGACCAAAAAATTCAAACATTAAGGCTTTAGAACAAGTTGATCCCAGTTTTCGTATAAATTTTTTTTTATTTGAAAATTTTGCCTTTTTTGGGCGAAGATCATTTTTAGTGTTAATTATTTGACCAAAGTGATTTCTTGCGAAGAGATAGTTGACAACCCAGGGAGAGGAAGGTTTGGCGAGTTTTGGGTGTTCGGCTCAATTGAATTGACAGTGTGTTGAGATCCACAGAGGAATTATCGGATCAGCTAAGTATCAGAGAATCATCAAACCTCATTCGACAGAGCTGTGGGTATTAACAATTATTATTATTATTATTTTGTTTTTGGTGTAGCGGTGGTGTTTGATCGATTACACCAACCAGAAACCAAACTATTCACATATTTTCATTGAATACTGATGATGACAAAATTATTCAAATAATATATATAATAATAAATAACAAATAAAGCCAACGCCGCCACAATAATAACAATAACAATAATCACAATATTCAAATCTATTTATAATGCCAATGATAAGCGGAAATGTAGCCATTTATGTGGAAGTTTGTATCCGATGCAACACAAATGCGAAACGCATTGCAAAAACATACTCCTGTGCATTTCGGGTTTTTTTTTTAATTTTTTCATTGGTATACAGATTGATGATGATTTTCACTCCAGCTGCAAAGCCAAAGGCCTATATTATAGCCACAAGGATTGACAATCTACTGTACAAAAAATTTAATAAAAATACATTTGGTTATTTGTAGTTGTTGGTGTTGTTGTTATAGCTATATTGGTAATACTCTGGCTAGGCTAGGCTTTTGACTTTGTGTTGCTTGCTGATGTTGTTCTTGTTGTTGTTTTACATTTTTATAAATAAATTGTGAATTATTGCAAATAATCGGACATTTCACTTGTCACTTTGGCGGGTCGAACTGAACCGAACCAAACGACGACATGAAGACCAACAAACCATGGAATGATGGAATTGGAGATGCTGCTGATGATGATGCGGGTCTTTTGCAATGAAGTTTGAAATGCATCCATGCTGTTATTGACCACCATCGTTAATTTTTTGTGGCTTTTAATGCAAATGTTGGTTTGTTGCTTTTGGTTGGAGCAAGCGTTCATTCATTCCGTTCCATACGGTTTTTTTTGTTTGCTCTTTCATATTCAAAATTTCATTTTATTGGGTTTTGCATTTTTTCTTTTTGCGTAGAATGAAAATGAAGGTGGTTGTTCGGATGTTAATTTTTGTCGCGTTTTTAAATGGATAATGCATGTTTTTATTAAAAATACCACAGTTCTGTGAGTCGTGTTTGTGTATGTGCGCGTGTAGGCATATGGCTAGAGTTGGAGACAGAGACGAAGAGAGATGGGAGTATGATGGAGGTTTTTAAAATTAAATTTTATTTCGTACATAAATAAATTTAAAATTTAAGCTGTTTTATGATAGAAGATTTTGTAGGGAATATTGACAATTTAGGAAATATTAGAAAAAGGGTCGATTTGGAATTTATAAAGGACAATAGTTATATGTGTAATCTCTCCGTGAATTACAATAACCTGGCGTCAAAGAGGGATCTTTTGACATATCGACGATACGTCATCCGATTAAATGCGGCCAAAATGTCCAATTAACTTTATGACAACCCACACAATTTAGGTTGATTTATGAAATATATTTTTGAATGGAAACGTTCGAAAATTTATCTCGTTCGAAATTGGACCGATTTAACGAAGTTTTATTGACCCTGTGAACTAAAATAAATTTTTCTTAGGTAAAATATATATTATGATATCATTAACCATGGTCATAACGCTTAAATCTAGAATATGAAAGTAGCTTTGCTTGCGTATCAGATCTTTGGCCTTTATTCAATTAAAAGTTATCTGTGGTTCAATCCCTGTCAAGAACATCAAAATTGTCGGCGGTGGCATATCCCCTCAGAGTCATGTTGGCTTACATTTCCACGGTATTTCAGTCATTAAAAATCATCTCTAAAATATGTGTCGTAAGACTCGCCGTTCGGACTTGGCAATAAAATCTAGGTCCCATATCATTGACTTAATCTGAATTGGCGTTCGAGATTTTCATCGGGAATTTTTGTTCCTGGAATTTTGGCATTTCCCGCTAATTTTTTAATTCGGAAAGGCTGATGTCTAAAACCGTCAGTACATACATATGTATGTAGTATATACGAGTAGCAATCCCGGGAATTCCCAGGAAAGGAAAACCCCTAATTGGCGTGTCCTCATTGATATGAGGGAAGTCTCCCTTGTCCATTGGTAGATGTTGTGGAAATATATGTATATCTGGTTTGCTGCATGTTCTGGCCCTATTTCCATGTGTAGGAATGATGTGCTGCAACCACGGCTGCACCATCCCGAAACTAGTTGAGCCAAAACTACTCTAGTTTGTCGTGGCAGTTTTCGTTCTTCACCTGCGATAGATGGGGTTGTACTCTGAGAACGGCGTTCGCTTTCTACTTGTTAATGGCATCTGTCTCAAATCTATTGAAATCTAGTAGATAGGTTGTTTGATCTAGGGATTTTCTCTTGTAAATTTGGATCCTCTAGATCAAGAAGATCTAACATTAAATCACTGAGTAGGATGACCATCTCCTCATGCAGATGACCCACTAATGACATAGGAGACACCCCGTTGCAGTTCTCAAGGCGACGTTCTGACAGGTTAGAATACTGTTCCGTCGCGTTGCACTTAACGTTGGAACATACTGGCCACGTATTCAATTGTGTTACCGTACTGGAAAAATATTCGTCTCCTCTTATAGATGGTACACTAATGGCATAAAGATATACCTTCTTGCAGTTCCCGTGCGTCATTTTGAAAGGTTTGAATATTGTTCCATCGCTTTGCTCTTACCACACTGGCACTTACCAGTAACTTGAGGACTTTGATCCTACATCTGAGCTTATCTCAATTAGCTGTGGCATGCAAGAATGACGTCAAAAGTGAGTGGAATCTGATACCTCGAACCTTCTAGTAGTTACTGGTCGGAACCCTGTTACCATCGACCGCGACATTCAACTTTGTGCTAATCTCCGGCCATCAGAGTCGAACATTCGCATACTCTCACGCGTAAAAATTTGGTAAAATCGATCTGTTCGGGGGATATTACCTAACCTTAAGGAACTTCCTGTTGCAATCTTCGGGGCTTCGACTTCTTGTTCCTGAATTCCACGTACGACTGAGGTCCACACATATAATGTATTATTCTACACTTCAAACATGGCCAAAGGGTGTCTGCTTTATGTCCTCAAACAACGTGTGCTTGACAGTATCAACAGCTTTTGATAAGTTGAGCGCCACCATCACCGTCCTAACACATGGCTAGTTCAGATTGAGTCCTCCACAAATTTGAGTGGAGATGCTGCTTACAGATCCCATGCTTAAGATCGGCAACTGTATAGCTATTTTTGACGCTGGGAAGGAGTGAAGCTTTGAGAGTCTTTGCTACGAGCTGCCAGAACGAAATCGGCCTGTACCTTTGCTGGCATCCACCACTGGCTTCAGCAGCGGGACCACCCTACCCATTTTGTAGACTTTTGGCTCGATGTGGGTGGCTAATGACTATTTGAGAACTTTGGTGAGATTTTCAACTCCAGGCGCTTATAGCTGTTTCATCATTACCATGGAAAATTCTGGTGACCACAAATATAATTTATTATCCAAAGTTTCAAACGTGACCGGAGGGTGTCTGTTCGATGCCCTCAAACAGCATAGAAAAGGCTTTTTATAAGTCGAGTGCCATTATCACTGTCGTACCACACGGCTTATTCAGATTGAGTCCTGCACTAATATCTGGAGATATGGTACGAAGATCTGTTGTAGTACTCTGTTGCCTACGGAACCCATGCTGATGATCGGCAACTGCATAGTTATTTTCGACGCTGAGGAGAAGTAAAGCCTTGAGAGAAATTGACACGGGCGACAAAAACGAAACTTGTCTGTAATATTGCTGGCATGCTTCAGTAGCACAACCACTCCGCCCATTTTCAAGACTTCGGACTCGATACGGGTGACTAACGATTGTTTGAGAACATTTGTGAGTTACTCAACTTCAGGCTCATGTAGCTGAATCAGCATTACCATGAGAATGACCATGCCCCAACGTCTTCTGAGCCTAACGCTTTGGATAAGTCATTCCTCCTCTGGTTCTTCTATCATGAGGATACCTGTCTCCCCCGGGGTGCTCGATAAGTTCTCGATTAAAATACCTAGCGTAGCTCTTCGGATCTGTCAGTGTAGTGGTGCCAATCGTGACTGAGGTTCATATTTCTTAACCGTTGTCCGTGGACTTAACCGTTGTCCAAAATTCACTTATTCTGGAGTTACTCAACTTCAAGCTCATGTAGCTGTATCAGCATTACCATGGGAATGTTTATGGCCCAACACCTTCAGCGCCCAACGCTTGGGTTAAGCCATTCCTTCTCTGGTTCTTCTATCATGCGCTGTAGTACTCTCCTCTTCGCCCTGTCCCCCGGGGTGCTCGACAAGTTCTCGATTAAAATACCTTGCGTGGTGCCAAACGTTATTGAGGCTCATATTTCTTAACCGTTGTCCGTGGACTTAACCGTTGTCCAAAATTCACTTATTCTGACTGCAATGTTGCAACTCTTCCCATGTTAACTTTCCGTGTTAGCCGCCTGACTTTGGTGTCACTGGGGTTGGCTCGATGCGAGAGCTCAGCCGGAAAATTTGGTCTCACTTCATAAATTTAACCGGTAGTTAGCAGTGATGATACCCAGGAACGTCAGCTACACTGAGTAGAGGGTTTTGCAGTTTTCTAAAGCGGTGATTGTTGATCTCGCTGACACTTGGCTAATTAGCTTTCACAAATTCGCGCGCTGAAGACAATTATAACGCTCATAAAGCCCATTTGCCTGTCCGCCACCTCTGCTGAGAAACTTGGTCTCTTTTCAGGTATTTAAATAGTAGGTATATAGCGAACGACTGCAGCAATGATGATCTTCCGCAACGACCTTTCTTCTTCCCGAAGAGAGACTTCTCTCATATCCATGAGTGCACCCCGATTCATAATAGCTCAATGAGATGGGACGTACTTTTTATCGCAGAGTCCAAACGGCGTGTCTTAAGACACCATTGTAGAGAAGTATTACATGGCTGAAATACTCAGGAAATGTCGCCTACATTACTGAGGCGTATATTGTCGCCGTTGAAAATGTGACGTTGCTTGGCCAGGGAACTGTACCGCAGACCTTCTGAGTGCAAGGCGTGTGGGCATATCATTGCACCATGGAGGCACCCATTTGTTAGTAAAATATTCAAAAAATGTCCAAAAAAATTACCATTTCTGGTGGGGGGGTTTAGGCTGGGCCTCCTCCCTGGCTACGTCGATGGCCCCCAACTACGGCATTTACACTGTTTTTCTGTGTCGTTGCTTGGCCTGGGAACTGTACCGCAGACCTTCTGAGTGCAAGGCGTGTGGGCATACCATTGCACAATGGTGGCACCCATTAGTGAGTAAAAAATCCAAAAAATGTCTAAAAAATTACCATTTCTGGTGGGGGAGTTTAGGCTGGGCCTCCTCCCTGGCTACGTCGATGGCCCCATGTACGGCATTTTCATTGTTTTTCTGCATTAGTCTATCCAAGCCTGCCTGAGGTTCTCGTTTATACCTTTGGACCGCTCTCTAATTATGAAGATGCCTGGGTGGCTGAAGCCTGTCCATTAAATTGTGACAGGGATGCTCACTGCGATATCACCCAAGCAGGTCCGGCATCGACAACATCCTGTTGTGTTCATGTTCCTATATCATGAGGAGCCACCCTGTCGTAGTCCTAAGGTCAGCAGGTTTGAATATTATTGCACTGCGTAGCGCTAACATTTACATACCACGCTGGCGCCGCATAGCTTACCACAGATAGGTTGTCAGCACCCCAAGTTATACCGGTCACCGACTTGAAGAGCTTGCAGTGGTTGTTGAGTTTGGTTTCCAGCTCCGACTGTGCCGTGATATTTTTCCGACTCATAAAGGCCTCTCTTACGTCAAGCGTACCTCGTAGTCCATTGCCAATATAGTATGCATTTTCATTCTGCTGTTGGGAGAACAGCGGGGGTGTCTGATATGCTGATGACGACGGCGACTCAATAGGGGCTGTGTTCACGCAACATGCAACAAAATAATCCCTGTTCTAGCCTCTCACAGAGACGAGAGCAACACCTTAAGCGTTTATTACATGTTCGAAATTTTACGTATTTAAACCTTCACAAGGTTCAGTGGACAACCATAACTCACAAAATGAATTTTGTTACAGTCTCATGTCAGATTTATATAACGAATTCCAATGTAATACTTCCCATTTTTAATCTTATCAAAACTTGCATTCTGGCAATAAATCTTACATTTCCACCTAACACCCTTAACTATTTCCGGTTATTCTCTACGATAAGATAAAAACTTTGGTCACATGGACAATAGAACTCCGTTATAAGACTTTTACACTTCCGCCGCTCGTAAGCCAATACACAATCAACAATTTGTTAAGAATATCCTTAAATCTTGTCTTTGTTCTTCACGACGAATGTGTTGTTAGAAAGTTTTGTGCTTTTGTTTAGCAAGACAAACAAATTAAAACTTATAAATAAATTATCATTATCAAGTTAAACTAATAATGCCTCGCCCTCCTCAAACAACAGTTGCTTCTTCTTCTTTTTCATGTGATTGAATCAGAAGTCATTTGAAATGGACTTAGATGTAATTATAAAAATCTAGAAGAGAAAAACTCATTGATTTTTCTTTTGACTCCCCTTCGTGGAAAACCTCTTCCTAATGAACTTTCCAAAGTTTTTGCTCTTAAATTAGATTTCATCTCTTATCGTCGCCCTATACACAATCCCCCACCCACCACAACTCTAGTGAAACAACCATGGCGAACGCATGTAAGTACTTCAACGAAAATTAGTTAAATCCTTTTGGTCCTTCCTTTGGTTTCCGTTTGTTGCCATTTATTTATTTGTTGTTTGTTTGGTTGGTTTTTGTGTGTTAATATTCGTGGCACGCATTTCATTTTGTTTCTTCATTATTCGTAAGCAGTCATGCGTCAAGGTGGTACTAATTTCCTTTAAATACACTTCACTTAATTTCCATTGTTTGAAGTGGAAGAAAAGTGTTGTACAAAAGTAGAGTTTTGAAGTTTTTGTTTTGGGTTGTGTTGTGTTGTGTTGTCACGAAATCATTGTTCTTTTTTTGGTAGCCAGCAGTAAATAAATAGAACAATGTCAAAAGTATGCATTTCATTTTAATTAGTTAAATATTTTTAATGAATTTAAATTGAAAAGTGGATATTTTGTTGTAAATTAGATTTGCATTAGGTACCAGTGGATTGTCTGATGAATTCGTGGGAACAACATATGGAAAACAAGTAAGCAAAGGGTATACTCGTAGTCGGACGGGGCCGACCATGTGATACCCTACACCGCAACCTCTAGGAATTAGCTATGTGCAACCGCCTTGTACGCTAAATGTCCGGGTTCGATTCCCAGGCCTGGCCCCATCAAATTTTCAACGGTGGCAAAATACACCTTAGTAATGTTGGCGATATTTCCTGAGTATTTCAGCCATTTAAAACATCTCTACAAGTGGCAACTTAGGGCACACGTTTCAGATTCGACGATGAAAACTAAGTCACATATCAATGACCTAATATGAATGCATTGATTTAAGATAAGCATCCCTTGTCCCTACTGGGATGTTTTTGGAACAATTATATAAATTATACATTTCTAATTGAGCCTTTTTTACAAACGTTATAATTACAGTGAGTGGTAGTGAAAATAATAAAAGTTAGGATTTTAATGCGTTATCTATATTTACAATGTTGGTATATATGTGGACAGCACCATGCTTAAACAAATATTAGAAAAAACGCACACAATAAAATTAATGATAACAAAGTTAAAAATTCCTTGCTCCCGAAAATATTTTTTTTTTCATTATCTCAGGAAGTATGGACATACTCGTGAAAAGAACCTTCTTCAAAAAAATTGAAATAGATCCGAGACGGGTCCTCAAACTGCACTTTTACCAAATTTCGTGTGGTATGTAGTAGAAGGACGGGGCCGATATAGTCCATATTTCAACCTGATACATGACTGGATGAAATAATAGGATGTGAAAAGTTTGGACCAATCAGAAAAACCCCTTGAGAGCTAACTTCCGGATTTGCCATTTTAGTTTTTTTTTTTTTTTGTTTTTTAGGGTTTCTTGGAGCTTATCGGCCTTAATCTCAGGAAGTATGGGCTTGCTATTGCAATTGTACAATCGTAAAGGCGGCCGCAAGGACAGTTTGCAGAAAAAATTCAAAACGATTCGAGAGGACTCTTAAATTTCACTTTTCAGAATTTTGTGTGGGAAGTACTCGAAGGTGTGGTCCGAAATAGTCTTACCGGATCTACATATATCTGGAAGGAATAATAATATATTGAAAGTTTGTACCAAACCGATAGCTCTCTTCAAAAGTTAGCGTTCACACAATTTTTAGAAAAATTTTGAAATTTGCGGGGGATGCGACCGAAGGAGTGAACCGATATAGCCCATATTCGAAATTAAACTAAGCTTGAGCAAAATATTAAGTGTAAAATGTGGTTCGAGTCGGTAGATCCGTTCGAGAGTTATCGTGCGCACCATCCAGTTACACAGTAAGAGACACATATGAACGGACAAGACTAAAACGACTCCAAATTGTCTGAAACGAATTTCGTCCAAACATACTTGGGGTCTAAAATCATTATTTACCCTAAATGCTAAGGGTATAAAATAGGTGTCGAAGCGACCCCAAACTGTAATATTTGTATAAAAATCCCATGGGCAACTGAATTGAAAATTTCTCTGTTATGATTGAGACAATTTGTAGAATGGGAAAAAATTGTGGTTCTTTACACAAACCCCATTATATATTAGGCAGTAGGGCCGTTATGCAGCAGAAACATAATTGCAATTTGCATCAGGGGAAATGTCAGTAGTCATTTTTACATATGTAAGCTACTTTGCCGGTATATGCAATCCAGGGCTTAAAATATAGACCAAAAATAACATTTGTATATTTTTCATACAAAAGTAATGGTCCATTTAACCTGGTAAATAACACTGTGCAAAATTTTTAACGTGATTTTGTGCAAACAATTCGAACTGAGGATTTTTTAAAGTACAGACCCAAACGACAAGAAACCCTAGTTGGGTCTTGTTGTGTCAGATCCAGCTCGGATTTTATGGCCCCATCTAAACATGGTTAAATATTGAGTTTTTAAAGAAATTCGGGCTTATATCTCTGAAACCAATGCTAATCTTCTTCTGACCTCTGAAGCAAATTTGTAGATTGCCTCAAATTTCAAAATATATGCAAAAATTCCACAATTTTTATACATTTCGCACCGTATCTCCAAAACCGTTAATTTTTTTCTGAATATTTTCTTTTAGAAAAATATTCCCTGGAATTTAATACACAACTCTTCCGAACATGTCATTGTTGTAAAATGCCTCTATGCCGTTGTTTTCAGTACATTTTTCAATGACGATTTAATAAAAATTTCAATAATGTAGTGAAATCCGAAATGCGAGAATAAACTGTTGGTGTGAACTGTGTTTGAAAAACGTGTTCTAAAATATATGATGCAAAATACCGCTGAAACAACATGAAGTAACATTTTGGAGTTTCAGAATGTTCTAAAGATAGCCGGTACTGACCAGAATTTCAGCAATTTGTAAAATTTTCTATATTTTATAGATTTTGATGCCCTAAATGTAGCTTTTCTTATGTGGTTTTTTCAAAAGATAAGTTCTTCTAGTTTAGGGCTACAATATTGCTAAAGACAGCAAGTCCAAATTCCTATTCGATTCTGAGAAAAAGGCCTGATAAATGCAAAAAAGTGTAGATTTAGCCCGGTTTAGATGAGGCCATAAAATCCGAACTGGATCTGACAGGACAAAACCCTACTAGGGTCTTTGAAGTCTAAATATGTACTTTCAAAAAATTCATACTAGAAGTTGTTTGCATTTTCAGTGTTGCATATTGTAATATCAAATTATCATACAAAATTGTGGGCATCTTCTTCGACATAATCTCTAACCTCGTGAAAATTTCGTGACTATTGAGCTATAATTGCGACCTCTAGCGTGTTGATAACAATACTACAAACAAAAATCTGGATATATTATGCTGTAACTCTGTTATGTGATCACGTACATCAACATAATTGACCTCAATGGAAAGGTCAAGAGATCGTCTTCCAAGTATAGCTTACTTGCTGTATATTATAAATGTTCAAAATTTTCACACAAAAGTTGTGGTCCATTTAATTTAATTTATTATCTGATAGCCATTTCAAATTGCAAGCTTCTTCTTTTGTCATATACTCTTACCTTATTTAAAATTTCGCTTTGATCGGACTATTATTGCGACCTACAGAGCAGTGACAAAATTGGATAAAAAGTGTGTTTTTGGTCCATTTTAACCGCTAAATATTTCACGATCATCACTAATAAAAATAGGGATATTTTCTGATCTGAACCCGACCTCCATACAAAATTTCGTGACGATCGGTTCATAATTGGGGCCTGGAGTTTGATTACAATATATAATGGACAGACGGACGGACGGACGGACGGACACACATCTCAAAATCGCTTTATCTCGTCGAGATATGAAGATTGGTATACCACATTGGGGTTCTCCGACGAATATTTCGCGGTGTTACATGCAGTTTTACCAAAACAAACTTATAATACCCCTTCCACATAGTGGTGTAATTAGATCAAAATAGATCGAAATATTGGAAGGTGTGAGCGTGGCGTGCTCCTAAATACGAAAAATGTTTTCCAATTGTGAAAAATTCGTAATTTTTGCACGTTTCTGGAGAAAGAAACAGCTCTTTCTCAGAAACTATAACAGACATTGTGTTCGTTTTAATAAACTATCGTATCGTTTAAACGAAGTGAGCTATTTTATTTTTCTTCAGGTACTAAATGTTAGTGAAATTCCGAGTTTAGTTGACTGGAACTTTTAGTGAACAGCTTGGAACATCATTCTGTGGAAACGGAACTTTGTTCCAAGCTGTTATCTAAAAGTTCCAGCCCATATGCACCCGACCCGTTCCGTCCGTTTAACACTTTTTAAATTTTTTGAAATTACATGGTTAAAAATGTATTTTTTTTCCATACCATTTCCCATATAAATTATAGCTTTTTTACACAAATGGAATTTTTTAAATATATGAGTTGTTATAAGAGTTTTAAGAAAACCCAAGAAATATTTTTTTCAATTTGGAAAAAAATTTAAAATTTTTTAAAACTATTTGGGAAAAATGTTTGATTTTTTTCCAATTTTTTGTTTTTTGATTTTTTGTATATATTTTTTTTTATTTATTGGTGTTTGAGCTTTTTTAATAGTTAGAAGATATGAAAAACGCAAAACCACAGAATTTAAAAAAAAACTCAAAATTTAAATTTAAAATTTTAATTCCTCTGCAACCGCTTACCGAAATTGGTGACTTTGATGTTTCAGAAAGCTGAAAGTGCTATCTGTCGAAAAAAAAAGAATTATGGAAATATCACAGTGCGCCGCCCAAGAGAATTCCATCAATCTAAAGTTAATGTTTATGTATAGGTGAAAAAACAACCACCAAATGATGTTAATCGTTCGTTTTTTTTTTCAAGTACACTGTGTATGAGAGAGAAAAGCCAAGCCGACCTTGATATACACCGTCAAGAAGATTAAACGGTAGATCTTTCGAAGACATTTTCTTTCAAACACACCAAGCACTGCCTTATCTGTTGGCGCAAGACCATATGCTTCAGAACCATACATTAGCACGAGTATCCGACCTTGATATACACTTTCAACGAAGATTAAACGGTAGATCTTTCGAAGACATTTTCTTTCAAACACACCAAGCACTGCCTTATCTGTTGGCGCAAGACCATATGCTTCAGAACCATACATTAGCACGAGTACCATGTGTTTTTATACCCTACACCACTATGTGGAAAGGGTATTATAAGTTTGTTTTGGTAAAAATTCATGTAACACCGCGAAATATTCGTCGGAGACCCCCAATGTGGTATACCAATCTTCATATCTCGACGAGATAAAGAGATTTACAGGTGTGTATCCGTCCGTCCGTCCGTTCGTCTGACCATTATAAATTGTAATCAAACTACAGGCCGCAATTATGGACCGATCATCACGAAATTTTGTATGGAGGTCGGGTGTAGACCAAAATAGATCCCTATTTTTATTGGTGATGCTGATATTTATCCAATTTTATGGCGGCTATTATTGCGACCTACAATAATAGTCCGATCAACGCGAAAATTTAAATAAGGTAGGAGTATATGACAAAGAAGAAGCTGCAATTTAAGATGGCGATCAGATAATGTATAGAGGGTTAAATGGACCACAACTTTTGTGTGAAAATTGTGAAAATTTTTAATATACATCTTATATCTTTATTCTTGGAAGACATATTCCGGGTAAGTAAGCTATACTTGGAAAAGAAACTTTTGGCCTTTCTATTGATGCCAATTGTGTTGGCGTACATGATCAGATAACAGAGTTACAGCCTTATATATCCAATTATTTGTTTGTGGTGTAATAATAAACACACTAGAGGTCGCGATTATAACTCAATTGTCACGAAATTTTGTACGAGGTAAGACTATAGGCCGAAGAAGATGCCTACAATCTTGGACGATGATCTGATATTATTTAGCGAGTGAAATGGACTATTACTTTTGTATGAAAAATATAAACATGTTATATTTGCTCCATCTTTTAATTCCTGGAGGGCATATACCGCCAAAGTAGCCTACAAATGAAGAAAGAACGACTGACCTTTCCCCTGATAGAAATTGCTATAATGAGTTTGGTAGATAACGGGACTACTGCCTAGTATAAAATGGGTATTCTGTAGAAAACCACATTTTCCACCCATGCTATAAATTTTCTCTATCATGACATAAAAATTTACAGTTTCTGCATTATTGCCAATTACGTGGAGCCCAAGCGTATTAATTGTCCAATTGGATTTTTTATACATATCGCACCTGTACCACAAAAGGGTAGTAACTAAAAATTTTAACTAATTCTCCTTCTAGTTGAGCTATTTTGACCTAAGAAGTACATTGAAAAATTAGGAATCCACCGAAGCCCCACACATTCAACCACTATGCTACGTTTCACGGGTGGTTAAACCGATCATCAGGCATATTGAATGGTGTTTTTAGTGGGTGGACGAAGGCTAAGCTTGGAAACTAGCATTTATATCTTAAATCATTCGAAATTTTATTTGTCCTTCTGTATCAGAAGATTTTAATCATCAATATTTGTAATCGGAATCGTTGACAAGTTGATGGTGGCTTAGAACGCTAAGACCGTGTCACTTGGGTGTTGGAGTCCCAGGTTCGAATTCCAGCCTGGCTCATAGAAAAGGTGGAAAAAAGCTGCCTTAGTATTTGTAATATAGCATTGAAAAATAGGGTTACCAGCCAAGTCGGACTATAGGAAAGGTTTGGAATTAAAAGACATACATTAAAATAAAATAAATAGTTCGAATATACAAATTTCGAATGATTTGTGATATAAATGCTAGTTTCCAAGCTTAGCCTTTGTCCACCCATTAAAAACACCTTTCAATATGCCTGATGATCGGTCTAACCACCCCTGAAACGTAGCATAGTGCTTGGATGTGTGGGGCTTCGGTGGATTCCTAATTTTGTTTGACGAGATTTTGCTTTGTTTTTAAACTGCTTACTTAAGCCAAGGTAGCACATATTAGCCACTACAATTATTCTCATTATTTCACAACTAATGTTGTGTTTTGTGTTTAGGGCCGCGTTGAAGTAAACGAAGACTTTATCTACAAAACAAAATTATAGAAACCTTCTTCCACAGTTGGTCCGAGTTCTATGGACGCATTACGCGTTGATACTATCAGCTTGGTCTGGTCGCTGTTTACGGTCAGACTTATTCCAGTGACCATAACCTGTAGTTGTTCTTACAATATCTGCCATATATGCAATAGGGACCGAACTTACATATGTGTTTATAGTTTGAGCACATAGTCTTATCTACTTTCTTGTAGACAGATGCTCACTTTCCAATCATTGGGTTCGCGGTCATACCATACGTTCCTTGCTGGAGTTCTCTGGTATCCAAGTATAGATTTTGCGGATGTTTGCATGGAGTGGACAATATTTTGTCACTGTTCTGATATGATAGTTGGACGAGGAGCGCTTTCATTAAGCAATTGTGCCAGTTGAGTGGAATATGTTCTGGTAATATGTTGTGATTGCAGCTTACCGATGTTCGTATTATATTTGCTACGTTTAATCTGATAAGTACTTTTGCTGCAACGAGTTGGTGATCCGTACATCAGACACGCACGACCACAACGTGATCAATTTGATTTTTTGTTTTTTTGGTCTGGTAACAGGCAGGTGCCCTTATAAATGTCGAGATGCTGAAATCTGGTACTGCTAGCTACCACATTTTTTGCAGCTGAGAAGTCTAGCAGCCTCACTCTATTATCAGACTGTGGAAACTAAATTTCCCAACTTTTGGGTCAAAGATATGCACCTTTTGTCATTAAAATAGCCTAAAATATTTTTAATGTCATGTGCAGTACAACATATACTTTGCATATGGTAAGGTTTGAGTATGGACTAAATCAGGTTTGAATATGGACACAATTTTGAAAAAGTACAGTTTAATAGCTCATATCGGATCGTTTTGAAATTTTGTGAAACAAGTTTGCCATGCGGCCCTTGTTACGACGGAGCAATTTTTTCGAGGGCATGTCCATGCTTCCTGAAATAATGTTCTAAAAGCTTCCAGGAAGCCTGCCGGCACCAACTAAACTGGGTTTTCCACAGAGCAATGACTCGATTTATAAATAAAACCGAATGGTTTTATTTTTAGACCTGTCTCTGCAACGTAGAAAATTTATTTGGACGGTTGCCCTGCATCACCTACATATTAAAACCTCAAATTATATAAATGTTCAAGTTTTTATCCAGAATAGAATCGGTATTTGTAAATTTTTATACCCTCTTTAGCCTAAATAAAGAGGTTATATACACTTTAATACGATCAAAAATGCGCCTCATCGATACAATGGTTTTAGACACCAAGTATGTTTGGACGAAATTCGATTCAGACAATTTGGAATCATTTTAACCATGTCTGTCCGGCTGATTGGTGCGCACGATAACTTTTGCACTTCGACAAAAAAGTTCACAAGTTTTCTGTAAAATGTTGTGAACGATAACTCTCGAAGTAAGCAATTCGTTTGGTTGTTTTGGTTGCACATTGTAAAATTCCTACCATTCATAGATGTTCCAATAAGGACAATGTCGGCCCACTCCTTCGGGTACCTCCCACCCAAAGTTTCAAAAAGTGCAGTCTAAGACCTCCTCTCGAATCCCTTTGATTTTTATTGCAGCAATTTGTCTTCGCTGTCCCCATTACCCCGGTACGAAATTTTTCAGGGGCAAGTCTATACTTCCTGAGAAAATGCCCAGCAAGCTGTAAAATACCCCTATTACACCATGTGTAGTAGCTGAAGCGCACGATTACTCTCGAACGCATCAGCCAATTCGGGCCGAAATTTGGCCCTCGTAATATTTTGTCCAAATTTAATTTAACTTCGAAGATGAGCCATATCGGTACACTCCTTCAGGTACCTGCTCCACAAAAGATCAAAACTTTTCGCTAAAATGGGGCACACGATAACTCTCGGAGGCAGTAACCGAGTTGGTTCATACTCTGAACAATGTGATATCACTATGACATATAGATCAGATACGAATATGGTCTATATAGGTCCACTCTTTCGGTTACCTCACACACAAAAAAATCAGTTTAGGACCCCCTATCAAATATCTTCGATTTTTGTTCCAAAAATTTGCATTCTCTGAAATTTACGCGAAAGCTGTAAAAAACCCCTATGGCACCATGTACAGTGGCTGGGGCGCTCGATAACTCTCGAACGGATCAGCCAGTTCAGTCCAAAATTTGGCTTTTGTAATATTTTATCCACAGTAAGCATAATTTCCTCCCCACAAAAGTTCAACATATTTGTGTACGTGCAGGCTAAGATCTGTTGGAAGATCCGTTGGAAATTTATACCGAAGCTACTCCTTATGATCTTGCTTACAGCGATATTACGTTTTTCTTGCACAAGTCCATGCATGCTGACGTAGTGGTCTAAAAGCTGTAAATTATACGGTGACCAACTGATGATGTGTGCATGATATCTATCGAAAAGAAATGACAGCCAAAAATAAGATCCACTTCCTAAATGGAACCTCCTCAGAAACACTCTTGAGTTTTAATTCAAATCCATATATTGGTCATCAAGCTCATATCTACGTCCAAAAAAGGCCACAAAATTAAGAAAAACCTCTAAATAAAAAATTTTTAGGCAAATGATATTGGTTGTGGGACCGCTTTTCGATCTGTCCGTAGATGAAAGTTCCAACTCACACAGGCGGAAGGTATATTTCTGTCGGCACTTCGATTGCCCATAATTTCTTTTTTGTGGTAATAATTAACATAAGGACACAAGTGAAATAAATCAGTTTTTATGAACATCTGATTTAATGTCCACGCCATGTAGATAATCGGCAAATAAAACCCTTTCATACCACCACTGCTATCAGCAATCCCAACATAAGGTATTTCATCTGCTTAAATTCTCATTACATTATCCACGAAATCGTAGGCATTATAACAAAGACATTTTCCCAATCAAAAGAAACACCAAAGAGAATAGATTCTCGTATCTCTGTATGTACAAATGTGTGTAAGTAAACATTAACACATTTACTATGGAAAACTAATACTATTGACTTTTGTTCAAAGTGATTTATGTCCCCGGAGAGAGATGTTTAATTATTCCCCAATGCATTGAAACGTATACTGTATGTCAAAGTACACACACACGCACACAAACCAAAGGAAAGGGCATTTAGAAATAAACCAAAAGCATAAGGACAAAATAACACAACACGGGAGTAAACATTTGTTGTTGTGTACCCAGACATCGACATAGCGACCGACCATTACGATCTGATATTGATACAAATACAAATGACAATGAAAACTATGAGGACGACGGCGACGACGAGAAATTGCAATTAAAATGCATTGTAAAGCAATAACTCAACAACAGAAACAACTCATTAGACACAAAACTTATAACTGCACACGAACGAACGCAGACACATGCACATACACACAAATATAATACATACACTCACCCTTAGACTTTCTCTTTCCCTGTGAAATTTATGTTGAAACAAAGAAAAAACACATTACAAGTGGTCATAATTGAAGATGCAGTTCAAATAAAGTAACTGTATCTACTACTTACTGCTTATCGCAATGACCTCTACTTCCGCAAATACATTATGTGCGTGTGTATCATCCCCTAAAAAGGACAACTCATGGTTAGGGTATTGGTGAAATAAGAAAGGGTTATACCGACTACTGTGTGTTTGACAAATTTGTTACAAAATATATGAGCGAACGGTGTCGCAGGTCTAAGTAGTAGATAAAAGGATTTGCCAATAGATATCAGCAGTGGCAGTCAAACGGATATCACATATTATGGAAACATTAATGTGGACATGGAAAGAGTTGAAAATGAGCAATAAGCAATTGCATTATAAGCTGGATCCAAGTGACTTTGCAGATATAGAAGATGTGAAGGAGAGTAATTGCACGGACATTTGCTATGAGAAAATCAATAATATACATATGAATGAAGATTGTAAATATTGTATTTATTTATGGTATAAAAGTAGGAAAGTATCAGTTTTTGCCAACAGAGACATAAAATTAATGTGTAAATTGAAAATTTCATCTATGGACAGATCGAAAACCGGCTACACAACCAAGACCCCTTCTCCATTGGAGATTTGCAGAGGAGGTACCTGAAGGAATACATCGATATAGTCCAATTTGGAAGTGGATCTTATTTGGGAGTCATTTTTATACCCTCAGCATTTATGCTAACGAGGGTATATACACTTTCATACGGGCAAAATGTGCCTCATCGAAATAATGGTTTCGGCCCCAAGTTTGTTTGGACGATATGTGTTTCAGACGATTTGGAGTCGATTAAGCATTGTCCGTCCGTCTGCCTGGCTGGTATACGAGGGTATATACACTTTCATACGGGCAAAATGTGCCTCATCGAAATAATGGTTTCGGCCCCAAGTTTGTTTGGACGATATGTGTTTCAGACGATTTGGAGTCGATTAAGCATTGTCCGTCCGTCTGCCTGGCTGGTGCGCGCGATAACTCTCAAACGGATGAACCGATTTTGTTCAAAAATTTGGCTTTCGTAATATTTTGTCTGAACTTAGTTTAAGTTCGAAGATGGGTTATATCGGTCCACACCTTCTGGTACCTCACACAAAAATTAAAAAATTTTCGGAAAATTTGTGCTCACGATAACTCTTGAAGGGAGTAACCGATTTGGTCCATACTTTGCACATCGTGAAATGTCTACCAGATTAGATGTGGTCCACTCATTCGGCTACCTCCCACACAAATTTTGTGAATGTTCAGTTTAGGACCTGCTCTCGAATCGCTTTCATTTTTGTCGTAACGATTCACTGCCACCATACGAAGGTACAAGTTTCATCAGGGGCAAGTCCATACTTCCTGAGAAAATAGGCTGAAAGTTGCAAAAACCCTATGACACGGTGTGTAGTGGATGGACCACAAGAAAACTCTCGAACGGATCAACCGATTTGGCCCAAAACTTGTCTTTCGTAATATTTTGTAAAAACACAGTTTAAGTTCGAGGATAAGCGATATCGGTGAACTCCTACAGGTACCTCTCCCACAAAAGTTCAAAAATGTTGGGAAATTTGTTCGCACTATAACTTTTGAATGGAGTGACCGATTTGGTTCAAACGTTACACATCCTACCAGATATATATCAGGTTCGAATATGGTGGACTACATTTGCCCAATTTGCTCAATTACAACGGTAAAAAAATTTTCAGGGGCAAGTCCATACTTCTTGAGAAAACAGCCCGATAGGTGTAGAAAACCCCTATCGCACCATATATTGTGGGAAGAGAGCACGATAACTGATCAACCGATTTGGTCTAAAATTAGGCCTTCGTCATATTTTTTCATAGTTTAAGTTCGAAGATAGGCAATACCGGCCTACAACTTCCAGTGCATTTCCCGAATATTAATTATATATATTATATCTTTTGAACAAATTTGGTACAAACTTGGAATCTCCTAAGATTTTGTCCAAATATAGTTTAACTTCTAAAATGGAGGTACCTTAGGGTACCTCCCCCACAAAAGTTCAACATTTGTGTCTAAGTGCAGTTTAAGGTCTATTCCAAGATTCTTTGGAAATGTATACCGATGCTTTTTAACTTTAATCCTAATCCACACTTTGTTCGGCAAGTTCAAATTTCCAAAAAATTACACAAAATACTGAAAAGACCCTAAATACATTCGATCCGACCGTAGATGAAAGTTTCAATTCACATAGGCTTAGGGTATATCTCTGTCGGCAAAGCCGACTGGTACTTTTTTTACTTGTTATTTCTAATGTGGCTCTCATTTATGGAACATAGTTGTACAAATGTACATTCAAATTAGAAGTCCTTCAGTTACCTCCCCCACAAAAGTTTGAAAATGTTCGGAAAAATTGTGCGCCCGATAATTCTTAAACCGATTTGGTTCATATTTTTCGCATCGTAATATCTCTACGGGACATAGATAAGGTTTGAATATGTACTATATAGGTCCACTCCTTTGAGTACTTCCCACGCAAAATTTGTGAAGAGTGAAGTTGAAGCCCTCACATCGTTTTTTTTTCTTTTTGTAACAACTTGTATTCGCTTTCCCCATTACGACAGTACATGTTTTTTTCAGGGGCAAGTCCTTACTTTTAGAGATAATGGCCCAAAAGCTCCAAAAAAGCCTGCCGGTACCAACTAATCTGGTTAGTACGTAAGATAAGCCTAGAAGGGAGAAAACTATTTGGTCCAAACGTTGTACGTCGTATTATATAGATGTCAGAAGTATTGTGTGTTACTTATTTTCTTAAGGTCCGAGGCTGAGGGTATATCTCTGTCGGCCAAGCCGACTTATACTTTTTTTACTTGTTTTGATAGATATCTGTTGGTCACCGTATAACATAGAGTTTTCAGGCTGCTATGTTGGGAAGCACACGAAAAACATAATATCACTGTAAACAGGACCACCAGCAGTAGCGTCGGTACAATTTTCCGAAGGATCTTCGAACAGACCCTAAACAGCACTTAAGCAAACAGTTAAACTAAATTTGGGCAAAATATTAGGAAATCCAAAATTTTGACAAAATCAATTGCTTCGTTCAAGATAATAGTGCGTACCATTTTAGTGAAATTTTTTGCACTTTTCAGGGGGAGTTGTCGGAAGGACTCGACCGATATGGCTTACCTTCGAACTTAGGCTAAGTTTGGACAAATTATTACGAAGTCCAAATTTTGGACTGATTGGGCTGATCCGTTCGAGAGTTACTGTGGCTCCAGCCACTACACATGGAGTTGTAGGGTTGACATATTTCGGGCCATTTTTTAGGAATTATGGACTTGCTCCTGAAAAAGCTTTTACCGTCGTAATAGGGCCAAGTTGTTACAACAATAATCAAAACGATTACCCTTAAACTATTTTTTTATGGGAAGTACTCGAAGGAGTTTACCGATATAGTCTACATTGGAACTTGATTTATGTCTGGTAAAAATATTGCGTTGTGCAAGGTATAGACCAAATCGATTACTGCCTTCGAGAGTTATCATGCGAACGAACAACTTTATCGAAAAGTTTTGAACTTTTGTTCTAGAGGTACCCAAAGGATTGGACCGAGATGATCCATCTTCGAACCTATACTAAGTTTGGACAAAATATTGGTTGATTCGTTCGAGAGTTATCGTGCGCTCCATCCTGACTGACAGACAATCGGACGGACATGGCTAAATCGACTCCAAATTGTCTGAAACAGATTTCGGAGACTAAGTACCAATTTGAAAATTTCGGATGAAATTACTGACAATCAAGCGATACCGTTCTATGAAGGTTATATTAAAACGTGGACAATTATTTGGTTGCTGTTTCTTGATTTCAACAGAAACATTTATGTACCGGCAACGACATTTCGATACCAAATTTCAACCACTTGGGTGATATAATGAAGCTGCAGCATTCAAAAGTTGGCGACCACAGAAAACGTTTTAGAACCATGATCTGCGAATCTGTACCTGGATTGTTCAGATTATTTATATAGAATGTCCAGCTTACGCATGTTTAGTTGTATTTGTAAATTACAAGACAGTCGTACAGGAAATACGATGGATTGAGAAACGCGTCACAATAACAACTAAAGGCGACGCACTGCGTTATACCTGCCATGATGTCTGTTTGCGGATCTGAAATTCGTCGGATGTTAAAACATCTGGTCTCCAGAATCACACCGGTGAATGAAAGATTTGCTACAATTCGGATAAAAGCAGAATTTTTCAACATCAGTTTTAGTTTCGCTCATGCTCCCACGGAAGACAAGGTCGTGAAGATATATTTTACGAGCGCTTAGAAGAAACATAAGATCGTCGGTCTGCACAAATTTGTAAAGGAGAAAGTGTGGTCCTATAGTTGGGAAATTCAGTCTTCCCAATGAAATATCCGACAATGGAATAAGACTGATAGACATCGTAGCGGCAAAAACATGGTAATTAGCAGTAGCATATTTAAGCACTTCAAACTTCATAAGGGAGCCGGACGAAAAAACAATGGATCAAATTGATCGCCTTGTGATTGAAGAAAGACATTGTGTATGGGACGTACGGGCGTTCCGAGCAGGAAAAATTATCTCAGATCACATTAAACGTAGCAAATAATGTACGGACAGACACAACACGGAAGTTGGAATTCGGTAAGCTGCAATCACAACAGATAGCCACATCATTATCCCCTCAACTGGTCTAATTGCTTAATTAAAGCAGCCTCAATCCGATACCATATCAGCATACTGGCAAAGTAATGCCCACTCCATGCAAACAGCCACAAAATGCATACTTGAATAACAGAGACCTACTCCGAAGAACCCATGGTATGGCCAGGAGTGTCGTGCTTCTACCAAAATGAAGAATGCGGCATATTGGACTACTTCAGAAACACTGACAACGCGTTGCGCACGAGAGAGGTATTGGGAGAAAAGGCAAGACGGGAAAAATATTTTCCGCAGAAACAAGAATGAAATGGAAAAGCGAGAAATGAATCTTTTCATCAGAGCCAGAATAAAATGCGAAAATTGTACTAAAAAGTGAGACATCAAACTTATGACTTTGGTACAGGTGCATTCTCCTTTACATAGGAGCCGAGTAATTGATACTGATAGTGTTTTCACGATGTTGAAAGAGCGTTGTTCCAAACTGTTGGTATGCATTTCTAGCGAAGAAAAGTTAAATACTACAGAAGATAGTATTGAATGTACACCGCCCGAACAAGATGAGGTGAAGACAGGAATAAATCGCCTGAAGAATAATAAGAGAGCAAGAGCCGGCTTGCCGCCGAGCTGTTCAAAACCGGAGGCGAGACACTGCTAGTTAGCATCACACAGCTTGTTAGCACCATCTGAGAAAGAGAACGAGTACTTGACGATTGGAATGTGAGCATCCTGTGCCCTGTCCACAAGAAAGGAGAGAAGAATGCTCTAACTATAGGAGTATAAGTCTCTTCCCTTTTTCTTACAAGATATGGCAAACAATTTGACCATACCAATGCGGCTTTGGACCTGGCAAATCCACCATTGACCACATATTTACCCTGGGGCAAATCCTGGGACAGACCCAAGAGATGCAGATCAACACCTACCACCTTTTTTTCCATTATAAAGCAGCCTTCGACAGCCCATATGTTCAAAGGTATTCCAAGCCATGTCTGATTTTGGTATTCCCGAAGAGCTCATTCGGCTTTGTAAAATGACATTAGCTCTTTAGTTAAAGTATGTAAGAGTTTAGTACCAAAAAAGGTTTCAGACAAGGAGACAGCCTTTCGAGTGACATATTCAACATTCTGCTCGAAAAGGTTATACGCAATGCAGATATTAAAAGAAATGGTACAATTTACACCAATTGCCACATGTTACTTGCCTATGCTAACGATATTGACATCGTGTGTCAATCACTAAAAGAAGTAACTGATACCTTTGAGAAGTTCGAAGGAGAATCTGCTAAAGTGCAGTAAACGGCAAAAAGACAAAGTTGATTGTATCAACGAGCAATGCGTCCATAGAACTCGAATCAACTGTGGAAGTTGGTTCCAATAATTTTGAGGTAGTTAAATACTTCGTTTGATTCTGTACCGCAATAAACGTAACAGACATCATCAACAGATGCTCCTTTGGCTTAAGTCGGCAGTCTAAAAAAACTTCTCGTCAAACAAAAATAACACTTTAAAAAACAAAGATACTACCAATTCTAATGTATGGTTCCGAAGCCTGGGTACTTGCGATGGCAGATAATGCAGTGCTTGGTGTGTTTGAGAGAAAAATGTTTCGAAACATCTACGGGCCTATATGCATTGACGGTGAATATAGACGTCGTATGAACCCCGAGCTGTATCTTCCATATAACGACATAAAGAGGTGTATAAATACGGGCCACGATAGAGCAAACAAGTGGAAGACGCAATCGAAAAACACGGTATTCCAAATTTGAAATCCAAAGCAACAAATAGAGAGGAATGGGATCTTTTCTTAGCTCGGCTTATAGGACAAATGTTCTTTAGAAGGCCAAGTCAGTTTAGATTTAGATTGGGGCCAAATTTTGTACATCCTGATATTCTCAAAAAAAAAAAACTTAGGTTAAGTTCGAAGATGGCCCATATCGGTCCACTTCTTGGGATACCTCCTAGACAAAAGTTAAAAAACGTTCGCTAAAATGTTGCGCAAGATAACTCTCGAAGGCAGTAGCCGATTTGGTCAAAACTTTGCACATCACAACATTTCATAAAAAATAAAGATCAGTACTGCGATTCTCTAACTCATTTTTTGGGTTACCGACAGAAATCGTTAAAATTAAAACAGAAAATTATGAATGAAAAGTTAAAATAAAAGTTGACAACACTCTTGCTTTCGGTAGAACTTTACAACTACTTTTTATTCGTCGCTAACCTACCGAAAAATATTGTTAATTACGGAAATTATAAGCATTTTAATTTTACCGATTTTTGTCGGTAACTCAAAAAAATGTGTTAGAGAATCGCACTACAGGATGGACTATGGACTATGGCGAGGCACATGTTAGCTTACTACTTGTAACTGGCGTTACAGTCAGCTCCACAGGTGACTTCATCGGGAGGTCAGTGGCCACTTGGAATGAAGGAGGGGCCAAGATAGGCTCTAGGCTTCGTCATGTTTAAGCCGATCATGGCCCTTGCTTGACATCTTTCATCGGCTACCTAATTACCATAAATTAACAATTCCTTTCCTTTGATATGGTTTGTCGTAGTCCTTCTGATATCGAGAGATAGTTCCGTTTGAGATTTATCAACAATTTAGTTCCATATTTCCCCGCTTTAGGTAATTGATCATTGAAATTTTATTTGAAACCTGTAGTGGGATTCTCTAGTGCATTTTTTGGTTATCGACAAAAATCGTTAAAATTAAAATGCTTATAATTTCGGTAATAAACGATATTATTCGGTAAGTTAGCGATCAATAAAAAGTAGTCGGAAAGTCCTACCGATAGCAACAGTGATGTCAACTTTTATTTGAACTTTTCATTCATAATTTTGCGTTTTAATTTGACCGATTTTTGTCGGTAACCAAAAAATGCACTAGAGAATCCCACTACTGATTACTGAATAGTCAACTTCTTCTAGCACCACTTCCAACAGTAGAACTCCACAAAACAAAACATCCTCTTGTTACAACTATACGGTTCCATAAATACAAATAGAATATTACCAAATTTTCATTACGCATTATCTCCGCCGAAAGGGTTATTTTCATGCCACAACCGAAAAAGGGGTGTGATTTGTGAATCGTGGAAACAGGATGGTAAGCTTTATAAAAATCTTGTTTAACATCTCATAACGGTGAAGGCAATCCCGGCGACAATTGTATGCCACCAAACAAACACCCTGCTGCGTTATGGAATTATTATTAACAACGATAACAGCAGCAATAACAAGAACAACATCAACAGAAAAAGCAACAACCGGGAAAATTCTTACAACACTCCGTGGTGGTAATGGCGTTATAATAACAAAATGTAATTCTTTTGGTGGCTTTAATGAAAAACAGATGCCTTACATTTTTCCATTTCCCATTTTTTGCGCTTGACATAGTTCGCATTGTATTCGGAAAAAGGGTAAGATGCTGTTGGTACATTATGTAGTGGGGTGATACCAACTGCGAAGCAATTTTCTTTAACCCTTTCATTTAGGGTGGTATTCGGCTGTCGCCCAACCAAACTCAAGTGTTTTCTAATGGGCTTAAGCGTCAGTTATAATAATTTGGCACCTATACCCGTGCTTGTTGTCTGGATTGGGTTTTGGTGTTAAGCAGAAATTTTAAATTATTTTGTGTGGGGGTTCTTCATCATCTTGAAGTGCAGAAAGTGGTTGTTGGAGAATTGAGGTCTTAAAGTTAAGCTAATGAAAATTCAAGGTCTATGGCTTAAAATCATTGAATTAAACGGACGGATGTCCTTATAGCAGAGAATATCATTTAATGCTGCAGAACAGGTTGTTTTGTGGAAAGCTTTACAGTGGAGACATACGAGATGAGCGTAAAAACAAGTAAAAAAGTTTCAGTCAGCTTTGCTGACAGAGATATACCCTCAGCCAGTGTATATTGAAACAATTGTTTTCCCAAAAAAACGTATGTATTTAGGGGGTTTTAAAAATTTTGGATGTATGAACCGACAAAAATGCTGATTAGGATTAAAGATCAAAAGTTTGGCGGAGGAAATACTTAAAGGAATGGATCGACATTGACCACTATGGAGTGGATCTCCAGGCACTACATATCGTAGGTATCATGCTTAAGTGTTCCATACGCCATTTGCCAGTTTTGAGATAATCGCATTTTAATGTTTTGCGTCACAATTGTGTGGAGCTGGCTAAAGCAAATATTTATATTTTTGACTTGAAATATTAATAATAGTATATAGAATATATTTGCAAAAATTTAGAGGAATATGTATTGGAATGTAAAAGTTATAGAGATTTTTTTAAAAAAAGAATTTTTGTCGATTTTTTCCATATCCGCACTTATGACACAAATGTGAAATATTGTAAACCACATGGAACAACGTGATAAAAAAAATGTTCCATCTTTGCCTCAACAAATAAAATACTTCTAAATCGAAAATTAAAATTCTGATTTTTGAAATGTATTTTAAAAATTCTAAATTTTTAAAATATTAATTTCATAACTGAAAAAAGTTTATACTTTCCCGTCGAGGCGTGGATATCTCGGAAACTGGAGCAGATAGGAGAAAGCCGACTAGAAATTCAGAAAGAGCATACCGCAAAACCCTAGAAACTACCTGTATCTCAAAAAGTCAAAAATGGCGTATGGAACACTTAAGCATGACACCGACGATATGATGCCACAGGGATTTTTTACACTCTTCGTGCTGTTTGCTCAAGAAGTATGGATTTGCCCCTGAAAAAAATTTTAACATCTAATTGTGGCAGCGAATGTGTAAGGTATGGACCAATTCAGAGTTACCGTACGAACAATTTTGAACTTTTGTGGGGGAGGTACCTGAAGGAGTGGACCGATATGGCTTAACTTCGAACATAAACTATGTTTGGACAAAATATTACTAAGGCAAAATTTTGGACCGAATCGGCAGATCCGTTCAAGAGTTATCTTGCGCTCCAACCACCTCACACGGTGTCATAGGGGTTTTTTGTACCTTTCAGGCTATTTTCTGAAGAAGTATGGACTTTCCCCTGATGAAACTTGTACCGTCGTACGAGTATAGGGGGGCAGTATATACAAGTTGCTAAAACAAAAACCAAACCGATTCGAGAGCAGGTCCTAAACTGAACTTATCCCAAATTTTGTGTGGGAGGTACCCGAAGGAGTGGACCGATTGAGTCCACATTGGAAACTCGTCTAAGTCTGGTAGACATTTCACGATTTGCAAAGTATGGACCAAATCGGTTACTCCCTTCAAGAGTTATCGTACGTACAAATTTTCCGAACATTTTCGAACATTTGTGGGGGAGGTACCGGAAGGAGTGGACCGATATAACCCATCTTCGAACTTAAACTAAGTTTGGACAAAATATTACGAAAGCCAATTTTTGGATCGAATCGATTGATCCGTTCCAGAGTTATCGTGCGCTCCAGCCAGCCAGACAGACAGACGGACGGACATTGCTCAATCGTCTCCAAATTGTCTGAAACACATTTCGTCCAAACATACTTGGGGTCTAAAACCATTATTTCGATGAGGCACATTTTGCCCGTATAAAAGTGTATATGCCCTCGTTAGCATAAATGCTGAGGGTATAAAAATGTATAGAAAAGTATACACATTTTTGGACACAAACCAAACTGATCATGTAGTTATGATGAAACGCACTCATCTAGTGTATTGGTCGATTCGATTCGAGGAGCAAATGAGAAAAAGTTAACATCGATTGAAATTACTTACTTTATTACATAGTTGGCCCTCTACAGAACATTTGTCCAATAAGCCGGACCATGGTCCAAGAAAGAAGGTGTTACAATAATACCAACTGATGTCTTCATTTGCTGTCAAAACATATTTGCATTCAAAAATAAATAACAAATATGTCGTTTCTATAAAGAATATCTTTGTACAACAGTTTTATTTACGCTTCGTGAAGAATATTTTATCGTTTTGTTCTATGTTTTGACAGCAAATGAAGATTACGGCCTGAATTCGCCTTTTGGATAACTTTCCTAAATTCGCATTGAAGCCGATCTAAGAAAAAAATTGTTATTCCTCTCTATTTGTTGCTTTATTTTTCTTCCACTTGTTTTTCCATCGAAGCGTTGGGCTTCCAGTACCGCCATGCCAACTTCCTCAATTGGTCTGAATTCTGTGGTCGCATTGCACGTCGAAACCATCAACATGGTCTTGTCGACGTTTACTGCCAGACCCACTTCAGCAGATTCTCTTCGACCTTCTTAATCGTAATCTTAATCTTAACTGATCGACGCATTATGTCAATATCGTCAGCAAGAGCAAGGGTATTGGTGTAAATTGTGCCAATTTTTTTAACATCTGCATATTGAAAGGTCACACGAAAGGTTTTTTCCTTGTCTGAAAGTTTTTTTGTACTAAACTCTTCAGAGAACTTCTTTCCTATTTTAACTAAGGACCTGGTATCAGTTAATAGTCGTCTCACAAAGCCGAATGGGCTTTGCAGGGATACCAAATTCTGACATGACTTTGAATACAAAAATATGTTAAGTGCCTATCTGCATCTCTTGGGTCTTCTATAGGATAAATATCTGGTCAATGGCGTCAGGTCTAAAGCAGCATTGGTATGACCCAATTATTTCGATGAGCATATGCTTTAGTCGTTCGCACAATATCCCTGACACTATCTGGTAGGCAATAGGAAGAAGACTTATGCCCCTATACAGTCTTATCTCCTTTCTTGTGGGTAGGGCACAGGATGCTAAGGTTCCAATCGTTGGGTGCGCGTTCTTCCTGTCATACGGTGCCAACTAACTGATTGATACACCTTATCAGCATGTCGCCTGCGGTTCTGAACAGCTCGGCTAGTAGGTCATGGCCTCCTGCTGCCCTATTATTCTTCAGCCGGTGTATTGCTGTCTTCACCTCACCTTGGCCAGGAGGTATACATTCAATACCATCTTCTGTCAATGGGTCTGTAGTATCTTCGTCGTCGTCGTATTGGATTCCAACAGTTTGGAAATATGTTCTTTCCAAATCCTGAGCACATTTTCTGTATCAGTTACCAAATTGCCTTGCTGGTCTCTGTATGAGGATTTGCTTATGCCAAAACCATCAGTTTGATGTTTCACTCTCTGTGGTAGAATTTTCGTACTTCATTCTGGCTCCTGTACCTCTTGATTTTTTTACACTGCTTCATTTCCTCTTCCCTCTTTTTCCTTCGGAAAATACGTTTCTCCCTCTCTCCTTTTCTCCCGATATCTCTCTCGTGTGATACGCGTTGCTACTGACTGTAGGGTGGACGTATATACCGCATTTTTGACTTCGCAGCGGCAGCAAGACACTCCTGTTCATACCATGGATTCCTTGCGTGGGATCACTGGTATCCAAGTATGCATTTTGCTGTTTGCATGGCGTGGGAAATAGTTCGCCACAACACTTCCGTGTTGTGTCTATTCGTACTTTATTTGCTACGTTTAATCTGTTACGCACCTTTGCTGAAACAAGGTAGTATTCTTAGTCTATGTCTGTTCCTCATAATGATCGTATATCCAACACGCTCCATGAATATCTTCCATCTATCAAGTTGATTTCTTCTTTTTTGGTCTGGTGACACCCAGGTGCCTTATGAATATCGAGATGCTGAAATCTGGTACTATTAAACAACAATTTTTTGTCGCTGCGAAGTCTATCAACCTCATTCCATTGTCAGATGGTTCTCTGTGGAGACTGAACATCCCATCTGTTGGGTCAATGATATCTGCTTTCCACTTTTGGCATTAAAATCGCCTAGAAGAATTTAAATGTCATAGGCAGGACAACGGGCATATGTTTCTTTTCAGCGCTCGTAATCTATATCTTTGTTATGTTCGTCTTTGTCTCAGTGGGAGCCTGAGCGGAAATAAAACAGATGTTAAAATAAAACACTGGGCTGAACCTAGAGACCAAATATTTTAACCTCCGACCATCGTTAACTTTAGAAGGGTTTGTTTTTTATACCCTATAGCACAATGTGGAAAAGGGTATTCTAAGTTTGTTTTGGTGAAAATTCATGTAACACCGCGAAATATTCGTCGGAGACCCCCAATGTGGTATACCAATCTTCATATCTTCATATTTGTGTGTATACGAGATAAAGCGATTTTGAGATGTGTGTCCGTCCGTCCGTCTGTCCACTATAAATTGTAAACACGCTCCAGGCCGCAATTATGAACCAATCGCCACGAAATTTTGTATGGAGGTCGGGTTCAGATCAGAATAGATCTCTATTCTTATTGGTGATGATCGTGAAATATTTAGCGGGTGAAATGGACCAAAAACATAATATTTATCCAATTTTCTACACGCAGAAAAATTTATGTTAGAAATATGTTTGGATCCAAACAAATATATGTTTGGGACCGGTTGCAAACAAATATATGTTTGGATCCAAACATAATATGTTTGGGTCCAAACAAATATATGTTTGCAACATTTTGTAACATATCTCAATTTAATATGTTTGGGTAAAACATACTTTTTATGTTAGAACATTTTTTTCATGGGTGGAGAGAGGATGTTTGTCAACGAGAGTAATAACAGTGCTCTCGCGGCTGTGGAATGCTGCTTTATAATAAAGAGTTGTGTGTATTGTATAATAGAAGACGTAGAAGCGAAGAAGGGGGCTTTGGTGGCATGTATGCGTCAAACTCGTGTGTTTCTTGTTTTGTTGTTGTTAACCAACGAAGAAGAAAAGAAAAAATAATATGAATTATATTTTTTTTCTTTCTTCAGTGTTTTAGTTGCCTTTGTAGAGTCAAGACGGTAAAGTGAGTGAATAAATCAGTGTTTTGTGTTTTCTTAAAGAAATTGTGTTTTTAGTAAATTAAATGCCCAATACATTTTATAATTGAATCGGAAAGTTGAATGGAATTATTTTATTGGACAAGGAAGAAATCGCATTTAATATTGGTAGTTACATACATACTTATGTATATTTGGAATATGGCATATCCATATTTATTTATTACATTACATAATCATTTGATTCTAGATGCCGATTCCCCGCTGATGATTTCAACTAAGAGGACAATTTGTTTTATTTCACAACTAAGGAGAAGCGTTCAACTACGTTTCTATATATTTTTCCTTTTTAAAAGTGTGACTACAAATTTTTTCAATCAGTTTTTCTTTTATTAAAGTGTGTTATGTATTTCTTTGGAATTTTGTATGTACCTATGTGTTTGTTGTTCTTTTGCCTTTTAATAAAAAACCACAACATGTGTGTGTATACTATAGAGATAGCCAGTGAGCTCTTACTGAGAGCAAGTGAGCACACATTTTAAAGTGTTTTACATTGAATTTTACGCTCCCTTGCTCTCAGTAAGCGCCCACTGGTGCATGTGTTTGTTTTTTTGTGCCTTTTGGGTTTGTATTTTTTTGCACCCAAACATATAAAATGTTTGCACCCAAACATAAAATTGTTTCCACCCAAACATATCTTTGTTTGCACCCAAACATAAATATCTTTGCACCCAAACATATATATGTTTGCACCCAAACATATATTTGTTTGCAGACCCAAACATATACAGTATGCAAACTTCATATTCGTACACCCCAAAAAAATTAATAAAATCGTAATTAATTCTATATTTTATGTGCAAATATGAAATAATTGATAGGAATTACCATAACGAAGAAAGATTTAAGAATAACAAAACAAATTTTTAATTTATTTCTTCATTCAGGTGTAGATGGCGCCTATGTGGGCGGCAAAGTTCGTATTCGTACACCTATAAGCACTATATATTTGGAGTTTTTAAGGATTTTCATAGCGAAATACCGCAAATTTTTGTTCTTTTCTTCTTTTGGAATGCCTCTGCTATAGAAATATGTAAAAATAACGGTAATTTTATTAAAATTTTTGCATGAATAAAATGTCGGACGAATATTTGAAATACGTAAGAAAAATGTGTTAGATATGATTAACTATTGCAATTTATTCCCGAATTTTGGACGAAAATAGCTAATTGCGGTCCTTCTGTAACAATATTCGAGGTCTAATATGAAAATAAATTTGGTCGGCGTTTGCGAATGCAAAGGAACGTAATCCGGGCTTAGGTAAAGTAAACACATTTATGGTATTTACTTGGTGAAAATCGCAAGTTTCGTTTTATATTTGACATTAAATGTATTGAAGTTTTAGAATACGGTTTCTAAAATCATTTTATGTCAAGACATATCGGAAATTACGAGGAATAATAAATTTTTCAGGAAGAACATTTCCCCAGAAATAATGAATTTCTTCAAAAGGTTACCCCACGTTCTTTCCTGGAAAATTTACTTCATTCTTTTGACATTTCTGTACTCATTTTGGATCCTTCGGTAAAGAAATATAATTTTCAAGAAGTAAAAACCATTATTTTCGCAATTTTGGAAGCTATAACCCTCGTTCAAAGTAAGCGTAGAATTTCAGACGTACGCAGACAGTATGAAAACTTGTACAGTTTCATTTTTTTTTTTCATAATTTCTCACAGTTTTCGACATAAAATGATTTTCGAAACCGTATTCCGAAACTTCAATACATTTTATGTCAAATATAAAACCAAACTTGCGATTTTTACCAAGTAAAATCCAAAAATGTGTTTACTTTACCTAGGCCCGGATTACGTTTCTTCGCATTTCAAAACGCTAACAACATTTATTTTCATATAAGACCTCGAATATTGTTACAGAAGGACTGCTATCAGCTATTTTCGTCAAAATTTCGGGAATAAATTGCAATAGTTAATCATATCTAGCACATTTTTCTTAATTATTTCAAATAATCGTCCGACTTTTTATTCATACAAAATGTTTAATAAAATTACCGTTATTTTTACATATTTCTATACCAGAGCCATTCCAAAAGAAGAAAAGAACAAAAATTTGCGGTATTTTGCTTTGAAAATCCTTAAAAACTCCCAATATGTAGTGCTTATAGGTGTACGAATACGAACTTTGCCACCCACACAGGCGCCATCTATACCTAAACGACGGAATAAATTAAAAATTTGTTTTTCATTCTTAAATCTTTCTTCGTTATGGTAATTCCTATCAATTATTTCATATTTGCACATAAAATATGGTATTAATAACGATTTTATTCATTTTTAGGGGTGTACGAATATGAACTTTGCATACTGTATTATGTTTGGGACTGTTGCAAACATATATATGTTTGCTGCAAAATATGTTTGGGACATATGTTAGAGACGCCGATTTTTTTTGCGTGTAGCGGCTCTGTAGGTCTCAATAATAGTCCGATCAACGCGTAATTTTAAATAAGGTAAGTGTATATCACAAAGGAGAAGCTTGCAATTTGAGATGACCATCGGATAATATTTAGAGGGTTAAATGGACCAAAACTTTTGTGTGAAAATTGTGAAAATTTTTAATATACAGCTTATATCATAATTCCTGGAAGTGACATTCCGGACAAGTGAGATATACTTGAAAGTGGAACGCTTGACCTTTCAATTGATGCCAATTGTGTTGGTGTGCATGGAAAGAACGTGGGGTAACCTTTTGAAGAAATTCATTATTTCTGGGGAAATGTTCTTCCTGAAAAATTTATTATTCCTCGTAATTTCCGATATGTCTTGACATAAAATGATTTTAGAAACCGTATTCTAAAACTTCAATACATTTAATGTCAAATATAAAACGAAACTTGCGATTTTCACCAAGTAAATACCATAAATGTGTTTACTTTACCTAAGCCCGGATTACGTTCCTTTGCATTCGCAAACGCCGACCAAATTTATTTTCATATAAGACCTCGAATATTGTTACAGAAGGACTGCTATCAGCTATTTTCGTCAAAATTTCGGGAATAAATTGCAATAGTTAATCATATCTAGCACATTTTTCTTAATTATTTCAAATAATCGTCCGACTTTTTATTCATACAAAATTTTTAATAAAATTACCGTTATTTTTACATATTTCTATACCAGAGCCATTCCAAAAGAAGAAAAGAACAAAAATTTGCGGTATTTTGCTTTGAAAATCCTTAAAAACTCCCAATATATAGTGCTTATAGGTGTACGAATACGAACTTTGCCACCCACACAGGCGCCATCTATACCTAAACGACGGAATAAATTAAAAATTTGTTTTTCATTCTTAAATCTTTCTTCGTTATGGTAATTCCTATCAATTATTTCATATTTGCACATAAAATATGGTATTAATAACGATTTTATTCATTTTTTAGGGGTGTACGAATATGAACTTTGCATACTGTATTATGTTTGGGACTGTTGCAAACATATATATGTTTGCTGCAAAATATGTTTGGGACATATGTTAGAGACGCCGATTTTTTTTGCGTGTAGCGGCTCTGTAGGTCTCAATAATAGTCCGATCAACGCGTAATTTTAAATAAGGTAAGTGTATATCACAAAGGAGAAGCTTGCAATTTGAGATGACCATCGGATAATATTTAGAGGGTTAAATGGACCAAAACTTTTGTGTGAAAATTGTGAAAATTTTTAATATACAGCTTATATCATAATTCCTGGAAGTGACATTCCGGACAAGTGAGATATACTTGAAAGTGGAACGCTTGACCTTTCAATTGATGCCAATTGTGTTGGTGTGCATGATCAGATAACAGACTTACAGCCTAATATATTCCGTTATTTGTTTGTAGTGTAATAATAAACTCGCTAGAAGTCGCAATTTTACATCAATAGTCGTGAAGTTTTGCAACGGGTAAGAGTATAGGTCGAAAAAGATGCCTACAATTTTGAATGATGATCTGATATTCTTTAGCGGGTAAAATGGATCATTACTTTTGTATGAAAAATATAAAAATTTTTTTTTTGGTCGATATTTTAATTCCTTGAGGACATATATATTTCGCAAAGTAGCCTACATATGGAAAAAAACTACTGACCTTTCCTCTGATGTAAATTGCAATAAAGTGTTTGCTAGATAACGGGCCTACTGCCTAATATATAATGGGTTCTGTGTAGAGAACCACATTTTTATCCCATGCTACATATTGTCTCTCCAAAAGTTTATGTAACACCACGAAATATTTGTCCTAGACCCCTTATTTGGTATGTCAAAATTCATATCTCGACGAGATAAAGCCATTTAGCGATGTGTGTCCGTCCAATAAAAATTGTAAACAAGCTTAAGGCCGCAATTATGGACCGATTGTAACGAATTTTTAAGGAGGTTGGTTTGGGCCAGAATAGAAATGATTAGTTTTTGGTTGATCGTGAAATATTCAGGGGATGAAATGGACCAAAAACTAAATTTTAACCAATTTTGTAGCGGCTCTGTTGGTGAAAATAATAACCCGCAAAATTTTAATAAAAGTTTGAGTTTATGATGAAGAAGAAGCGTACAAACCAACGTGAAGATCAGATAATACTTAGCGGGTTAAATGGACTGAAACTTTTGTGTGAAATTGGTAAAAATTTCAATAACGTAGCGGTTAAACAACGGAAGTAGTAGTACTACATAAGTGGGTTTCATTACATTTTAGTTTGTGTGAACTAAATTTTCCTTTCCTGCTACAAAAATGTCTTTATCATGTTAGATAACTTTTTGGTTTTGGTCATAAGTATTATACATTACATCTCTGATATTTGATAATTAAATTTTCACAATCATTGAAAAGAAGTTCCGTGGAGAGCGATTGTCCAGGGATAGTGGTATAGGGTATCCCATCGTCGGCTCCGTACGACTATAGACTTTTCTTACTTCTTTTTTTCGGAAAATAAGCAAGTATTTCATCAACCGGGGTGAAACTGGAGACCAGATAGTTAAACCTTCTGCAAAGTGCGCAACCTTAAGTGTTGTTGTGACACCTTTTCCAATCTATCCTATTTTCTTTATGGCAGTAATACTGGCCTTCTAAACTGCTGCTTCTCTATAAAGATTCCGAACATTCCCGATGCATATTCTTATTTTGCTCTTCCTCTTTTACTATATATCTCTTTTTAATGCGGAAAGACGTCTCTCCTATTTTCTCTTCTCCTGATACCTACCCGATATGTTACATTGTGGTGCCTGAACTTTACGAGTGTTAAGCCAAAGACATTCTCCTTTCCAAGTTAGGCATTAAAATCGCATAGAATAATTTTAATGTCATGTGCGGGATTCCAGTCATGCGTTTTTTCTAAGTGTCCCCAAAAACAATAATGGTCTGCTCGTCCTCGTCTACGGTCGGGGCATGGTCGCAGGTAAGACTGATATTGAAGCATTTATTTTCTACTCGAATTTAGCTAGACTTTCATCCACTTTGCTGAAACTGAAGACTAATTTTGTACTTCCGGCTAACATCAAACCCGAACATTCCAGATCCAGATTTAAAGATTATTGATCTTAATTGATCTTTAGAATTGTCTGTCTGTCGGGCTGTCTGGTTGGTACGCACGATAATTCTCGAACGGATCAACCGATTTGGTCCAGACTTTGCACATCGTAACCTTTCTTCAAAACATCGGTTTGGTTCGAATATGAACTAAACGAGCAAACCCGACTGATCCTCTTTTACTTATTTTGTTTATTCGTAGAATACTTTTATGGGGGTGGGTTACAAACCGGAAGTTCCTACTGATGAACGCGAGGCACATTTTAGTTCACAGCCTTTAACCGGTGTTAATATCAGCAGGTGGCACCGTGGTGAGTTGTCAACATAAGATGAAATACGGACCAAGATGGAGGAGGAGAGGAGATTTTCCACATTCAAAAATGCGATGTTCTCTTAAGGGGTTGAGCCGCAGAAGTTCTGGGTGAAAGGCGGATGTGCTTCTTTGTGAGATAAGAAGAGTGTTAATACTTTTCAATGTAAAACATAATAACACCTTCATCAAACAAAATAATTAAATTAAGTTACAGTGTTTTATTTATAAATGCACTAAAACGTAGAAAATCATTTTTCTCTTAGCCTCAATAGGTATTTTTTTCTTCGTGATGGGATCTCTCAAATAAAACGCTTGCCGTTTATTGCCATTTGATTTGTATTTGAGAGATCTCATCATGAAGAAGATTGTACATATTGACACTGTAACTTAAATTTTTAATTACTTCTTATTTTTAATTTTTTAGTAAATATATTTTACTATTCCGAAAAACCTCCACCGAACCTCCCAACAACCTCCTTCGAATTTCCCCCTATCAATTTGCCCTTTCCACCTTCAACGGAACGCCATAACCAAATTACAGTCAATTTAGATAAAAACGTCATAATACCTGAAATCGGGTGGTACCGCTATATGGGGGCTATAGGAGAAAATGGACCCATATTGGTTTTGGTTTCATATTCATGTATTGTCATCCAAATCTGAAAAGTGTGCAAAGTTTCAGTTCGATTGGTCAACTGCAACTGTGTTAAAAATTTACTAGATTTGAACTAAACAGCCACCCAAGAAAGTTAAATAAAATAATAAAAACACTATGCAAGATGACATTGATACTGCGGGTGTTAGTGAGATATTCCAGCATCGGTTTCTCTAAATATAATATTGTTTCTCAAAATTTTACTTGGCTCATAGAATAAGAAAAATATGGGCTTCATTACTAACATTAACCTTTCTACTTTACTTGCTGTTTCAACCCTTTTACGAATTTACTATGGATTTCCCACTGTCCCTTAAGAAAACATATTTATCCTCAAAAGGGGTTTCTCTTCACTCACTATTTTTCAATTATCCACCAGCGAAAAGAAATGCGTGGGCATAATGAAAATTTTAGCATTAATTAGTTAAAATAACAGCCTCCATTTCAAACCAGCAGACATCTAAAACAGCCTAACAGCGGCTAGTCATCTAAGTGTATGATAATAGGACTGGCAACTGGCTGATGGTTGGTGGAAAAGAAGTGGTCATAAAACTTCAACTAATTTTTAATTACATTACCAAAATGGATATTTCACGACTACAACCTGTCACTGGATAAGGCAAATGTATAATTTTACGAGAAATTACAATTGAAATTAGAAATTATAATGCCATACATTAGAGAACAAACAATGAAATGGGTTCAATGTAAAATGATGCAAGCTATCACTTGCTGGACATCTGGAAAGGATAATACTAAGCATTCCCGTTTTCCATCTCTCTAAGGTAAACAACAATTTAAGTTAAATTGAAAAACATTAATTGACATTTGGAATGATTATTATTATAAAATTCTATTTGGTAAATATTTTAAGAGAACTTTGTACATCCCCACTGCAATAACATTTGAGTTTTAAGCTTGCCAGGGTTTTGAGGCTTGTCTATGTGATTTTGAAAAAAAGAACAATCACATAATTTTTTTGTGACATCCACTAATTCGTTTAAAAAGTGTATTTTTTTGAAATTCCATCCTTTTGTGGTAAGTATTCTCAGCTGAATAACCAAAAATAAATGCAAACTTTGCATTTTGATATGTCGCCGAACAAAAAGGACAGCAGCGGACGGCTTACCAATCAAATAAAATATTTATTATTTAACCGTGTAATTATTTGGAAAATAAATAACGATATTTACATGAACATAACAATGCCAGTGGTGGCACAGTGTTTCAAAGACTAATTTAAATGGAATATTTCATCGAAGCTTTTTAACACCGTTGCTCGTTATGAGAGAATTTTGAGAGCCTAAAAGTTAAAAGTTAGAGTTGGGCAATTTAGTTCCTAGTTCACTGTACTAGTTCCAATACGTATGAGTAACGCCATAAAGTCTAACGTGTGATATTAAGTATACGCAGTTTGTTCATACAAATAATGTAGGTCATTGGAACTGGGCAGTGAACTAGATAGTTCCATATATAATAATAATTGTTCCACAAACATCCCTGAGGGGATGCTTCTCTTATATCAATGAGTGCACCCCGATTCATATTAGCTCAATGATATGGGACCTACTGTTTATCGCCGTGTCCGAACGGCGTGTCTTATGACACCACTTTGTAGAGAAGTTTTACATGTCTGAAATACTCAGGAAATGTCGCCAACATTACATATTTTATTTGACACAACTCAAGTAAAAGTAATTAATCACGGGCGAGATTATATTAATAATAGTGCTGCAATTATTTTGGTACATCTTTCCTCTCAAGTGAACGATAAAAACTGGACCTTCGGTTAGTAACCCCTGTAAAAAATATGACTTTGAATGAGTGACTTATGAGATGGAAGATCAAAAGGAACGGTCTTGACCGGCTTTAACATGGCAAAGCCCAGGATTTATCTTAGTCCCTCTTTCATCTCAAGTGGACACTGACCTCCCCTTGGTGTCACCTGGAGAGCTGCCTTTAACACCCGTTAAATGTATGCGCGTTCACCCATAAGAACGTTAAAAACTTGGGTTTGGGCGTCGGCTTAGTAATCCTCCCCTAGAAAAAGCAGCCTACTATGAAAAAAGAAAAACAAACCCCTTTAAAGTTGACGAACCCCGCAACGTTTTAAGGACCATGATCTGTGAAGCTGGACCTGGAATGTTCGCATTCTTTACAGAGAAGGTGCAGTTTACGCACTTGCAGATGTACTTGAAAAGGACAAGGCCGACATTACTACCATACAGGAAATACGATGGAATGGGAAAGGCGTCACAACAACACCTAAAGGTGACACACTGCATTATAGCTACAATGACATAAAGCATGAGTTTGGTTGCGGATATATAGTTGGTCGGAGGTTAAAACATCTGGTCTCCAGCTTCACCCCAGTGAATGGAAGACTCGCTGCAATTCGATTAAAAACAAAATTCTTCAACATCAGCTTTATTTACGCTCATGCCCCCACTGAAGACAAGGACGAACAGACCAGAGATATATTTTACGAGCGCTTAGAAGAAACGTATGACCGTTGCACTGCCCCTGACATTAAAATTATACTAGGCGATTTTAATGTCAAAATTGTAAAGGAGAATATCTTTAGCCCAACAATCGGGAAATTCAGTCTCCACAGTGAAACATCTGACAATGGTACGAGGCTGATAGACATCGCAGCGGCAAAAAGTATGGTAGTTAACAATAGCACATTTAAGCATCTCGATATTCATAAGGGCACCTTGCTGCCTCCAGATCAAAGAACAAGTAATCAAGTTATCCATGTTGTGATAGATGAAAGACATTCGTCGAGCGTGTTGGATGTAAGATCGTTCCGAGGAGCAAACATAGATTCGGACCACTACCTTGTTGCAGCAAAGGTACCTACCCGTCTAAAAGTTGCAAATAAAACACGAACAGATACAACGCGGAAGTTGGACATCGATAGGGTGCAAACACAACAGATAGCCACAGCATATTCCACCCAACTGGCCCAATTGCTTAATGAAAGCACTCCTCGCCCCGATAACATATCAGCACAATGGCAAAATATTGCCCACTCCATGCAAACAGCCGCAAAATCAGTACTTGGATACCAGAGACCTCCACCAAGGAATTCATGGTATGACCAGGAGTGTCGTGCTGTTATCGAAAAGAAAAATGCAGCATATAGGGCTACTTTACAATCAGTAGCAACGCGTAGCGCACGAGAGAGGTATCGGGAGAAACGTCTTTTCCGCAGGAAAAAGAGAGAGATGGGAAAAAGAGGAAGCGAGAGTGTGAACAAATCGAGATGTACAGAAGACAGAATGGAGTCCAAAAATTCTACCAAAGAGTGAAACATCAAACTGATGGCTTTGGAACTGCACATCCTCCTTTAGAGACCAACAATGTAATCTGATAACTGATACAGATAGTGTTCTAAGGATATGGAAAGAGCATTTTTCCAAACTGTTGGTATCCAATAGTAGAGAAGTCGACGAAGATAACACAGATCCAATCGCAGAAGATGGTGTTGAATGTATTCCACCCGGCCAAGATGAGGTAAAAACAGCAATAAGCCGGCTGGAGCATAATAAGGCAGAAGGGGCCGATGGCTTACCAGCCGAGCTGTTCAAAAACGGAGGCGACACGCTGATAAGGTGTATTCATCAGCTAGTAAGCACAATCTGGCAGGAAGAACGAGTACCCGACGATTGGAACCTGAGCATCCCGTGCCCTGTCCACAAGAAAGGAGGTAAGACTGTATGCTCTAACTATAGGGACATAAGTCTTCTCCCTATTGCATACAAGATAGTGTTAGGGATAATATGCGAACGACTAAAGCCTATGGTCAATGAAATAATTGGGCCATACCAATGAGGCTTTGGACCTGGCAAATTCGCCATCGACCAGATATTTACCCTGTGACAAATCCTGTAGAAGACACAAGAGATGCAGATAGACACTTACCTCTTATTTGTCTATTACAAAGCAGCCCGCTACGTTCAAATGTATTCCAAGCCACGTCTGAATTTGGTGTCCCTGCAAAGCTCATTCGGCGTTGTAGAATGACATTAACTGATACTTGGTACTTAGTTCAAATCGGACAGAACCTCTCCGAAGAGTTTAGTACCAAAAGAGGTTTCAGAGAAGGTGACGTCCTCTCGTGTGACCTTTTCAACATTCTGCTGGAAAAGGTTATACGAGATGCGAAGGTAAAAAGAAGTGGAACAATATACTTAAACAGCCATATGTTGCTTATGTCGACGACATTAACATCATGACACCTTTGCAAAAGTCGAAAGGGAATCTGCTAAAGTCGGTCTGGCAGTAAACGGCGATAAAACCAAGTTGATGGTATCGACGCGTAATACGTCCACAGATCTCGCACCAATATATACAAACAGCTATATATTACTTGTTTATGCCGATGACATTGATATCATAGGTAGATCGGTAAAGGAAGTAACTGATACCTTTGAAAAAGTCGAAAAGGTATCTTCTAAAGTGGGTCTGGCGGTAAACGGCGAGAAGACCAAGTTAAGAATAAGAATAGTGTTGGCCAACAGATGCTACTTCGGACTGAGCCAAACGAAAACAACGCTTTAAAAAACACTGATACTACCTGTGCTGATGTATGGTTCCGAAGCCTGATTACTTGCGCAGGTAGGCAAGGCAGTGCTTGCTGTGTTTGAGAGAAAAATTCATCGAAAGATCTATGGACCTATCTACGTTGACGGTGAATATCGACTTCGTGTGAACCACGAGCTGTATCTGCTGTACAACGACATCAGTATAGATAAACGTATCGAGATGCAACGATTGCATTGGCTAGGCCATATCATAAGAATGAGCGATGATGAACTCGCTAAAAAGGCGTATAAATACATGCCACATGGCGGTGCACGCGGAATTGGCAGGTCTAAGCTTAGATGGAGCAAACAAGTGGATGGAGAGATGAAAAGGCGCGGTATTGCAGAAAGAGAAGCAGTAAACAGAGAGAGAGAGAGTTGGATATCTTTTCTTAGCTTGGCTTATGGAACAAATGTTCTGTAATGGGCCAGCTAAGTAAGTAAGTATGAAAAATCAAAGAAAAATAACAACAAATGACCCCCGAAAATGTTTTAAGGACCATGATCTGCGAATCTGCACCTGGATTGTTCGGTTTATTTATAGAAAAGGTTCAGTTAAGGCACTGGCTGATGAACTTGCAAAGTAAAAGGCGGATTCTACTTGGATAGATAAAGACTTCACAATAACACCTAAAGGTGCACTATAGCTGACATTAGTTCTTCAAATCAAAGAATCTAGGAATCGATCACTCGAAAATCGACTTGCGTATCCCTATATTAGACCTTACCCGGCAAAAGAAATTAATACAGATAAGATACACGGTGTCATATAATTATGCCTAAGAAAGTTGATGAACCCGAAGTTGAGTAATAGTAAATGTCCTCAAATTATCGTTAACCACTCGTGTTGTATCAGAAGCTTACTAAGGCCAGGGAAGGATGCCGGCAGAGACGAATCATTCAGTCGGATTTCCTTTTTGTCACCAGTAGCGAGTTGCTCAACACCAACATAGATTCGGAAAAATTCAATGTCCCGTTTCCGGCCACTAAATACTCTAAGATATTGGGTGTAACCTACGATAGCATGTTTAAGTCAAGCCACTGCTATTTGAGACAAGTACTTGGGAAATAAGATATGTGGTGCCATTGTGATATGGAAATTTTAGCGCTACGCAGGTGGAAGAATATTCAAACCTCTCAGAATGCCGACATGAGGAATGCAACAGGGTACTCCTCAAAACACTAAGGAACCATCTTCATGTCGAGGCGAAGACTTTACCAGTGCATCAGCACAACAATTTGTTGAAGATACAGTAATTGATTGGGTGTTAAGCCATTAGCATATCCGCCACAATATTCTAGACAGATTTCAGCTACCTAGGTACGTTATGAAAGATCTTCGTGACCTGTATGGGGTACAAATGTACACACGGGAACCTAGTAGCTACACAGTAAGTTCCAAGATGTAGTATAAATGCCATACTAGGAAACAACCACCCATCCATTGCAGGCAGCCCCCAAGGCAAACACGAGTGGAATGTATTGGGCCCGCATTAACAGCAGGTAAACCCACTCTCCTGTCTTCATTTTTATACCCTCGGCATTTATGCTAACGAGGGTATATGGGCAATATTATTGAAAATTTAACATCGTTGAAGCCTAGGTTTACCCGTTTATAACTCGCGAATAGTGGTTGTATATTGTACAATTTACATGCTTTTGGATAAAATGAAATGTTTTTAGACTTGGCAAAAAATATTGGCCTTCAAGGTTGATTTGCGTGGAAGCTGTGGCTATATTTATGTTAAAAAATGGGTAAAAATGGGTTGAAGCCAACGTGTCTTTTTTTGTTTTCTCTCGATTTGTGATTAAACCCCACTTTTCACGATTTTCCCGTTAAAGTAAAAGTAGAAGGCAACTAAATAAGGATCATCTCACTAGTGTATAACTTCTCAAAATTTGATCTGCGTCTACCATTAAATGATGCTGACATTTTGAAGCCAGATTTTAAGTGTTTTTTGAAATTTTCTTATAATTTCGTTCCGCAAACAGGTTTTTCAAAAAATCATATATAGGATTGTAGAACTCGCGATTTTGAGTTATTTGATAGATGTGTCGTGAATGTAGCCTACACAGCTTCAGAGAAATCTGTATCCAAATAGGAAAATTTTGTGCGAACAAATTTCTAAAAATAATATATTTCGGGTCTAATTTGTACAATTGGCATTCGATTTACTCGTGCATGATTGCAAATTTTGGATTTTTACGTTGCGGATCTAATAAATCATTATTCGTTAAAATCCATCTACTAAAACGCGATATAGGAGAAATTCCAAGGTAGGAAAATCACCTAATATTGTTTTTGAAAATATCGCGCATTTTATCGCGTATTCTGTCGGCAGCTTGCACTGCTATGAAAAAACTAGTGCAGGATCTTCCTTTTTGCGGAAACAAAGATTTAAAAACTTCACTGATAAGGGAACTACATTCATTTTATCCCAAAAATAGTGTGTGATGCTACATCCACGGTTCTTGACTGATTGCCTTGAAATAGGTATATACCGATGCAGATTTTCATGGTGACACTAAAACCGGATGCGGAACGAAATTGTATGAACTTTGGGAAAATTAGCGATGTTTTATAGGTTTTTTAATGCTAAGATGCAGCCGATGCTACATCTTAGCGTCCAAATTATATTTCGAAAAATATATACAAATTAAAAGATATGGTCTTGCTGTACATGAAAATCACATGCGGACAAAACGATTTTGATAATTACGCGATTTACACATATTTTAATAACGCATATAAGTTAAAGCGGTTAATTTGAACTCTGTTTCCGTTTAAGAAGTCTAATGATTTATTTCAACAACCCGATAACTTTCCTCAATGGGAAACCTTCTATGTGAATGTAGATAAAGCAAAATCCAAACATTTTCTTGGGAGTTTCAAGAAAAATAAAAGAAGTACTCTTATAGAATTTTTCCAATATTTTCGACTCTAAAATGCGTGTGAAAACTATTATTCCAAACCAAAATTAATTTTTTGTAACACAAATATGTGCTTATTTTGGCTATAATATCCTAACTACTATCCCGATGATTATAAGTTTGGTCTCATTTGATTCCCCGTGAAGTATTTATTTAAAACTGTTACCTTTTTGTAATTTTTGACGGGTATATGGAGCTATATTTTCAAAAAATTCGGATTACATTTAAAATTTTGTCAATTTTTTGTAAATTCCGCGAATGCTGAGAAACATTTTACAAGTATTATGCATTCTACTTAATGACGTCACTTCGTGATAACTTTTTAGTGACAATTGTGCTCAATAAAATAATTAGCGTGTTTCTAATAATTTTTTCTTAAAAGCAGAAGTAAAACCGCGATAACATTTTTCCGCAACAACCAAAAATTTGCTCGCGAGCGGATTTGTACTGGGGAATTTTTTCTTAACCTATGTACCAAAAATCGTTAATGTAGCGCGAAAAGAAAAAATTCAATTTTTTGGAAATGGAATATGAAATAATTGGCAGTTTTGCCCATATACACTTTGCACATCTTGAAATTTCTACCAGGCATAAATGAGGTTCCAATATGGACTCTAACGGTCCACTCCTTCGGGTACCTCCCACACAAAATTTCGGAAAGTTCAGTTAGGACCTGCTCTCGGATGGTTTTGATTTTTTATGTAGCATCTTGTATTCACTGCCCCCATTAAGACAAAACAAGTTTCATCAGGGCAAGTCCAAACTTCCTCAGAAAAGTGTCCGAAAACTGTAAAAAAACCCTACGGTACCATGTGTAGTGGTTGGAGCGCTCGATAACACTCGAACGGATCGGCCGATTCGAACAAAAATTTGGCGTTCATAAAATTTTGTCCAATCTTAGTATAAGTTCGAAGATAGGCCATATCCGTCCACTCCTTCAGGTACATCCCACACAAAAGTTCAAAACTTTAGGCTTAAATGGTGCGCACGACAACTCTGAAAGGCAGTAACCGATTTGATCCATACATTTCTTATCATAAAATTTACGGGACATAGATCAGGTTTGAATATGGACTATATAGGTTCACTCTTTGTGTACCTCCCACACTCAATTTGAAAAAAGTGCAGTTTGAGGACTGTCCTCGAATCGTTTTGCTTCTTTTTGAAACAACTTGTATTCGCTGCACCCATTACGACAGCACACATTTTTTCAGGGGCAAGTTCATTCTTTCTGAATAAAATGTTCCGTAAGCTGTAAAAAAACCCTATGATTAGCCGAATCCGTTCAAACTCTGGGCTTCGGATCCCTTTAATTTTTTTTTTTTGTAACAACTTGTATTCGCTTTTCCTATTACGACGGTACATGTTTTTTCGGGGGCAAGTCCTTACTTCTTGAGGTAATGGTCCAAACGTTCCAAAAAGCCTGGCGGCACCAACTGAACTGGGTAGTACGTGTGTGTGTTACTTCTTTTCTTTTGGGTATTTCTCTGTCGGCCTGATACTTTTTACTTGTTTATGAATAAAGGAAGTGCAGGTTGCAGGATTTTTGAATCTGGGTACAGAAAAACCAGATAACTGAAAACCATAAACCAATGAAAATATCAGGGTTGCCATAACAACATAAAATTATCCCAAGAGTTTAGGGATCTCATTGAACTAACAAAAGCTTCACAGAAAAGCCTAAAAAATCTATGCTTATTGTTTTTATATTTTAAGAATCAACCTGCTCCACTGTTTTAGATTTACTATAAATTCTTGCCAATGTTTCATGTGTCAATTTGGCATCATTTGAAATGAACCACAAACAAGACAAAAAAAAAACAACATTAAACTTCCACCAATGTTGCATAGTTCGTGCGGTGGTATTGTTTTTTTGTGATTTGCATTGAACGCGAATGAATTTTTGCTGAATTATGCATTTCCTTTCGGAATTTTCCATAAAATGAGTTACGTCGGTATGTATGTACGAGTTTTTTTGTTGGGATGCCTTTTAGCAGAATTAAAAATATTTTTTCTGCTTATTTAGCTGATTTTCTCGTTGACTGGTGGTTACATTGGATATGTGTCTGTGTGTGTGCTCGCGCGGTCGAAATAAAATAAAAAAATAATAAAAGCTCAGAAATTCTACTGTTTAAATACGTTTATAATTGAAGTTTTTACAGACAGCTGAGGTTTGTCATTCTCTCGTTTTGGTTATAAATTGCTACCCGAAACATATTTACATAGTCTACTTCTTATGCCAGATATCTCTCATTCTCATAGAGCGAACTAGGCACAAAAGTGGGAGTAACGGATGCCAACTCAAAATCAGACGGAAATATCATCCATTTTACAGGAAACGGATAATGATGTGTTGTAGCCAGCCAATAGTTGAATGTGCATTTGTACACACACATGTCTCGATGTAAATGTGTTGGTTTCAATGTAATATGAATTTGTTTGTAATTTTGTGTGTGATTATGTCTGTGTGTATTTTTGTGGTATTTTAAAGCATCGAAAAAGTGAGTCGTTTGATATGTTTTCTCTGCTATCTGTTTTATTCGTGTTTAATTGTATTATTTAACAAACATATATGTAGTTATGTATATCATTTATATGAGGGTCTGTGTGGGAAGTGACTGTCATCAAGTCTACGGAGCCATGATTCTTTTAGTAAGATTCTTTCTAGAGTTTTCAAGCAAAATCGCAAAAACCTAAAAATGTGAACTTTGACCGTGATTTATTTAAACATCCCTCCAGCGATATTATCTTGCTTTTGGATTTTTCTCATCTATAAACATTGCTGTTTCAGAATCCGTAAAAACTTCCCAGGTGTAAGCGATTTTTATTTAAAGTTAGTTGAGGCGGACCGTACATGACATTCTTTTAGGACAATTTTGTAGAGAGGACAATTTTGTAAAGGACAATTTTGTAGAGAGCACCTTTTCGATAGGACTTGCGGTTTTCAAGCTAAATCGCAAAAACCTAAAAATGTAAACTTTGACCGTTATATAAAAATCACTCCAGCGATTTTTCCTTGTTTTTTGATTTCTCTCATCTATTAATATTGTAGTTTCAGAATCCGCAAAAACTTCCAAAAACTTCCTTTCATTTAAAGTTGGTTCAAGAGCACCTTGTAAGCCGCATAAGAGCGCTTTCGTCCATCATGCAAAATATGGAGTCACAAATTTTTTCAGCCAGTGCTGTACAACTTTACGTAGGACGAAGTGCAGAAACTCAAGATAACCATTGTAATCCTTTAGTACAAGACGGTTATTGTCCTCCCGAAAATGGCCCCGGCTGAAATGTCAGGAGTTATCATCTTGATTTAGAGAGGTCCAACCTTACTAGAAAGAACCCCTAGATTAGCAAGCCTATATAGCATGTTTGAAGAATATACCTACCGATGCATTCATTGATGCCATAAACAACTATCGTATGAATGAAATCCTCGGAGTACATTCCCCATCTTTCGCACCTAAATAACGTGAGCTGCCACGACAACCAGAGAACAATCCATCCGTGGCAGTTTCTTCGATACCGGATTGACCCGAAACCACACAATATCAGTGTTCCGGCCAGCGGATGCCACTTCAGTGTACACATTTTTTATTTGTATAACTTTCCTGTGTTGGGAGCAGCATATCCCGGAATGCCTGCTCCGGACTCTTTTGTTCTGTTTTTTTTTTTTTTTTTGGATCGGAGGAAAACCGAAGACCAATTTATATGTGTTCAATTTGTCACATTCGCATCCATCACACTCAAACTTCGGTGAGATGCAATAGATGCCGGGAGTGGGTGCCTTTAAGAGGTTGTTCTGGACTTGTTCATGCAAGGGATTACGACAGAGACTATCATCATAAGTCCTTGGAAACGGCAAGAGCGGTATAGTACTGGATGAGCAGATTAATAGCTCAACATTTTACACGATCAGTGAGAACGCCCCTACTAGAATTAGCGGAGATTATCGAAGTGCGCCAGATATAACCATCGTGTCATCTGGTCTGACAGTGACGTCACCTGGCAACCCATTGTTTCTCTTGGCTCAGACCATTTTCCCATAATTGTCTCCATCAGCAGATCGCCAGATTTCAGCACCTCTGAACGCTACACTTTCATCAATCATGAGAAAGCTAATTCGTCTAGTGTCAGAGAGTTCAATAATCACCGCTGCAGAGATCTGCCCAACCCTTCTGATTTTCGGGCAGAAAAAATAATGTTTCGAGACACCATCACAGCTGCATCCACTCGCCATATACCTCAAATGGTCGAATTCCCAAAGTAAGGCCAAACTTGCCAGCAGAGGGGACGATATTTGCAAATGAGCGCTTCGTCATGCCAATCTGAGTTACCCCTGAGGCAGCGAGCTGACACTGGAAGTTAATATCATCTGAAGATTAGAAACATTTCAGCCGGAAGAAGTGAATTGTGGGCATTGGTTGAGTCACTCTCATACCTTGGAAAGAAGGAAGATACGACCACCGTCACGTTGCGCGATGTTATGATCCGAAGAGGTGCGAATTATTTTAATCGACAGTTTGTCGAGAACCCCGGGAGTGACAGAGCGAAGAGAAGAGTGGTACGTGGCATTAGATATCTTACTGCCGAACGTGAAGAACCACAATTTACAATGGATGATGTTACAAATATCATCAGCAACTCTATATCATCCAAAGCTTTGGGCCCCGATAGAATTTTCATGGTAATTCTGAATTACCTGGATGATCTGGGATTTGAGTATCTAGACAAAGGGACATGGTGGTTCGTACGGACCGGTTTCGCTTTTGTCGCCGTAGCAAAGAATCTTGAGGCTTTATTCCTCCCAGCGTCATAAATATGTAGCTAAGCAGTTGCCGATCATCATCATGGGCCTCTCCAGGACTCAAGCAGAGCAAGCCGTGAGGTAGAATAGTGAGTGTGGCGCTTGACTTAAAAAAACCTTTTATACTGTCAAGCACTCCACACTGTCTGAAGACATAGATCGGACTATACTCTGGTCAAATTTAAAACGTTGGTGGGGTATTATCTTCGGAACTGTTTAACCTCAACCTTTCTGTGGTAAGATACGCGGCCAAGTATGGTGCATGAATATAAGTGCAACTCTATTTAAAAATATTCAAACGTGCCAGAATGCTACCCGGCAACTGCAACAGGGTGCCTCGACCTATCTTCAGTAGACCAGCTACATGAAGAGACAAATATTCTTCCACTACAGCAACATAATGACATGCTTTCGTGGCAGTACTTGCTCGGGTGTACCGTGAGATCCATCCTAATCACCATATGACGGGTAGGAATCCCCACCCCGGCATATGAGGAGAGATCTTCATGATCTACGAAGATAGGTCCAACGTTACAAAAGAGAAACCTTGATCGACAATAGTATCAAGTAAATTTAAAAGACATTCAGACGGATACATTCGCAGATGCCATAAACAACTATCGTGTGAATGCGGTCCTCGAAGAACATCCCCATCTATCACATCTGAGGAGCGTCCGCCACCACTACAAACCAGAGTAGTTCTGGCTCAACTACTTTAAGGATGGCTCAACCTTAAAAATTCCATTTTCATTTATACCACCGTCCACACTACGGGGCTTGGATTTCTTGTTCTCGAATTCCACCTATGTTTTATTATTTATTGCTCTCGCGCCGATTAGAAGACGCATACTGCCGTACAAATTTCCTTAAATTTATTACGATCTAATGATATTGCTTTTACTTGGGACCAGCTAAGGTTCTCGTTAACAGATTTTATTTCATCCAACCCATCTTAATTTTTACTAGCCATTTCTTTTTCGATTGGGATTTGTTTGCATCTTCTATGTTATTCGGAATTTGAGATCCAATTATCAGGCCACCATATATGTAAGATGTGCCTTAATCAACGGTTAACAAAACATTGTAATTTATTTGACCCTCTGGTGGATGCTAGCTATGTTTCACGTCCGTATAAAAGTATGAATTTTATGTTTGAGTTGAATATATACATTTTTGTCGAAATTGATAACTGTCGGGAGCCCCATATTTTCCGCAGTTTAGCAAAGGCACCTTTAGCTAGTCTGGCTTCGATGTCGGACTGGGTGCCACCATCTGCTGTTATTTCAAAGGTATGTAAAGCTGGTTCCATCGTCGATTAGTAATTATTCGTTTTTCTTATGATTTCAATTACAATTTTATTACAATTTATTCTCGGCGCAGTAGGTCGTTAACATAAGGCACAACCTGTTTGATAGGGTTGTACAGGCACACCTGAGTTGTCTGTTGACCGTCCTACCATGCGAAAACAGACGTCAGTTGTAGACGCTCCAATGGAATATAGACGCTACGCTGTGGACTGTTCTTAGCTTCAGTGCTCACCTTCAACCTTACCGACATGGGATGCCCTACCACAACACAAAATGCAGATCTAGCGTGCAGAAAATAAATATACATGTTTTGTTGTAATTATGATAAGAATAGCTTTAGATAGACAATTTTACTTCATTTATTGATATATTTTGTTGATTTGTATTTTTTATATATTTTTTTGGTATAACTCCCATAGGGCAATATCTACCGATTTATGTAATTTTGATGATTTTAGCCGCATTATCCAACTGAAATGGCTGAAATTTGGCATTTAGTCTTCGTTGGTGGTATAAAACATTCCGACAGAGAATTGTCGGTACAGGTCCACTTTTTGGTATAGCCCCGTAGAAAGGTACCGCCCGATTTTGGTAGTTTTGAAGATTTTAGCCGCATTAACCAACTGATATGACTGAAATTTGGCATTTAGTCTTCGTTTGTGGTATAAAATATTCCGAGAGAGAATTGTCGGTACATGTCCACTTTTTGATATAGTCCCCATAGAAAAGTACCGCCCGATTTTGATGATTTTAGCCGCATTACCCAACTGAAATGACTGAAATTCCGCATTTAGTCTTCGTTTGTCGTATAAAATATTTCGACAGAGATTTGTAGGTACATGTCCACTTTTTGATATAGCCCCCATAGAAAGGTACCGCCCGATTTTCGGTATTTTTAAAATCTCACTCACATCATCCGACCGAAATAGCTGAAATCTGATTTGAATGTACATAATTTATGGTAGATGGTATAATAAGATATACCGAAGGCTGAGGTTAGCTCAGCCGTTTCCAGGGTCGAATTAAGGGCCCACGAACCTTAAGTAAGAACAACAGTTAATTGTGCTTCAATGCTTTATTGATACAATTACGTATATATTAATATTCAATGGTTTTGAGATTAGTCGGGGATGTAGTGTATATTGATGGGATGATGCTACGAACAATCTCGGATGGATGCTTGTCGGCCCGATGATGATCGGTTGTGGGGATGCGATTAGTGATAGTCGGTTGGCTGTCGGCTCGACAGTCGTCGGATATGTGGATCGGCTCGGTGATATTCGGTTGTTGGTTGCTCGTCGGCAATCGTCGGATGTGTTGCTCGGCTCTGGGTAATCGAATGCCGTCCTATACGGTCGGTTCGTTGGTAGTCGTCGGGTGTGTTTGCTCGGTTATGGGGTGCTCGGATGCTGTCGGCTTGTTAGTAGTTGTCGGCGATATTCTTCTCGGCAGTACTTGGCTGTTGACGGTCGGTTCTGCTACTCTGCAAAGAGAAGAGTCGGAAATGGTTAGGTAACGGAGCGAACGAATCGACAGGAGCGAACGAATCGTCAGGAGCGAACGAGTCGACAGGAGCGAACGAATCGACAGGAGCGAACGAATCGGCAGGAGCGAACGAATCGACAGGAGCGAACGAGTCGACAGGAGCGAACGAATCGACAGGAGCGAACGAATCGGCAGGAGCGAACAAATCGCAAGGAGCGAACGAATCGCAGGGCCGACGGCTGTTGCTATGTTCGGTTCAAGTGACTGCGGAAAATGCCACACGTCTTATCTTGTACTTCGTTTAACGCCAGCACTCGACAAATTCAGCGACGAAAACTAAACATCTTATCCATCTGGGTTTACGGAGTGAATGAGAATTATTTGTAAGGCGAGACAATCAGGAAATACACTGAATTTTAAATAGTGTATGAAGGGAGGTGCAATTATGCGTGAAGTTGGCATTATGCATGCGCTGATAAGGTAGTTTTGTATTGATACTGGATGTAATATCAGAGGGGCGGTTTTGCAATGTAGCGGTCACGTTACAAAGAGCTCAAAATCACCCCATTCTGAACTTTTTTAGGAATAAAAACTTGTATTTAACTTGTATTTAAAAGCTAAACTCGACTAATTTCAATACCAAACCTCTATTTTAATTGAAGCATTTACAAAAATGTACCTTACATTTATTTACCCCGAAACCTCTAAATTAAAATAACTTATAGGTTACAAAACTATTTAATTTTTTTAAATACCATTACGGTATATCAAAAATAGGAAAGATTCCGCAATAATATATTCACTGAATTCACAAGTCTATCACAATTTTAAAACTGAAAAAAGTAATCGTTAACATTGTAAAAAATATCAATTTTATATGCACCGTTATTTCGTTCTGACTAACTACTTCTAATTATTAAATATGCCGTTGAGTACAGTTAACACTCTACTTCGATACTGTACTAGCTTTTCATAGTTTTCTTCAAGTCCATTTTTTGATTTTCTGCACGCTACATCGGTATTTTTTCCCACTGTGCGCTACCGCCGGCATCGTTTTTAGGTTCATTGCACTTACTAGGCCCCTCAACGTGTCGAGGTGACAGTCCCTCAATGGGGGACACGTATGTATGGTGTCTACAAATATAATTGTTTATATTGGACGGATGAAAAACTGCTCGATATCCTGAAAAAGCACTTGACCAGATTAGAGGCCATTGAAATATTTCTATTGCACGGCTTGTTCTTATTGAGTCTCGACTAATATTTGTGGGGATTTAGTGAAGCGCTTTTGTAGACCTGTGTTGCTTACGGAAACCTATGTTGATGGTCGGCAACAGAATAGCCATCTCTGGCACTGGGGAGCAGAAATACGTAGAGTAAATAAATGTTGGTCAATAGTTAAGTCACTCTCGAACCCTGGGAAGAAGAAAGCTAGGGGCTCTATCACGTTCCAGGGACTTTTTCACAATCCCAGCCCAAGCTGAATCTCCATGGGTTGAATTGCCTTTCGATCGTCTATATCAACTTTTCATTATATCTGTCGTGGACCTCGAAACTGATATTTTAATATGTCTAACATTTCCTAAAATTCTGTTTAGCTACTCGTATCGCTTCTTTCAAATTTTAAATGTTTTAGTATCATTGCATTGTAATGAATATGTATGCTACTGGACATCACTTTTTTCCATACATACATATGTATGTATGTGTTTGGATGTCTGTGTGTGTGCGTGCGTTTGTACAATTATTTAATATGCACATTTTAATATAGTATTTATTAAATTTCATTTTTGTATTAATAAACAAAAATGTCAAGCAATTTGATATTATTGCTGTCGTTGCAATTGTCCATTTGCCCATTCGTCCTAGTCGATTTCGGTGTAGCTGTTGTTGTTTGTGTTTTTGTATGTAGTTCAACTTTCGTTCGTTAGTTGCCTTTGTACCACGTTGTCTGTTGCTGTGCTGCGTTGCTGCTGTCATGTTATCATTCGCAGCAAGTGGGCTTTTAGCCAAGTAATGTTAACTTTGTGTAATGCAATCCTAGGCCATATTGGCCAAATATGAGGAATGTATTTTAATTAAAGTTGTAAATGCTGACATTTATTTTTTTTTTGTTTTTTTAATTTTGTTTGTTTGGTTGAATAAAAAAAAACAACAACTAAGTGGACATCATTAAAACGGAAGCTAAGGGAATTATTTTAGACAGCAACTCCAAGCTCCAACTGGGAGGATGAGAATAAGAGTGTTTTTTTTTTTGTGAAAAAAGTTTTATGAACAAAGTGTCAAGCAAGCGATTATGGCAAGTGTCAAATATTCTCACGAAATAATATGCAGCGAATTATGTTATTACAAGTATTCAAATTATTACTTTACGAAATGTTTATGCATTCGAAAATTTTTTCCATGAAGCAATTGTCAGCTATAGGAAAAAAAATATTTTTTTTGGTTTGAATTAAATATGGGTTGAATAATGAATAATAAATTAACCATATTTCAGTTTGTAACCCATTTGGCACAAGAATCAAATGGTCTTCTTAATAAATTATCAGAATGACGCTCGCGGTCTTAAACAACTCCGGTGGTAACGCATCAACGCCGTGCTGCCTTATTGGTTTTCTGCCTACTTTCTCAGTCGTCATCGGTATGGCTAGGCGATTGATGTCGCGTCATCATTTAAACCACTACTACTATACTTCTAATCACAGCTTCTAAAAATATTTTTCCACCATATCTGTATCAAGTACCAGATCATCTTGATCATTTCTACAGAAGGGTGAAGCTTTCCCTTTAATATTTTGTCTCGTTTGTATCCATTCTAACTACTGCACATCTCGATTCTACTCCAATCCATCATTTTCATTTTTCTGTAGAAAATAATTTTTTCCGTTCTTTTTCTCCTCCTCCGTGTACACAATGTATATATTTGTATGGTTTTTATGTCTTGGGAGCAGCATATCCCGGAGTGTATACTCCGGATTCTTTTGGTCCGTGCCGGGACGGTGAAAAACCCAACATCAGTATGGATGTGCTCAGTTTGTCACATCCGCATTCACCACACTCAAACTTCGGTGAGATGCAACAGATGCCGGGATTGGGTACATCTCTATGGTGTTGGAGGCTGCGTGAACACAGTCCCCAGTGAATCACCATCGTCATCTGAATACGAGACTCCGCCGCAGTCCCCCCACACCAGCCGTTGTAATCCTTGAAAATGCATCCTTTTTACAATTTAATTGCTTCAGACATCAAACAAGATCGAGGATAATGGATTTAATGATTCAGAAGAATATCATGGTCGCGGCTAGGGATAAGTAACGGAAATCGATTTTTCGACTTTTCGATTTTGGTCTAAAACTAAAAATGCGATTTTTCGGTCTGGCGATTATTTCAGTTGTCTTAAAATTCGACTTTCGCCTTTTCGTCGATTTCCGAGTTTTCTTCTGAATTTGGAAACCCGCAAAAAGTGTAAAACCTAACCTTAGTCCCGACGTTGCAGGAAACCAACCTCAACAGCAACTGAAGCTCGTCGAGCACTCACCGACACCAAATCGCACCAGAAGACGAATACGCCGAGCTTCCCGTGTCTTTAGACCAAATACAGACCCAGCCACCATCACAACGGATAATGTGACTACAGGCATAAAATCCGCCAAGAGCTCCACTGCAATTGGTCCGGATGGTCTGGCTACGGAGATGCTGAAACACATTGGACAACATGGCGCAAACTACCTTACTTGCACCTTTAATCTATGTTTCAGCACCTTCGAGGTCCCAGACATGTGGAAACTCGGAAAAATGGTTCATGTACAAAAACCAGGCAAACCTGCCCACATGGGCAATTCATACAGCCCTGCCACTCTTCTATCGCCAGTCGTGCAGATACTCGAGTCCATTATCCTACCGTACTTCTCTTCCACTTTGCTGATCATCAACACGGATTCAGATCTGGAAGGAGCACTACAACAGCTCCCAGTGAAGTCACGACAAGGAAAACAGAAGGACTGAATAGCAGAAGACCACATAAAATAACCATACTAGTGGCTCTGGACCTGTGAAAAGACTTTGACACGGTTAATCATACCACTCTCCTGAGGGACGTGATGGAAACATCACTCCCTAACTACCTCAAGAGATGGTTGGTTAACTATATGACAGCTAGACAGTCCTACGTGGAATTTCGTGGACACCAAATCCCCAGCAAGGAAGAACAAGCAGGGAGTACCTCAAGGGTTCGTACTATCTCCGCTTTTCTTCAATTTGTATGTTTCCAAGGCTCCCAACCCACCCTATAACGTCCACCTAATATCGTACGTTGATGAATGCACGGTAATGTCACTGGCAACAACATTCAAGATACAGAGGCACACGTAAATAGTTACCTCCCAAGCCTCAAAGATTTCTTCGAAGACCGTAACCTGCAGTTATCTGCCTCCAAGTTCTCAGCCAGCATCTTGACATCGTGACAAAAGAGGTCAACGCAAAACAAGATATCCATATCCGCGGACAGGTCATCCCAACAATCAAAAAACCCAAAATATTGGTGGACTTTTTACAATATGTACCTCTTTTGTAAACATGCAGAGATCGTGGCTGAGAACGGAACAAAATCCTGGGGAAAAGGAACAAAATCCTTAAAGCACTTTCAGGCAGCACAAAGGGGAAAGACAAAGGGACCATCCTGACCACCTACAAAGCCATAGTTCGTCCCCTGCTGGACTATGCAGCTCCTATATGGTCACCAGGGATCAGTGCTACGCAATGGAGGAACCTCCAAACGGTCCAAAATGCGGCCCTGCACATCGCCACAGGATGCCACTCCAAGGCCCCTGAAGACCACCTACATCATGAAGCCAAGCTTCTCCCGGTGAAACTACACTGCACCCTTTTAACAAGACAACACACAATAAAATTCAATAAACTGGACGACCCTAACCATGATTGCCGCACCAGACCCCCCTCCGAAAGACACATTCCAATCAGACACGATTTTCGCAAGGAGCCGTATCTCCTCATACTCAAGCAGTGTTGTGCTCGGTGGGAGACCTCCACCATACTCCATATTATAGGCTCAACATTTTGGAAGATCATAACCGTATAATTGTTGGGGACTTTAATACTCATCATTATTTGTGGCATTTGGTTCTCGGCAATGACCAAAGGGATATAGTGCCGGCTGAGCAGATTGTCAGCTCTACCTTTTGCACGGTAAATAGCATGGCCATCGAATCAACTGGTGTGACAAATGAAGTCACCTAGCAACCCGTCGTTTCTCTTGGTTGAGGTCTCCCATAATTGTCTCCATCAGAAGACTGCTCAATTTCATCACCTCTGATTACCGCACTTTCATCAAGCATGGGAAAGCTAATTGGCCAAATTCCAGAGAGTTCACTTATCACAGCTTCAGATCTCTGCCCAACACTTCTGATGTTCGGGTTGCAGAAATGATGTTCCCAGACATCATCACTGATTCAGCCGCAACCTGCTGGTCAAATACCCGAAGTGAGACAAAATTTGACGGCAAAGACGAGCTTCGTCGTGCGTACAGGGAGTCAGGGAGCTGGCAGCAGAAGTTAACAGGTTGGTCGGTGATCATAAGGGGAACATGTGGCTAAATCATCTGAAGAGTTGCAACGGGGCAAAACGGTTCCAAATACAACAATAAAGTTACTACTCCGAAAAATCCCAACAAGTGAATTGTGGGCAACGGTTATGTGACTCTCAAACCCTGGGAAGAAGGAAGAAATGGCACGTTTGATGATGTTATGCTGGCCGATCCCAAGAGGTGCGCATGTTATTATAATCGACAGTTTATCGAGAACCCAGGGAGTGACAGGGCGAAGAGAAGAGTAATACGTCGCAATAGATATTTTGCTGTCGAGGAAGAACCACAACAATTTACAAGTGATGATGTTGCAAATGCCATTAGGAACGCTAAGTCATTCATAGCTGAGCCGTGACGGTATCTAACGCAGTATCAAACGACAGTTCTCAACCTGCCGCTAGCTATGCACATCGTGTCCAAATTGTGTAAAACGAAGCCAGGCAAGGATGCCAGCAAAGGTTAGACGTACAAACTGATTTCGATAGCAGAAACTCTTGAGGATTTACTCTTCACCAGCAACCAGTTGCGATCATCAAAAAGGATTTCGTAAGCTGCACATAACTACAACAGCGCTGCACTTCATATCCACAGATATAAGTCGACGACTCCACCAGAACAAGCCGTGGAACAGGACAGTGTTGGTGGCGCTGTTTAGGATATCGAGCAGAATACCATCCGTCTTATTTTGATTTTTTTTTTGATAATTCGCGATGTGCGTGGACACTAGTCGTACGTGGAATTCAGGCAAAAAATTTGGTGTTAAAGATAGTACTTTGGACATTAAACATACATTACTTCCTTTAATTCCCTGAAGATTATTGAAGAATCCAATCGAAATATTGGAAACAAATAAAACATCAAGTCTTTTACTTAAAAAGTTTTTAGCCTAACAATACAACAACAGAAAGAATTTGAAAATTCGTGAAGTGAAACATGGAGTTCGCCAAGGAACTGTTTAAACTCTACCTTTCCTGTATTCCACTCCCTCCAGATGGCATTGAGATCGTTACGTATACCGATGATTTTACGCTCTTGGCATCAGGTACCTTCCCTAATGTCATTTATGAAAGGTTGACCTCTTGTTTGATCGATTCTATCGTCTTTTTCTTCGCGAGATATATGAAAATATCCACCTCTAAGTCTGTTCACCACATGGCCTGCGGTGATGAGCACAGTTGAATATCCTGACCAATGGCAACAGAATTCCAACCACTAATTGACCCAATCTTCTAACAGTCACGTCACATTTTTACTTCTGTATGGTGGATAGGACACCCTACCTAGGCATGCCACGAGGGATTTTCATGATCTAGAGAGAGAGGTACAACGATATAAAAGCAGACCTCTAGATTGGTAAGATTACACTGTGAACACAAATATTGGGGCAGACATAGTTCCTTTTGGGGATGAAAGCCCTTGTTGAGTATATTAAGAATCCCGAAGGACAGATCCGCCGTGAGTCGAACTTCCTCGTTATGGCGTGATGAAGTTTTTGCTAGAGACTCTGTAAGCCATCAGTTATTAACGTTATATCTTTGTTAACTATTGTTTTAGCATATTTATTAGATGACATGTCTTCAGTCAAATCGAATGAGGATTATTTTCGTAGAGCACTTCGACTTTCTAAAAAATATCGCTCAGAAAATTTTAGGTACGGCTCTCATTGGCAACTAATCGATTTTTCTGAGCGACATTTTTGCAGAACGTTTCGAACCTCAAAAACGTCATCTTGTGGTACTTTTATAGCGGCTCTTAAAATAAAGGACGAAAAGGGCATTGGAGGAAGCGAGTTAGAAGGTCGAAGTGCTCCACGAAAATAATCCTTATTCGATTTGACTGAAGACATATCATCCCAAAAATAAGCTAAAGCAACAGTGAACAAAGATATAATGTTAATTCCTGATGGCTTACAGGGTCTCTAGCAAAAACTTCATCACGCCAGAACGCTGAAGTTCGACTCACGGCGGATCTGTCCTTCGGGGTTCTTAATATACTCACCAAGGCCTTTCTTCCCCAAGAGGGATTTTGCGTGCCCCAGACTTTCACCTCCATTTTATTGCACAGTGTTATCAAACAGGTTTGGATACAGAAAAATTCGCAGATGTAGAAAACAACTATCGTGTGAATGCGGTATATCCATCGCAGCAGAAGAACGTCAGCTGCCACGACAAACCAGTGTAGTTTTGGCTCAACGTCGTTCGGAATACTGCAGCCTTCTAAATTCCCATAGGGCAAAGATTGATGACGTCGTGCAAAACAGCACGCACCCATCATGCAGTACAGGTACGGACAGTGTATAATAAACACCAACTTGTTTGAAACGGATTTCCTTCAAACATTCATGGAATCAAAACAATTATTTCGATTAAGCACATTTTTGATCGAACCCAAGTGTATATATCCTCGTTAGCCTGTAGGCTGAGTGAAAATAGACCATATCATAAATAGGCTCTAACTTAAGGTCGGAATGGATATAATATTTAATTGTTCCACATACATCCCATAAGGGACAATGGAGACTTGTCTCATATCATTGACTGCACCCTAAGTCATATTAACCCAATGATATGGGACCTGTTATTAATCCCCGAGTGTGAAGGGTGTGCATTTAAACATCACTTGGAGAGAAGTTCTTCATGGCTGAAGTACTCAGGAGATGTCGCCAACATTACACTGAAGGGTATTTTGCCACCGTTATGAATACCATTGCACCACGGTGTCATTTTTAAGCGGAATACTAAATTAAATTGTTAACAAATGTGACCTCATTGGATTTCCAAAAAGATTATTTGCTCGTCTATTAAATTCAATTTCTTTTTCGAATGATTAAAATTTACTGAACACAATTTCTACTTTTTATTTATTTTTTATTTAACAATCATGTCCCGCCTTCAGCATTACCTACTTGTTATTATTAAAATTATGCCATACGTCTGGAAAAAGCAATAATTCAAATTCATATTCGACCCAATTATTTTGTGAAAGACATTCGAACAACATCCCCCCGCCACAATATGCTCTCCCCGTTAATAAAAACCCAACAAGAAATCGAAATTTGTTACTTTTTACCATACAAATTAAAGTTAGCATTTGCAATAAATCTTTCAAAGTTAACGAAAGGAAAAAATGGAAAATGAAATGAAAACTTTTGTTCGCTTTCACCCACACTCGCTCTGGCACACACACACACAATATCTTTCATTTAGATTGTATTTCAAACGAAACAAAAATGGTAAACTCAATAATCCGGAATTTTATAATGGCTTCCTATAGGTGTAATCATATCAACACCCAAAACGAAAAGAGTTTTCTTCCTGGTGTTTCCTGTCGCTATCGATATCATCTCATCTAACCGGAAGTGAAATCGAACACAAACCCACACACAATTACAGATGGCAATGAGGAAAAGATATATCTTTTCATTATCATTTGTGTCGGTTCCCAGCTAACAATTTTTTCCGAGGGCTCTGATATCAGATTTTTTCTGAGATTTTCTGAATATTTTTTATAATTGTGGCCGATTTCTCTAATATTTTCCTAGAAATTTGACCGATTTTCTATAAGTTTATTTTTAGAATCTCTGCACATTTTCTAAAGAATCTTACGAATCGTCATTCCGAATTCGTTCCGATTTCTAATGGAATTTCTAAGTCAATTTTTTTTCGTTTGATGTCGAAGAACAAAATGGCTGGTCATAAAATTCGCATATACAATTTTAAAATTTTTTTAATATAAATGCTACATATAATTATTCAAGCTAGTGTTGATAGCTTCAACAAATATGTAGAAGTATACTTGTTCTACTGTTAATCATAAAATGATACCAACAGGCAAAATCATTAGAAAGTTTGAAATTAGAATCTTCCATAAATAGCACATTGAAAGAAAATTGTCTCTGAGTGGGGTTTGTTCTGTACAGTACGACACGTGGCGTCAGCATCAGAATTGTTTCCGATTTTTTCAGAAAATCTGAACTTTTCTCCGAATTTTTCCAGAATTTCTTTCCGAATTCGGACGGATTTTCTTAAGAAAATCTAAATTTTTCATCGAATTTTCCAGAATTTTCTTCCGAATTCGGACCGAATTCTGTCAGAAAATCTAAATTTTTCTCCGAATTTTCCAAGAATTTACTTCCGAATACGGACGGAATTCGTCGCGAAACTCTAATATTTTTTAAGATTTTCCTTAGAAAATTCTTTCCGAATTCGGTGACCACGTCCATACAACTTTCGTACCGAATTCGGTACGAATTCGGCATCAGAATCGGATATTTTTTCAGAAATTCTGTCCGAATTCGAAACGAATTCGGAAAAAAATGTTAGCTGCCTATAGGCAGCATTTAAACACACACAACCGACACAAATGCCAAATTTTTTATTCGAAGGGAAACACTAACCCCTTTTCGTTTTATTACAACAACTCAATTTCATGTTAAACTGAAACAAATGAAGAAAAACCGGCGCATATTTTTGTCAGCGAATGGGTTATGAGGGAGTGTGTGTTTGTGTTGTGTAACTTTGTCGTGATTTACGACTCCCAGGCGGCGTCACCTGAGATTAAAAATTTTTATATACAAAAAAATTATATACATCATCAGGGAAGAGGAACTGGGGGAATGAAAAAAATACAAAATAGGAAAATAAAGCAACTCTTCCAAGCATTAAACCAAAGGGAAAGTAACAAAACTCCAATAAAAAACATTAAAATCACTGACAGCAGCAACAGTAACGACAATGGCAATGCCAGTGGCAACTGAACAACAACCAACTGACATTCATTCACCCAATCCAAATGAAATAAATATGTTGCTGTTGGAGAAAACAAAACACACACACTCTCTCCCAAACTCACTTTCAGGAAGAGTGGCCAAACACTTTGGCCAAAATAAACAACGAAAAAAACAAAATAATGATGGCGCACTAAAGGATTGTAATAATTTCACACATACGACGAAAATGCGAAGGAAGTGGTAGTGAAAATGAAGCAAAAATACAATTTTCTCATTTTGAGCCGTGGATGAAAGCATAATTCTTTGGTGTGACAGGTTTTTCGTACAGGTGAGTTTTTTCGTAAAAACTTCTGAAGAACTTTTTAAGCTATTGGGCCCCCTTTATTACACTGTACAACCAAATCGAACTTTTTTTAAAATTACAAGATACCCCGCACAGATAATGAAATACATAGGGTCGATAAAAGAAGACACGTGTATCGGCGTTTTGAAGGTTTACGTCGGGAAGCAACCTAAATAGGCATGGCAAGTTTCGACCATTTCTACAGGTTTTGAAATATTCGACATCAGATTCCTTGGAATCCTTGCATTTGAGGTATAATGTGTCTTTGGCAATATTGCTGACAACAATGCGGGGTATCTTTTTATGAAGCAAATTAACCCTCATGCGAGTCACAAAAGAGGTCTTTTTTGTCCCTTTTTCCAAAAACTTTTAAATATTCTACAAAATTATTTGTCATAAAATTTTACTATAGGTCCCCAAATACACCAAAACTCTAAATCGTACCTAAACGCCAGGAATCTGCCAAAAGTAAAATCACGTTTTAGGGTTAATGTTATACTTAATCTGAGTTTATTAAGTTTTGTCCCACAAAACTTCACTCTAGATAGAAGATGTCACAGACAAAAATGTTCTCCATCAAATTTCAATATAAGTCGCTGAATAAATGAAATATGTATTTGCAATATATATCAAATATATATATTAATTTTGCCAACAAAACACCCAAATATTTTTTGAATAAATTTGTTTTGTGCTTTTTTCGAGTTGATGCATGAAAGTAACATGAAAGGTGTTAAAAGAAATATTCTACACAAAATTTCATTGTAAGTTCTAGAACAAACTAGATATGACGTTACAAAATTAGATATTATAGGTAAAAATTATTTGTAAACTTTTAGACTCTTAATTAAAATGTATTCCATACTGAGTCAAAATCTCCTAAAAAAACCTCACTTTTTGGGGTTGTGTCAAAAGAAGAAATGTTCCAAATCAAATTTTATTATGAGTCTCTGAACAAAAGAAATTTGTAGCTATACATTTAACATCTCCAGAAGCTTTCGATTTTTATATATGATTTAGGACCATACTCTACCGTTTTTATTCACATTTTCGTTATCTGGGGTCACAAAATATATTTTATAGAATAAATTCTTTCAGAAGATTATGTGTGCTCGATCCAAACTGTTTCTGAAATATCTATGGTGAATATATATAGGGAAAATATTGATAACCCAGATCGGACTTTGAAAATTTGCGTATTTTAGTACTATAAACTAAAATAACGTCATCAGGATAAGTCATAGGTATTGTATGTAAAAATGCTGGGATAGTCCACGGCTATTGTCCAGTGAATATATATCTGACATACGAGTCCTAACATCCATGGTTTTGGCATGGTCCTAAATACTCTAATGATGGCAGCTACTCCTGCTCTCATAAAATTGACTGAATTAACCCTAGGATCTGACATACATGTGTGTATCATGAATGATCATAACGAATTTAGTTAGGATATGGCTAGTTACTTCGATTCCATAACTATGGACGCAACTAGTTCTGGTTACAGAGTTTTTCAGCTTTTGGTATATTTACCATGTCTGTACATAGGTCTGGTGCTCACGCAATGAGTAAACGAAATGAGTAACCGATTTTTCTCAGCCTCTAAGCTAACGAGAGTATATACACTTTGATACGACCAAAAGGTGGCTCATCGAAATAATGGTATTAGACCCCATGTATGTTTGAACGAAATCCGTTGCTGGCAATTTGGAGTCGGTTTATCCATATTCGTCTGTATGCCTGGCTGGAGCGCACGATAACTCCTAAACGGATCAACCGACCTGTTCCAAAAATTACTACTTACTTAGCTGGCCCATTACAGAACATTTGTTATCTCCAATTCTCTCTGTTTTTCTTGTCGCTTTCTGGAATACCGCGCCTTTTCATTTCTTCATCCACTTGTATGCTCCATCGAAGCTTAGGCCTGCCGATTCTGCGTGCACCGCCATGTGGCATGTATGCATATGCCTTTTTAGCGGGTTCATCATCGCTCATTCGTATGATATGGCCTAGCCAACGCAATCGCTACATCTTGATACTTTTAACAATATTGATGTCTTTGTATAGCAGATACAGCTCGTGGTTCATGCGACGTCGACATTCACCGTCAACGCTGATTGGTCCGTAGATCTTTCGAAGAATTTTCCTCTCAAACACACCAAGCACTGCCTTATCTGCTCGCGCAAGTACCCATGCTTCGGAGCCATACATTAGAACGGATAGTATCAGCGTTTTGTATAGTGTTATTTTTGTTTGACGAAATGTGGTTTTTTCGCCTTTTACCGCCAGACCCACTTTCGCAGATTCTCCTTCGACCTTCCTAAAGGTATCAGTTACTTCCTTTACTGATCGTCCCATGATGTCTATGTCATCAGCATAAGCAAGTAAAATGTGGCTATTGGTGTAAATTGTGCCATTTCTTTTGACATTTGCATCTCTTATTACCTTTTCCAGCCAAATGTTGAATAGGGCACACGAAAGGCTGTCTCCTTCTCTGAAACCTCTTTTGGTACAAAATTCTTCGGAGAGGTTCTTTCCAATTTTAACTAAGGACCTAGTATCAGTTAAAGTCATCTCACAAAGCCGGATGAGCTTTGCGGGGATACCAAATTCAGACATTGCATGGAATACCTTTTATCGGAGTGGACAGTCTAATGCTGCTTTATAATCGACAAAAAGGTGATATGTGTCGATCTGCATCTCTTGGGTCTTCTCTAGGATTTGCCGCAGGGTAAATATCTGGTCAATGGTGGACTTGCCAGGTCTAAAGCCACATTGGTATGGTCCAATTATTTCGTTGACCATTGGCTTTAGTCGTTTGCACAATATTCCTGACACTATCTTATATTCAATAGGGAGAAGACTTATGCCCCTATAGTTGGAGCATACAGTCGTATCTCCTTTCTTGTGGACGGGACATAGGATGCTCAGGTTCCAATCGTCGGGTACGCGTTCTTCCTGCCAGATGGTGCTAACTAGCTGATGCATACACCTTATCAGCGCATCGCCTCCGGTTTTAAACAGCTCGGCTGGTAAGCCATCGGCTCCAGCTGCTTTATTATTCTTCAGCCGGTTGATTGCTGTTTTTACCTCATCTTGGCCGGGCGGTATACATTCTATACCATCTTCTGGGATTGGATCTGTGGCATCATCGTCTTCGCTACTATTGGATACCAGCAGATTGGAGAAATTTTCCTTCCATATCCTGAGCACGCTATCTGTAGCTGTTACCAGATTACCTTGCTGGTATCTACAGGAGGATGTGCCTGGACCAAAGCCATCTGTTTGATGTTTCACTCTTTGGTAACATTTTCGGACTTCATTCTGGCTCCTGTACATATCGATTTTTTCACACTCCAGTTTTTCCATTTCTCTCTTTTTCTTGCGGAAAAGACGTTTCTCTTCTCTCCTTTTCTCCCGATATCTCTCTCGTTCGCTACGCGTTGCTACTGATTGTAAAGTAGCTCTATATGCCGCATTTTTCTCTTCGGTAGCAGCACGACACTCCTGGTCATACCATGAATTCCTTCGTGGAGGTCTCTGGAATCCAAGTATGGATTTTGCGGCTGTTTGCATGGAGTGGGCAATATTTTGGCATTGTGTTGTTATGTTATCGGGACAAGGAGTGCTCGCGTTAAGCAATTGGGCTAGTTGAGTGGAATATGCTGTGGCTATCAGTTGTGTTTGCAGCCTATCGATGTCCAACTTCCGCGTTGTGTCTGTTCGTGCTTTATTTGTAACGTTTAGACGGGTACGTACCTTTGCTGCAACAAGGTAGTGATCCGAATCAATGTTTGCGCCTCGGAACGATCGTACATCCAACACGCTGGATGAATGTCTTTCATCTATTACAACATGATCAATTTGATTACTTGATCTTTGATCTGGAGACAGCCAGGTGCCCTTATGATTATCGAGATGATTAAATCTGGTACTGCTAACTACCATGTTTTTTGCAGCTGTCAGATGTTTCATTGTGGAGACTGAATTTCCCGACTGTTGGGCCAAAGATATTCTCCTTTCCAATTTTGGCATTAAAATCGCCTAGAATGATTTTAATGTCATGGGCAACGGTCATATGTTTCTTCTAAGCGCTCGTAAAATATATCTTTGGTCTGTTCGTCCTTTTCTTCAGTGGGAGCATGAGCGCAAATAAAGCTGATGTTGAAGAATTTAGCTTTTATTCGAATTGCAGCAAGTCTTTTATTCACTGGGGTGAAGCTGGATACCAGATGTTTTAGTCTCCGACTAACTACGAATCCGCAACCAAACTCATGCTTTACGTCATGGCAGCTATAATACAGTGCGTCACCTTTAGGTGTTGTTGTGACGCCTTTCCCAATCCATCGTATTTCCTGTATGGCAGTAATATCGGCCTTGTACTTTTCAAGTACGTCTGCCAATGCGAAGACTGCACCTTCTCTATAAAGAGTGCGAACATTCCAGGTGCAGATTCGCAGATCATGGTCCTTAAAACGTTTGCGGGCTTCGTCAACTTTAGAGGGGTTTGTTTTTCTTTCGTTTTTTCATAGTATGATGTTTTTTCTTGGGGAGGGTTACTAACTCGACGCCCAAACCCAAGTTTTTAACGTTCTTGTGGGTGAACGCGCGGCAAATGTTAGCTCACTACCTTTAACGGGTGTTAAAGGCATTGAAAAACATCATCTTCCCGAATTAGGAAAACTGATTGACTGCCCAAAAAACGTTGTAAGATATTTTAAACTCTCGGAGCTAAACAACAAATTGTCGAAAATGTTAAAACAAGATAAAAGAACACGTTGGAATTCAATATATGTATATTATGCTTGAGAGCATATACCAAGTCCAGAATGACATTAAGAGTATTTTTTTACAAAAAAATGAGTTGGATCGTATATCTGACTTAAAGTTTTCATTGCTAGAACCTCTATTGGGTTTTCACAAAATATTCAAAGAGTGTTCCGAAAAATTAAGCTCGGAAAAGTACCCTACTATGCATATTTTTGCCCTTTGGTCTGAAAAACGTTTAAAAGTCTGATCAATTGATACCATTGACTCTCAATTTGAAAGCTAAAACTAAACAATCATTGCTTAAACGCTTTGTACCAACAATGACACATCTTTTATTTCCGCCATTTAAGGAGATGAATGAATTTTATTTGCTAATGTAAAAGCAATGTTACTTAATATATAAAGTGAGAACATAGAGTTTTCTAATGATGAGCAGGAAAATACAATGCCATGTATACACGAATTTTCAGAGTTTTTGGATCAAAATGCAAAAAACTAACAATGAAAAATCTCCAATTGATACAGAAATTGATATATGTCTAAAAATAAAAAATATATATCTAAAATATTTAGAACAATTAGCCAGGAAATTTTTGGCCATACCCGTCAGCTCAGCAACGAGCGAGAGATTTTTTCCACATCTGAAAACATTCTCAACGAAATACGTACTAGACTTTCGAGTTCTAACTTGGACAAAATAATGTTTTTAAATAAGAATAGAAATTAAATAAGAAAAGAAAAATTAGAAGTAAATATGAATATTTTTTGAACAAATAAATGTACACCTTTATCGATTTCTCTTTTTTTTGTAATTTGGTGCGTGAGTGTGCGTGTTCGTGCCGTCTCGAAAAACGCCGTGTTTGTGCGTGAATGTGCATACAAATTTTGGTCCGTGTTCGTGCATGTTCGTGCCTAATTTTTTAGGCACGCGCCCATCTCTAGTCTCAAAGTGATTCGAGAGCAGGTCTTAAAGTAAATTTATCTGTAATTTTGTGTGGTAGGCACCCGAAGGGGTGGACAAATATAGTCCATATACGAACCTGATCTATATCTTGTAGATATATGTGGATGTGTAAATTACGGACCAAATCGGTCACTCCCTTCAAGGTACCTGAAGGAGTGGACCGATATAACCTGTCTTCGAAATTAAACTAAGTTTGGACAAAATATTATGAATGATCCGTTCGAGAGTTATCGTGCTCTCCAGCTAGCCAGACAGACAGACGGACATGACTAAATCAACTCCAAATATTCTGATACATATTTCGTCCAAACATTCTTGGGGTCTAAAACCATTATTTCGATGAGGCACATTTTGATCATGCCTCGTTAGCATAAATGCTGAGGGTACAAACACACAAGACCAACATTGACGCAGCATAGGTAACCACAGATATTTATATGTGATCAACAAGGTTTCTTTACCTGCACCCCAGGTGGTGCCTGCCATGGACTTGATGACCTTGTTCCTACCATCGACTAGGGCATTCAGTTCCGTGCTTATCTCCGCTGTCCTTATGGTGAACAGAGTGGCCGTAAATTTAGAGGCAAATATTACGCGGAAGAGGAAATCATTTAGGAGCAGGGCTTCGGAGTCGGAGTTGGAGTCGGAGTCTGGAGTCGGAGTCTAGCAAATTTTGCTGGAGTCGGAGTCGGAGCCGGAGTCGTGAAAAAAAGCTCGACTCCGACTCCGGGCAACAATCTGTTCTACATTTATCAACATTTGTCAAATCAATTTAATTTATTTAAGTGATCATAGTTTAAAAAAACTCTTAATCTCTATTTTGACTACAAAATGCATATCGGAAGCATTTTTGGGTCAATTGATTGGAATAATGTTTGCATGCTCCAAATATACTTGGGGAAGATCTTTTAGAAGATTTACAGGTCATTTTAAGGAAGACTCACTGGTCTTCTCTTGTTTTTATGTCTGCTGTAAAATAACCTGTTGGACTTCTATGAAAGACCTTGTAGTACTTTAAGGGAAATCATACGACAGACTTACCACGGTGCCCCTTAACCAAATTTAAATGGAAACTGCAATAGCCGGAGGGCTTTTTAAATATATGGCGGTCAAACTTCACACTTATAGGGTTTTTTATATCTTCACGATTTTGCTTGAAAACCGCAAGTCCTATGGAAATGGGTGTAAAGAAAATGTTGTAGCAGTGAAAATTTTCTCTGCCAGTCAGTGCAGAGAAAATTTTCACTGCATTTTTCTTTAAACCTTTTCCATAGGACTTGCGGTTTTCAAGCAAAATAAAACTATACCATGACTACAATTTACCAACTTAAACTTATATATAATTGTTCCACAAACATCCCATAAGGGACAAGGGAGACTTCTCTCATATCAATGAGTGCACCCCGATTCATATTAGCTCAATGATATGGGACCTAATGTTTATTGCCGAGTCCGAACGGCGTGTCTAAGACACCACTTTTGTAGAGAAGTTTTACATGGCTGAAATACTCAGGAAATGTCGCCAACATTACTGAGGGGTATTTTGCCACCGTTGAAAGTGTTTTGATGTTGCCTGGCCGGGAAATCGAATCCACGACCTTATGTGTGCAGGGCGGGTGTGCATACCATTGCACCACGGTGGCACCCAAAACTTAAACTTATATATCTCAAAAATGGTGGAACCATTTCGATAAGACTTGCCGTTCCCAAGCAAAAAGGTGAAAACCTAACAATAAAAACCTAAAAATGTGACCTAAACTTCTATATCGCAAAAATGGTAAAACCTACGAAATTGTAAAAGTCAATCCTCTAGTAATTTTTTTGCAGAAACAATATTTTCTTTAGCCCCATTTCGATAGGACTTACCGTTTTGAAGCAAAATCGTGAAAACTTAAAAAAACCCTAAAAATGTGAACTTCAAGTAACCTCGAAGTAACCACGAAAGTGTATGTTAAGGGGAAATATACTATTTTGGTCTTCTATCACGATGCGGTGTTAAAGTATCGTTAATTTTCCATAGCTCAAAAAATTACAAAGAGTGTTACCGGACAGTAATTATGGTAATTTGATATTTCGAGTCTCATTGGGTACATAAGTCAAATTCGGAAAATTGTAAATATACTCATATGTTGGTGTTTAGGTAGAGAAACCTTGTAACGATACCGTCCGATTGCAGTTGCTTTGAAGGGTTTTGCTACATGTTCTGAAGTGTGAAGTATACTGAAGTGCTTGTTACCTTGTATTCCGTATTGTCAACGAAAAAAAACGAACAACTATGTTTTGGTATCCTCCCAATATAATGTATCTTGAAAGTTCAAACTGAAATGACTGTAATTTAAGTTGTGAATTATATTTTATCTATTTTCGGAGTCGACTCCGGAGTTGGAGTCGGAGTCGAGAAAAAAATTGGATTGGAGTCGGAGTCTGGCCAAAAATGGCTCGACTCCGAAGCCCTGTTTAGGAGTTATGCTATCGCAAATTATATTGGGGAAGGATACCGACGCGAATATCGTATTTTCATTCGCATCATTACGTTATCAATGCCTTCAGGTACGGGTGAAATACAGAAAATCGGTCAGTACGATACACTTTCGCTGAAATACTTACCTGGCATCAATAGCAAGACCACCCTGCCTAATTTCCAGACTTCGAGCACAATGTGGGTGGCCAGCGACCGGTTGAAATTTTCTTGTGTTCACCAACCTGTTAACTTCCAGTAACTTTCTGACTCTGGGGTTACTATGTTTGGTTCGACGAAACTCATCAAGCTCATTTGTCTCGCAGTCTCCGTTGGGAAATTTGGTCTCTCTTTGGGTATTCGACTACAGGTATATAACGAGCAACTGCAGCACTGGTGATTTGTAGTCGGACACATACGCTCTTTGCCACCGTACTCATAACTTCCCAGCAAAATGTTCTATGCTAAAGATGCCATTCAATCATGAGTGCAAGTGATCTGGCATGTCATCTTTTTCGCATCTTTATCGATGAATTTTATATGAGCGTGGACCACAATGCCAATGCTTTGGCATGTCATTTTCACCAACTAATTGCAATGACATTATCATTACGACGAGAGTTTTAAGAACACTGGTTGTGATTTCGAGTCTCCAACAATATCAAGCCTATTGTAAATAATTAATCTTATATATTTAGAATTAGAAAAATGTGTATAAATAAAAACACAAAATTCATCTCTATTGGATCGATGAAATGGGTTCAAATGTTGATGAAAAGATCGGATCTTTCACGACTTCCTTTGCATGGGTTCAAATGCTAATGAAAAGATCGGTTCCTTCACGACTTCGTTGGAACCAATGCAAAAGATGCCATGAAATCACGTCATCGCATGGAACCCCTTCCTTAAAATTTTGCTGGGTTAGTAAGGAGTAATATAAGAAGTTATTTTTGTTTACAGTACTTTGTAATGGGTTACATAATGACTAACGGATCCGAATTTTTTCTGGTTTAAAATGGTTAATGGTGTCAGTTTAAATCGTTTCAAAGGACGAATGTTTGATGCGGCACAAACACTTGGGTAATTTGTTCACTTGAGCTTAAAAAAAGTAGACCATTTGCCATAACTGTGGATTTTTAGAATTATTTTTGTCACCTATGTAACACCCTTTCATTCACTGTATATTAATGTAATAGCGAAATTAAAAATAAAAAATATAAAACCATCTCACATGAAACGAAACATACTTTCGAATATGCCTATGAGCGAAAAAAAACCAACCTACGACCTACAAGATTACAGGCAAATGTTTTGTAATGACAATTTTTTATTTACTCTTTCACATAAGTTCATACATACATATGTATGTATGTACGTACATTCATATGATTCGCTTCATTCATACTTGTAAATGCTCCTTGACAGAATTGTTCCGTCTTTTTTCCTTGGCAGCCGCAGACGAAATATTGGAGGGCGGGAAAAGGTTAACGTAGACGTCGTCATCATTGGCACCATATGTTGCTTAATTTGTGTTATTGTTTGGTGATTGTTAAGTTTACATTTTCATTTCATATTCTCACTCTTGTTGATGCTATGTATTTTTTGCCCAATGTTAATGTTTCATGCTTACTTGCCAGCTTCAACCTAGCATTTGAACTTTATGAGCGTCTGACTAATTGTAATGGTGTCATATGTGTTTCTGTTGTTGTTTTTTCGAAAGGGGGGGGGGGCTTCTTCTTGCATTAAAGTGATTATGATGAGTGTTTTTCCTCCCACACCACAACAAACTCCTATGTGTGCTGCTGAACAATACCTAAGAAATTAAAGGGAAAATTATGTCTTTGGCATATAATTTAGATGTCGAAAATGTTGTTCCACAATATTACGGAAAACAGTAGTTAAGGTTAATAAAGGTAATAAAAACGTAATTGAAGTTCCCGGGTCATATACCGAGTAAATGTTTTGCTTTTTATGGGGTAACTATAAAGTGAATTGAGTTCTACAATTAGTTAATATTCGCTGCCTTAAAAAAATTATATAAATTGTTTAAAATGTCCCCAAAAAGAATGTGCTCGTATTATTTATATTTCCTTATGAGGATATAACAAAAAGTTACTATAGTTGAACGTAGACTTTATTATACATATAAACATATGTCAACTTTGGACATGAGTTATATAGGTCTATGATTGTATGTATAGGAAAGGTATACCCGCCCCAAAATTTCAAAAATTTTATTTATTTAAAATACATCTGATGAGCACCTTCACCAAGTGCGTAGCATGTAGTGTAGTAGTTTGTAATGACTATTTCTCTGACATTATTTTTCATTTACAAAAAAACTTCTGATCAATTAGCTCGTCTCGAAAGAGAAAAACAACAACAAAATTTTAATAATTTTATCCATTATTTTATTTATGTGCATTATTTTTTTCAATCAATTTAGACATGACCTTATTTTTTTGTGTACATTTTAAATAGGAAATTGCTTACTCAAAAAAAAAAAAAAGAAAAAAAATAAATAAAGAAACCCGTTGTGATAATTATAAATAATTTTATATAAAATATTTATGTGATCACTCTTTTCATTCAGTCAACCTACACTTGATGAATGATGAACCCGACACACATTGGAATTAAGGTAAATTTTAATATAAAATTAATATTGTTTCATACTCCATGAAAAAACGCAAGTCAAGGCATCGAGGAAATGCAAAATCAGGTCCTTTTACCATCACTTGAACAAGACAGTAGGACTACAAGTCTATTATGGATGCGCCCTAACTGACAGGTCAACAATAAATTTCCAGAGTTGCAGTACAAATTCCACTGTTTTGGTATAATAATCCGGCGTTGTCGAAAGCCAATTTATAACGTCTGTTATTTAGACGAATTCACCAAATTGCATATCTTCGTTGGATCTTGTTAATCTAAATAGGATCTAGTGTGAGTCCATTCTAACATAAAAACTTTATTTGACACTTAGAATGCACTTTAATTGTTCCTTACAAGTACATGAACTTGAAGGAAACCGTCGTATAATAATTAAAACCACAACTGATTTAGTCACCACTAAAAGACGAAGGACTGTCTTTATTATTTTCATTCTTTATTAATTTCATTCCTTTATAAACAATATTTACAATATTATTCTTGCAATAAAAGTAAAGAAGTGTGCAGTACATTAATTATATTTGAAACATTGCAAAAGCTAATGAACGAATGACAGTGAAATTAAATTAAATAACAATAAAAGAACTACAAGCAAATATGTATATGGCTTTTACATTGGTTAATGACTTTTAGTAAAAATGCTGTATCAGTAATTAAAATAAAATCTGTAAATATATATTTATCTTTGTATGTAAATTAAGTCTACGACTTTTTTACAACCTCATATGCCTGTATCATAGCATGATAAAACATAAGATTACATAACAACTTAATTATAAGGTGATTCGGTGAAAAAACCTCACGCATAAAATGATTTTAAAGTTTGAATATATCAGAATAATGGCCAATTTTTTTAAGTCACTGTAAGCAGATATATAATTGAACATAAATTTTAGAGCCACATGAGATAACTAAACTGACATAACATTTGTTTCACACCCATTTTTTTAATCATAAGAATCATACAAATATCGTAAACGATATATGGTAAAAACTAGAGAGGTTTTACAATTGATAAATCCGAGTCTCACCCTTTCAGAATTCGCGAACAGTTGATATATTCTATATAGTATGACTGAAATTCTATAAAATGAAGTGTTTTAGGAGGGATCTCATAATCTCGACCATTAAAATTAATTTACGTGGAAGCTGTATTGGCATCAATGTAGAAAAATGGGTTGAAGCCAAACATTTTTTTATGTTCCCTTCCGATATCTGGCTTAACCTTACAATTTATAGATCTATGCCTAAATAAAAAATAATTTAAAAAATTACGTTTCAGTGTTTTATTTAGAAATGCACTTAAAACTTAAATGATTTGTCGCTTAGCCTCAATAAATATATTCTTTCTCATGATGGAATCTCTCAATTAAAACGCTTGCCGTTTAATTTTGCCACCATTTATAATTTAAATGCAAGCGTTTTATTTCAGAGATTCCATCATGAGAAAGAATATATTTAGTGAGGCTAAGATGCAAATTATTTTCTAGTTTTAAGTGCATTTCTAAATAAAACACTGAAACTTAATTTTTTATACCCTCAGCATTTATGCTAACGAGGGTATATACACTTTCATACGGGCAAAATGTGCCTCATCGAAATAATGGTTTTAGACCCCAAGTATGTTTGGACGAAATGTGTTTCAGACAATTTGGAGTCGATTGAGCAATGTCCGTCCGTCTGTCTGTCTGTCTGGCTGGCTGGAGCGCACGATAACTCTCGAACGGATGAACCGATTCGGTTCAAATTTTGGCTTTCGTAATATTTTGCCCAAACTTAGTTTAAGTTCGAAGATGAGCTATATCGGTCCACTCCTTCCGGTAACTTCCCCACAAAAGTTCGAAAATGTTCGGAAAATTTGTGTGCACGATAACTCTTGAAGGGAGTAACCGAATTGGTCCATACTTTGCCCATCGTGGAGCGTGTACCAGACTTAGATCAGGTTTTAATATGGACTCAATCGGTCCACTCCGTCGGGTTCCTCCCACACAAAAATTTGGAATAGTTCCGTTTAGGACCATCTCTCGAATCGCTTTGATTTTTGCTTTAGCAACTTGTATTCACTGCCCTCCATACGACGGGGAAAGTTTCATCAGGGGCAAGTCCATACTTCCTGAGAAAATTGCCTGAAAGTTGCAAAAAAAAAAAAAACCCCTATGACACCGTGTGAGGAGGTTGGAGGGCAAAATTACTCTCGAACAGGTCTGCCGATTCGGTCCAAAGTTTGGCCTTAGTAATATTTTGTCCAAACATAGTTTAAGTTCGAAGATAAGCCATATCGGTCCACTCCTTCAGGTACCTCCCCCACAAAAGTTCAAAAATGTTCGGAAAAATTGTGCGTACGATAATTCTTGAAGAGAGTGGCCGAATTGGACCATACTTTACACATCCTAATATATCTACCAGATATAGATCAGGTTCAAATATGGACTTTATTTGTCCACTCCATCCGGTACCTCCCACACAAAATTTCGGATACATGTTCACTTTAAGACCTGCTTTCGAATCACTTTGATTTTTGTTGAAGCAACTTGCATTCGCTGCCTCAATTGCGATGGTAAAAGTTGTTTCAGGGACAAGTCCATACTTCTTGAGCAAACATCCCTGAAGTTGTAAAAAACCCCTATGGTACGATATGTAGTGGCTGGAGATCCATTCTGTTTAGTATCTCCTCCGCAAAACTTTTGATCTTTAATCCTAATCAACATTTCCGTCAGTTCAAACGCCCAAAAATTTTAAAACTCCCTAAATACATGCGTTTTTTGTGAAAAAAATTGTTTCAATATACACAGGCTGAGGGTATATCTCAGTCGGCAAAGCCGACTGATACTTTTTTACTTGTTTAAATTATTTTTTAGTTTTAACTTTTTAGTAAATACATTTTTTGACCACTGAGAACAAAATTATAGTCAATTTAAGCCGAAAATTTAGATAAAAACTTTAAAATGCCTGAAATCGAGTAGTACCGTTATATAAAGGCTATGCCAAAACCTGGACTTATGTTCATAATTTTTAATGGGGAAGTTTATGTACCATTGGGAACTCCAAATGCCAAGTTACAGCCAATTCTGGCTAAAAATGAAGATAACATCATTAAGACGCTTGAAATCGGGGCGTAGCGCTATATGAGGGCTATACCACAACCTGTACCTATGTCCATCATTTTAGTGAGGAAGTTTCTGTACTAATGGGGGGTCCCATTTCCAAGTTACAGCCTATTCGGCCTAAAAATGAAGAAGGTGGTACCGCTATAAGGAGGCTATACCAAAACCTGGACATATGTTCACAATTTTTGATGGGGAAATGTTTGTATCATTGGAAATCCCAAATGACAAATGACAGCTAATTCGGGCAAAAATGAAGATAAAATTCTCAAAATACCTGAAATCGGGTGTTACCGCTATATGGGGGCTGTAGGAAAGAAATGGGCCCATATTCATGTATTGCTATCCAATTTTGAAAAATGTGCAAAGTTTCAGTTAGACTGGTCAACTGCAACTGCGTTAGAAATGAGTTAGATTAGATTTGAACTAAATCGGGTTGTACCGCTATATGGGGGCTATAGGAAAAATGGACCCATGTTGGATTTGGTTTCATATTCATGTATTGTCATAAATCTAAATCTTAAAAGTGTGCAAAGTTTCAGTTCGATTGGTCAACTGCAACTGTGCGGAAAATGAGTTAACATATTTGAAATACAAGTTAATAATAGTCCGATTGGTCAACTGCAACTGTGTCAAAATTGAGTTACCAGATTTGAAATGAAATTTAAATAAAACATCGTTAAAACACTATATGAATAGACCAATATTGGTTTTGATTCCATATTCATGTATTGTCATTTAAATCTGAAAAGTGTGCAAAGTTTCAGTTCGATTGGTCAACTGCAACTGTGTTAAAAATGAGTTACCAAATTTGAACTAAACGCACACAAAAGCAAGTTAAATAAAACATTGTAATAAAAAAGACTCAAACAATACTCCATGGGCAACATACTAGTTTATGATTTTTCGATATATCCACTGCATCCACCTAAAATTGATGCTGACATCTTGATAGGAAAATCTGCAAAAATATCTTTTGACAAATCCGCGTACTAAGCCTGAATTTTCTTTGAAAATTTTTACATATATGGAATATTTTATGAGCGATTATAATATTTGCGAAAAAGCATGTCATAAATTACAGAGATACGCGAGTAGTATTGGTATTTTATGAAAAATAGAATGTGGAGGCATATCCGCGGTTCTTGATGAATCTATTTGAAATAGGTGTATATTGACGTATTTTTTATGGGTGCTACTGAAATCGGATGCGCATCAAAATCGTATGCACATTGCGCGACTTTTACCCACTTTAAGGTTTTTTGCATTGTGTGATGCAACTGACGGCAAACTTTGGCCGCTGAGTGAAACAACATTTTCATATTCTTTGAATGATTGTAAGTTGAACATTACTCTTAATTTCCAATCCTTATAGGTTATCACAGTAAGAAGTTAAGCTTTCGCTATTGTAAACCACACTTCTTCATATATTTTTAGCAGTACACAATAATTATTGTATTGAATTTTAGCGAAATAGTTGGAAAACTCCCAAATATTTTTGCTCATTTTTCTAATCGAACCAAAAATATGTTTGAAATAATATTTTAATGATAAGTTTTTTTTTTTCTCTTTTAATGTTGCTATTATATGCAATTTATATACCTAATCTCTATAAATTCGGTTTCACACTTTTCTTTACATTGTTTATATTCTGTAGATATTTTTTAATTTATTTTTTAGAGGTATGTATATAGGGACTCCGGGGCAGGATAATTTGAATTTACTTCAAGATTTTTATACCCTACCCCACTATGTGGAAAGGGTTTTATAAGTTTGTTTTGGTAAAAATTCATGTAACACCGCTAAATATTCGTCGGAGACCCCCAATGAATTATACCAATCTTAATATCTCGACGAGATAAAGCGATTTTAAGATGTGTGTCCGTCCGTCTGTCCATTATAAATTGTAATCAAACTCCAGGCCTCAATTACGGACCAATCGTCACGAAATTTTGTATGGAGGTCAGGTTCAGACCAGAATACTCGTAGATCCCTATTTTTATTGGTGATGATCGTGAAACATTTAGAGGGTGAAATGGACCAAAAACTTAATATTTATACAATTTTGTAGCTGCTCTGTAGGTCTTAATAATAATCCGATCAACGCGAAATTTTAAATAATGAAAGAGTATATGACAGAGAAGAAGCTTGCAATTTGAGATGGTGATCAGGTAATATTTAGAGGGTAAAATGGACCACAACTTTTGTGTGAAAATTGTGAAAATATTTAATATACAGCTTATATCTGCATTCCTGGAAGAGACATTCCGGAAAAGTAAGCAATACTTGCAAGAGGAACTCTTGACCTTTCTATTGATGTCAATTGTGTTGGTGCACATGATAAGATAACAGAGTTACAGCCTAATATACCCAGTTATTTGTTTGTAGTCTATCATAAACACGCTAGAGGTCGCAATTATAGCTCAATAATCACGAAATTTTGCACGAGGTAACAATTTAAGTAGAAGAAGATGATCTGATATTATTTATCGGGTGAAATGGTCCATTACTTTTGTAATATTATTATTATTATTATTAATATTATATTTTGTAACCGGCAAAGTAGCCTACATATGGAAAAAAACTACTGACCTTTTCTCCTGATGCAAATTGCAATAACGTGTCTGCTAGATAATGGCCCTACCGGCAATATATAATGGGTTTTGGGTAGAGAACCACATTTTCCCATTACCTGTTTTTGCAGATAAGCTGTGGGTCCCATATCATTGAGCGAATATGAATCGGGGTACACTCACTCATTGATATAAGAGAAGTCTCCCTTGTCCTTTCTGGGATGTTTGTGAAACAATTATTATTAAATTATTATTTAAGCTTGGGGTGATATGGTGCCAGAATCCACAAAGTTATTTCTTACATTAAGTTTATTTGTTCCATAAAAATATTTTGATGTGTGGAAAGTGGTGTAGGGTATCACATGGTCGGCCCGTCCGACTATAGCCTTGGCTTAATTGTTTTATTATTTGTTGATTTTTCGCGAAAATAAAAATAAATTTAGAAAATTTGTAAACATCCACGAATGTATATGGAATGCTGTTAGCGATTTATGCATACATTTTCTCATAAAAATAAATAACACCTTTTTAAATATTTATACCCTACACCACCATATGGGTAGGGTATTATAAGTTGGGTTTGGCCAAAAAGTTTGTAAGGCATCGAAATAATGGTCGTAGACCAATACATACATATACATATGAATGTCTCGACGAGCTGAGTCGAGTTGGCTATGTGTGTCCCTCCGTTCGTCTGTCCATCTTAACTTTGTAATCACGCTACAGGTCGCAATTTTAATCCCATCGTCACCAAATTTTGGGTGCTGATGATGGTCCCGGAGGGAAAGAAGCCTATTTTTGGCCTACATTTTGGTGATGGTCGGATAATATGCAGGGGTCGGAATGGGCAAAAAACTTATTTGGAGAAAAAGTCAACTTTTTATTTCAAAGCGAATATCTCCGCTTCTGTATGGGCTATATCAAAAGCAAAACCTGCTAATGAAAGTTGAAAATATCATTTTTGCAACGATGTAACATAGGTGTTCGTAGGTGGTCAAACAACAATCACAATAGCCGCTAATAGAACCCAACTTTTCATTTTTGCGATTTTAATAATAATGACGAATATCACAGCTTTTGTTGGGGCCTTCCAAAAACAAAGTCTGACTACGAAAGTAGAGAATCCCATCTTTACAATGATGTAAAGTAGGTTGGCGACGCTACACTTTGCAATTTTGATTGGATAGTCACGAAATTTTAGGTGTTAATACGGGTCCCACAGAGGAAAAAACCTATTGATTTTGGTAATGGTCGGATATTTTTCAGGGATCTGAATGTGATAGGCCAGCGTTTTATTTCAAAGCGAATATCTCTCTTCTGCAAGGGATATATATAAAGAAAAACCTGACAAGGAAAGTAGAAAATATCACCTTTACAACGATGTGAAGTAGGTTGTCAAACAACAGGGATATCGCAATAGTCGGTAATGCATCCCTTTTCCATTTTTTGTGCAATCACACTACAGTAGGCATATTCTGTAACTTTTTAACAACTTTACTCATTGTTTATTTTACAACAATTTCATTTGTTTGTTTTGTTTTTATTACAATAACAAAAGAATTTTTAACAACTTTTAAATCGATAAAAGTTACAGAATAGGCCTACAGGTCGCAATTTTGATCGGATCCTCACGAAATTTTGGGGGTTTATGGAGGTCTCACAGAGAAAGAAGCCTATTGATGGCTGGCGTACATTCCACTTTCCCATTTTTTTTATTTGAGTTCTACTGATGATGCACTTAAATGAGTTTCAACAAAATTGACCTGTATTAATGAAGAGCAAAGGCGCTAAATTATCCCAATTTAAATATTTTGAATTTTACCACTCATAAGCTTATGCACAGGGGTAGTGGTGTAGGGCATCACATAGTCGGCCCCGACCCGACTATAGCCTTAGCTCACTTGTTTTTACATAATTTCTTGCCATAAACGGACAATGTGAAATGTGAAATTTTCTACAATCTTGGTTTTTGCAATACATTTGTTGCCTAACTGTAGGTATGTACGAATATGCAATATAACTCACAGTTTCTGACAAATCAATCTGAGTAACTATGGACCCATTTCGACAATCTTGTAGGTATATCTATATATGCAATTCAACCCATGTTAAAATATATTCCATACTACAATGATGTCTTAATATTTTTATTAAACAAAATAAAAATATAAAACACCACGCAATTTTTTTACCAACCACCTAGCGAGGCATTAAAATGATTGCCTTTTCTTGAAATCTTTTAAATCCTTTTAAATGCTAAACACCTGGGAATAAGAGAAAATGTTAATATAACCCTTCGTTAGAAACACTCCCCTTCCGTGACAATGGTTTTTGTTTTGGTGACACCAGCCGCAACAATACACAGTCTTCAAATAGAGATTTCTAATTAAAAATTCTTAAACACAGCACATATGTTTTGGCTTTTAGTTCCTCCTTACTCCGGTTCATTCGCACCAGGCACTAAATACGGCCGTAAGTTCATCTTGCCACACACACACACACAGTTGGAATGTTTGTTGCACTACAAAAAAGGGTTAGGAAGGCTTTTTTGTGTGTGTCTCTGCACGAAATATGAAAGATGGCTGGCTGAAAATGGTAAGCGAGCAAAAAGACAAAAGGACCAAACCACAGCATATTATACTACTGCTGCTCTTGTTGCTCAACAACACAATACTTCACTACATCAGCCGAGAATGAACAACTGTGGCGTTTCCATAGTCTAAATGCAAACGCTGAACACTAGCTGAGTCGGTCTGGCTGTAGCTATGTAACAGATTCAAATGAAAAGTACGTCGTACATGCCTAATTTGGTGTAATTGCAATTTGATTTATTACCTTCTACAAAATTTGACTTTTCACCACAAGCACGCACCACTCTCACACACACTGACTCACACATTCAAAGGTTGGCAGCTGGGCACAATGGGATACTCCTCCCATAGTCATTGCCATGGCATACCTTCCAGCATTTGCATACTGAGAGAAGAGTTACTTTTGCAACATAAATTGAAACTAGAAAACTATGACTATTGCGGTTGGGAATGGTTGTCGTTGTCTTTGGCCATGTTGTACATCATCCAACCCGCCACGTTAATAAAACATGGAGAAAGTGGTGTAGAGCATCTAAGCAATAAAGGGATATCTTGCTGCAATTTTTTGCTAAATGAAGAAATGATGTATAGTTAGTTAATAGACACCAACTAAGCTGATAATGAATGAAATCATATGGGGTTGAAGGGGACCGTCACAAAATAAAAGAAGTAAAAAGTATCAGTCAGTATCAGATATATACCCTCAGCCTGTTTGAATTGAAACGTACATCTATTGACTTTTTGAAATTTGCAGACAAAAATATGTTTGGTTTGAAGCTCATATGTGTTGCAGAGGATCAACTTGATGGAATGGACCAACAAAGTCCATTTTGCAAGTGGATCTTATTTTGGGATTCATTCCCTTCAATAGATTTTGTGCCCACCAGTCATTTCAGTTGGTCACCGTATAAGTTAAAGGTTTTGGGTTACGATGTCAGGAAGCTTGGACTTGCCCACGAAAAACATAAAATCGCTTAAACAGGACCACAAGGAATAGCATCGGTATAATTGTCCAAAGATTCTTCGACCAAATCCTAAACTGCGCTTAAACAAAAATGTTTTGTGGGAAGGTACCCTAAGGAAAAGACCGATTTCTGAAGTAAAACTGGATTTGGACAAAATATTAGGAGATCGAAGGTTTGGACTGTTGCTTCTCTCAGCAGATATAGCGCCTAATATTTTAGTGACATTTTTTAACTTTTGTGTTTGGGGGGAGGTACCAGAAGGTTTGCACGGACAGTGCCAATCTTCAAACTTAAACTTAGTTGGACTAAATATTACGAAGCCCAAATTTTGGTCGGAATCGCCTGATCCGGTCGAGAGTTATAATACGCATAGTGCCATAGGGATTTTTACAGCTTGCGGGCTATTTTCTCAGGAAATATGTATTCGAAAGCAGGCCTTAAACTGCATTTTTCCGAAATTTTGTGTGGGGGCTACGGAATTCAACAACAATTTTTGAAAATCGGGCCCGAACATTCAATTCGCCTACATTTGAACAGAATTGACGAAATCACGGCCTACATCCGAGCACCGTACCATGGAATTTCCAGTCTGCTGTAAAACCGAACAACGAATCATTGACAATCCCACGTCGACGGGTTCCTCGATACCGGATTGGCCCGGAAGCACTCAACACCAGTGTTCAGGCTAGGGGTTGCCACCTCAGTGTACACATATTTGTATTTGTATCCCTTTCTGTGTTGGGAGGAGCATACCGGCTCAGGGTTTTTTGTTCGTTTCTGGACCAATATGGATTTGTCACATTCGCATTCACCTCAAACTTCGGTGAGGTGTAATAGATGCATGGAGTGCAACTCAGGGGTATCTCTACTCGTTCATGTAGGCTACAGGAACTTTGTTGCTGCGTGCTGCGTAAACACATACGTCAGTGAGCCGTCGTCATCAGAATACGCCCAACAGCTCACGCAGACACTGCACTTAACACCAGTCGTTGTTGTTTCAATCCCTGAAAATGCATCTTTTTGCAATTTAATTGCAAAGGACTCTGAGGTGAATCGAGAAAAAATGGATTTTATGAGTCCGAGGAATATTGAGGTCGCGGCGTAGGAAACCAAGCTCAACAACAACTGCAGCTTACAGCGTTGTGGTGGTTGCGACGTACTGAGGAGAAATCGCACCAGAATCGAAAATGAATGATTAGCTTTCCTATTGCAGTTTGATCAATACATACCTATCTAGCTTGAGCCTGGCCCTAATGAGGTCAGGTGTGGAACTGCTGAGGTAGAGTTGCTCAATCTAAACCTCCCGCTGAATTCTGGAAGGTCATAAACGTCTGGTCTTGGGGGACTTTAATGTTCTTAATGAGTTATGGTATTTGATCCCCGGCAATGACCAGAGGGATTACCCTGTCAGAATAAACCGAGAGTGTCACACTTCGCCAGATATAATCATCGTGACACCTGGTCTGACAAATGACGTCACCTGGCAACCCGTGGTCTTTTGGATCAGATCATCTCCTCATAATTGTCTCTTTGATGAGACCATCTGCGCATAATTGACTCCATCAACAGTCCGCCCGATTTCATTACACTTCGCCAGATATAACCATCGTGTCACCAGGTCCGATAAATAAAGTCACATGGCAAAACGTGGTTCCTCTTTCGACAGACCATCTTCTTGTGATTTCCAAATCAACAGACTGCCCAATTTCATCACTTCAGAACGCCGCACTTCCATCAGTTATGGGAAAGTTAATTGACAGTTCATCCATCACCACTTCAGTGATCTGTACAGCCCTTTTGATGTTCGGGTAACAGAGAGTATTTTCCGAGACATCATCATATACCTGCTGGTCGAATACAAGAAATGAGGCCACCTTTCCTGCAGAGACCACGGAATTAGTAAATGAGCGTGATGAGCTTCGTCGAGCCGACCCTAGATATCTCAGGCTCAGGGAGCTGGCACTGGAAGTTAACAGGTTGGTCGGTGAGCATGCAAATGAACAAATTACTTCATCTAGAAAGTTGGAACATTGAATGCCGAAAAAGTGCATTATGGGTAACGGTTAAATAACCTTCGAACCCTATTAAGAAGGAATATAGGACCTCCGCCACGTTTGGCGAAGAGGTGCGCAAGTTTTTTTTTAATCAACATTATATCGAGCTCACCCTGAGTTACAGCTAAACGCAGCAAAGACTCTTCAGGCTATACTATCCCCCAACGTTGCACGCCATCTCCGCACATATTAGAAGATGACTTAATAGTGGTAATGGCGCTCTACCTACACTGTGAACCGAAATTTTGGGGGGTGAAAAATTCCTATTGGAGATGAAAGCCCTTTGTGAGTATATACAGAACCCCGAAGGACAGATTCGCCGTGAGTCGAACTTTCGCGATATGGCGTGATGAATATTTTGCTGGAGACCCTAAAAGCCATCTGGAATCAGCGTTATATCTTTGTTCGCTGTTGTTTAAGCTTATATTTAAGATGACATGTCTTCAGTCAAATCAAATGAGGATTTTTTTCGTAGAACATTTCGACCTTCTAACATGCTTCCTTCAATGTCCTTTTCGTCCTTTATTTCAAGAACCGCAATAAAAGTGGCACAAGATGACATTTTTCAGCTTCGGAATATTCTACAAAAATGTCGCTCGGAAGATTTTAGGTACGGTTCCCAAAGACATAAAATCGATAAAATCATTTTTAAGCGGTCGTTTTTCACTTTTACCCGAATCTTGCTCAGACAGCCCTATATCTATTTATTTCAATACATTATTGTTAACCTATTGATGATCTAGAATTCTCGGAGTCTTTAAAACAGTTGTATCTTGTATTGCTAAGCACGTTAATTTCATTATTTTTGGGAATAAATATCCGGATATCCGAATTATGGGACCGGTTATTCTGATATTAAAACCGAATTTTTATCCGGTTTTTATGAACCGAATAACCGTATATGCATATCATTAGAAAGCTATTAAAATTGTCAAACAGATATGACTAATATGCATTAGACGTTTTCAGCGGTGCTACGGGGACATCTTAAATATAAGCTTAAACAACAGCCAACAAAGATATAACGCTGATTCCAGATGGCTTTTAGGGTCTCCAGCCAAATATTCATCACGCCATATCGCGAAAGTTCGACTCACGGCGAATCTGTCCTTCGGGGTTCTGTATATACTCACCAAGGGCTTTCATCTCCAATAGGAATTTTCCACCCCCCAGACTTTGAGCTCCATTTTGTTGCACAGTGCTATCAATAGTCTTTGATACTGTCAAGCACTCTACGCTGTTTGAGGACATTGAGCAGATTACCCTCCGGCTAAAATTTAATAATCAATTATATATGTATGTGGAACTCAGGAACAAGAAATTCAAACGGGGTGCTCCCCAAGGGTGGGTAATATCTCCAGAACTGTTTAACTTCTAACTTCTGCTGTATTTCACTCCCTCTGAGAAGGTAACTGGGTGACGTAGGGGATGGAAGATGGCAAAGCCCAGGATTTATCTTGGTCCCTCTTTCATCTCAAGTGGACACTGACCTCCCCGTGGCGCTTCATTTGCGCTCATGCTCCAACTGAAGACAAGGACGAACAGACCAAAGATATATTTTACGAGCGCTTAGAAGAAACTTATGACCGTTGACCCTGCCCATGACATTAAAATAATACTAGGCGATTTTAATGCCAAAATTGGGAAGGAGAATATCTTTGGCCCAACAGTCGGGAAATTCAGTCTCCACAGTGAAACATCTGACAATGGTATGAGGCTGATAGACTTTGCAGCTGCAAGAAACATGGTAGTTAGCAGTACCTGATTTAAGCATCTCGATATTCATAAGGGTACCTGCCTGTCGGCAGATCAATGAACAAGAAATCAAATTGATCACGGATAGATGGAAGACATGCATCAAGCGTGTTGGATGTACGATCGTTCCGAGGTGCAAGCATAGACTCCGACTACCTTGTTGGAGCAAAGGTACGTACCAGATAAAACGTAGCAAACAAAGTGCGAACAGACACAACACGGAAGTTGTACATCGGTTAGCTGCAATCACAACAGATAGTCACAGCATATTTCACTCAAGTGGCCCATCTGCTAAATCGGAGCACTCCTCGTCCCGATAACGTATCAGGACAATGGCAAAACATTGCCCACTCCATGCAAACACCTGCAAAATCAGTACTTGGATAGCAGAGACCTCCACCAAGGAATCCATTGTATGACCAGCAGTGTCGTGCTGCTACCGAAGAGAAAAATGCGGCATATAGTGCTACTTTACAATCAGTAGCAACGCGTAGCGCTCGAGAGAGGTATCGGGAGAAAATGAGAGAGGAGAATCGTCTTTTCCGCAGGAAAAAGAGATAGATGGAAAAGCGGGAGTGTGAACAAATCGAGATGTACAGGAGACAGAATGAAGTCCGAAAATTCTACCAAAGAGTGAAACATCAAACGGATGGCTTTGGAACTGGTACATCCTCCTGTAGAGACCAGCAAGGTAATCTGGTAGGTCATACAGATAGTTTGCTAAGGATATGGAAAGAACATTTTTCCAAAACTGTTGGTATCCAATAGTAACGAAGTCGACGAAGATACCACAGATCCAATCCGAGAAGATGGTATTGAATGTATACCACCCGGCCAAGATGAGGTAAAGACAGCAATAAACCGGCTGAAGAATAATAAGGCAGAAGGAGGTGATGGCCTACCAGCCGTACTATTTAAGACCGGAGGCGACACGCTGATATGGTGTATGCACCAGCTAGTTCAGCGTACCCGACGATTGGAACCTGAGCATCATGTGTCCCGTACATAAGGAAGGAGATAAGACTTTATGCTCCAACTATAGCGGCATACGTCTTCTCCCTACGCCTACAAGGTAGTGTCAGGGATATTGAAAAGGATGTTGAAAAGATCACACGACAGGCTGTCTCCTTGCCTGAAACCTCTTTTGGTACAAAACTTTTCGGAGAGGTTATTTCCTATTTTAACTGAGGATCTTGTGTCAGTTGGAGTCATTTTAAAAAGCCGAGTGAGCTTTACGGGGATACCAAATTCAGACATGGCTTGGAATACCTTTGAACGTAGCGGGCTGTCGAAGGCTGCTTTATAATCGACAAAAAGGTGGTAGGTGTCGATCTGCATCACTTGGGTCTTCTCCAGGATTTGCCGCAGGGTAAATATCTGGTCAATGGTGGACTTGCCAAGTCTAAAGCCGCATTGGTATGGTCCAATTATTTCGTTGACCATGGGCTTTAGTCGTCGCACAATATCCCTGACACTATCTTGTAGGCGGTAGGGAGAAGACTTATGTCCCTATACTTGGAGCATAAAGTCTTATCTCCTTAATTATGGACTGGACACAGAATGCTCAGGTTCCAATCGTCGGGTACGCGTTCTTCCTGCCAGATGGTGCTAACTAGCTGATGAATACACCTTATCAGCGTGTCGCCGCTGGTTTTGAACAGCTCGGCTGGTTTATTGCTGTTTTTACCTCATCTTGGCCGGGTGGTATACATTCAATACCATCTTCTGAGATTGGATCTGTGGTTTATTCATCGACTTCGCTACTATTGGAACAATTCTCTTTCCATTTCCTTAGCACACTATCTGTATCAGTTACCAGATTATCTTGCTGGTCCCTACAGGAGGATATGCCAGTTCCAAAGCCATCAGTTTGATGTTTTACTCTTTGGTAGAATTTTCGGACTTCATTCTGTCTCCTGTACATCTCGATTTGTTCACGCTCCCGCTTCCTCTTTTTCCCATCTCTCTCTTTTTCCTGCGGAAAAGACGTTTCTCCTCTCTCCTTATCTCCCGATACCTCCCTCGTGCGCTACGCTTAGCTACTGATTGTAAAGTAGCCCTATATGCCGCATTTTTCTCACGACACTCCTGATCATACCATGGATTCCTTGATTGAGCTCTCTGGTATCCAAGAAAGGATTTTGTGGCTGTTTGCATGGAGTGGACAATGTTTTGCAATTGTCCTAATATGTTATCGGGACGAGGAGTGCTTTGATTAAGCAATTGGGCTAGTTGAGTGGAATATGCTGTGGCTATCTGTTGTGATTGCAGCTTACCGATGTCCAACCTTCATGTTGTGTCTGTTCGCACTTCGTTTGCTACGTTTAATCTGGTACGTACCTTTGCTCCAACAAGGTAGTGATCCGAGTCTATGTTTGCACCTCGGAACGATCGTACATCCAACACGCTTGATGCATGTCTTCCATCTATCACAACGTGATCAATTTGATTTCTTGTTCTTTGATCTGGCGACAGCCAGGTGCCCTTATGAATATCGAGATGCTTAAATCTGGTACTGCTAACCACCATGTTTTTTGCAGCTGCAAAGCCTATCAGCCTCGTACCATTGTCAGATGTTTCACTGTGGAGACTGAATTTCCCGACTGTTGGGCCAAAGATATTCTCCTTTCCAATTTTGGCATTAAAATCGCCTAGTATAGTTTTAATGTCATGGGCAGGCAATGGTCATAAGTTTCTTCTAAGCGCTCGTAAAATATATCTTTGGTCTGTTCGTCCTTGTCTTCAGTGGGAGCATAAGCGCAAATAAAGGTGATGTTAAAGAATTTTGCTTTTAATCGAATAGCAGCGAGTCTATCATTCAGTGGGGTGAAGCTGAAGAGCAGATAATTTAACCTCCGACCAACTACAAATCCGCAACCAAACTCATGCTTTGTGTCATGGCAGTGCGTCACCTTTTGGTGTTGTTGTGACGCCTTTCCATCGTATTTCCTGTATGGCAGTAATGTCGGTCTTGTACTTTTCAAGTACATCTGCCAATGCGTAAACTGCACCTTCTCTTTAAAGAGTGCAAATATTCCAGGTGCAGATTCACAGATCATGGTCCTCAAAACGTTTGCGGCGTTCGTAAACTTTAGAGGGGTTTGTTTTTCTTTTCTTTCGTTTTTTCATAGTAGGCTGTTTTTTCTAGGGGAGGGTTACTAACCCGACGCCCAAACCCAAGTTTTTAACGTTCTTATGGGTGAACGCGCGGCACATGTTAGCTCACTACCTTTAACGGGTGTTAAAGGCAGTTCCCCAGGTGACACCACGGGAAGGTCAGTGTCCACTAGAGATGAAAGAGGGACCAAGATAAATCCTGGGCTTTGCCATATCAAAGCCGGTCAGGACCGTTCCTTGGTATCTTCCATCCCCTACGTCACCCACTGACTACTTCGAACCCCAAATACCTAATTTAACCTAAGTCGGTCAGCGGATAACTTTAAAATACCTGAAATCGGATGGTACCGTTATATGGGGGCTATACCACCACGTAAGCGTAAGTCGACACTTTCTCATGGAGAAGCTTTTAATCACTTGGAACCATTAATGCCAATGGACATCCGCTCTTGTCCGAATATATAGACAAAACTAAAAAAAACTGAAACTGGTGGCGGTCCTATAAAACGGACCGTTTGCCACGAATCTGCACGAAGCATTCAATTACCAAACATCACAGACAGTAAAAGATTTACACCTCTGATTGTTCTAATCGCACTTTGCAAGACAGCAGAATATTTCATATTGCGTATCCTTGACATGCGGAATACACTCATTCGAGAACTGTTAGCCCTAGTTCTTACAATTATACCCTTGGCAATCAAGCAAAAAATTGTTGGTGTTATCACAAATTGAGTTAAACTATTTCAATATTCAACTTTTAAATGATGTTCGTTTCTAAACGATGTGACTAAACAGATTGTCAATTGAAGCGACTGTGAAAGCCAGAGTCTGATAATAAGTGGATAAAATAGATACAAATAAAAAACCGATATAAATGTGAGAAATCCCCAAAGGTATGCAATCAACGTTGCATAAAAACCTCCATCATCATTGCCATCATCAACTTCAAATAAAAAACAACAAAACCATTAAAAATATGGTAAAGACGGCTGACTGAGACTAACTGTAGGAAAAGAAGTAGGAGAGAACAAACAAAAAAACGCATGTACGAACAAAGTGTCAATCCCATTGCTGCAACATGTTGTATGAAAGTAAATTCTAAACATGGCTTGTTTTGCAACAGGCGGTTTTATAAGCTCGTACATACTTACATGATGATCACAGTGCTTAGATTTTATTATGTAAAATATCGTCCAACATAGTTTAACAAATTTTTAGGTCACGATTTAAGTATTTCTTCCAATTCAAAGTCTTACATAGATTGCTTAAATGTGCATTTCACTTAGATACATTCTATTAGCTTTCTCTGATATTTGAAAAGTTTCCTCAGAATCCCATTAGATTATCGACAAATATTTAGCATATAAAGTGGACATATGTTCCCTCAAATATCCGTGAAGGGACAAGAGAGAGAAGGACTTCCCTCTTATCAGTGATTCATATTATCCTAATGATATGGAACAAATAGACGGCGGGATTGTAGTCGAAATGTTGTAAAATTTTAGATAGCTGGCCCTGGATTCTTGTTTTATGAAAATGTGAAATAAAAAATATTTTCTTTATAACATTTTTCATTTGACATTTTTTTCGCTTTATAAAAGTTTTCATTTGACATTTTCATATGAATTGAGCAACGTCAGGATAGAAGCCTACACGTGCGAACGATGATGGGATAATATCACTTTTTTTAAAATTACAAGAAACCCCGCACAGATTATGAAAGTGGACCGAAAAAAGAAGACACGTGTATCGGCGTTTTGAAAATTTACGTCGGGTAGTAACCTAAATAGGCTTGGCAAGTTCCGCCCATTTATACAGGTTTTGAAATATTCGACATCAGATTCCTTGGAATTCTTGCATTTTAGGTATAAAGTGTCTTTGGCAATATTACTGACAACAATGCGGGGTATCTTTTTATGAAAAAAATTAACCCTCTTGCGAGTCACTAAACGGGCCTTTTTGGTCTCTTTTTTGAAAAACGCTTAAAAACTCCTTTAAGATGTAATCGTATCAGATCAAAATGTTCTACCAAATTATTTGCCATAAAATTTTACTATAGGTCCCCGAATACACCAAAACTCTAGATCGTACCTAAACGCCAGGAATCTGCCAAAAGTAAAATTACGTTTTAGGGTTAATGTTGTACTTTATCTGAGTTTATTAAGTTTTGTCCCACACAACTTCATTCTAGATATAAGACGTTAAAGGCAAAAATATTCTCCATCAAATTTCAATATAAGGCGCCGAATAAATGAAATATGTATTTACAATATATATCAAGAAAATATGTACATCAAATTTGCCAACAAAACACCCAAATATTTTTTTTTTTTAATAAATTTGTTATGTTCTTTTGTCGAGTTGATGCATGAAAGTAACATGAAATTTAGTTTTAGATGAAAGATGTTAAAAGAATAAATATTGAACACAAAATTTACATTTTCGTTATTAATTTGCTCATGCAGCACATTTCCGAGAACGGAATGGCATAACTCATTAAATCCCCCAAAACCAGACGGTAGAGATTCAGGTATGTACTCACCCGTTATAAGTCCCACAATGATTTTCATACCTAACTTAACGTGAGAGAAAAGGGAACTGGGAGATCGCAGGCCAAAATGCCTTGGATGTTCGACTGAGAGCCAACCTTGCTAGTTGATCAGCTAATTTGCCTCCCAATATATTACTATGTCCTGCTACAGAACAAAGTTTAACGATTTTGTGTGTAGCAATCATGCATCCTTCATGCCATGAGAGCTTTCCGCTACTTCGGAAAGGATATAAACAACAAATAAAAAATATGTAATGGTGAACACTGAAAATTTTGTTGTACAAATACCAATTTTAATAAATATTTATTTTTATTTAAGTACTGATAGTCAGAAAAATCGCCCTTTCACATCAACAGAGATCCCCATTTTTTTGAGACAGTTTTAATAGGGTCTTTCTATCTTCAGAAGGTAAAACATTATTGCAACAAAAAAAACCCCAAGACCAATTTTAGAACCATTTAGTACTTTCCACAACCTTATAGTAGCTATTTCCAATACCATTTGAGCCCTCAGCAACCCTCATACCAAATTTCAGAATTTGAACGCATTGAAAAAACTCCACAAACACTATCGAAATTATGCAAAGAGTGTTCTGGCTCAAAAGAAATGGCAAACGCAGCTGATGGCGGCGCTTCCTCCCGAGCGGACTACCTTGGCCCGCCCATTTTCTACCTCCTGGGTCGATTTCGCTGGCCCAGTTGATATAAAAAACTTTAATGGTAGAGGCTGTCGGGTTTCCAAGGGGTACATATGTCTGTTCGTTTGCTTCGCCACCAAGGCCATACACCTGGAGCCAGTGAGCGATCTCTCCACCCCTGCCTTCATAGCCGAACTGTCTCGCTTTGTCGCCAGGCGAGGTTGTCCCCTTCATATTTATTCGGATAACGGGAAAAGCTTTGTGGGTGCTGACCGCGAACTTCGCTCGAATCTGATTAGAGTTATCTCAGAAACGAAGAACGATTCTCTTAATTGATATGGGTTTCAAAAGTTAGAATGGCACTTTATACCCGCCGCAGCACCTCACATGGTAGGGCTGTGGGAAACCGGCGTCAAAAGCTGCAAGACGCATCTGAAGAAAATCGCACGGGCCATTTTGGCCCGTATAGAAGCATGTTTGAACTGTAGGCCTCTTACCCCTTTGTCCGACGACATAGATGATCTTGGTGCCCTTACTCCCGGATATTTCCTTGTTGGAGGATCCCTGCTGTCCCCGGCCGAACTGGACGAAATCGAGAGTAAAATCGCTCTGTTAAACCGCTTGCGACGATTGAACTTGATTGCCCAGGAGTTCTGCAGACGATGGAAGTCTGAATATCTGAAGGAACTTCACAAGCGCACCAAGTGGAAATTGGCTCAGGGTGATCTTCGGCTCGATGACATTGTGGTACTACCTAGTGACTCACTTGCTCCTAACGACTGGCGCTTGGGTCGTGTGGTAAAGTTGCACTTAGGTCAGGGCCGCAGGGTTCGAGTTGTGGATATAAAAACCCTAAATGGCGTGATTACTCGTCCGGTGCATAAATTAGTTCTTCTTCCTCGCACCGAATAATTCTCGCTCTACAGGCCAGCTCACGTCGATGTCTTATTATATCTTCTCACCATGTGATCACCTAATTATTCCTTACTCTTTCTTGCAGATGAGCTATAACGATACCTTCAAGTGGCCTTTGTGCCGCACACGACAATCGTTCCGACACTGTCGCACATTTCTCCAGGCGGCACCACATAAGAAGTAGGCTATCATACGCAAACACCAATGTTGCCTCAACTGCATAGGCATGGACCATCGAGTAACCACCTGCCCGTGGAACGAAGGGGGCCGGGTATGCAATTTTGCTCACCATTCGCTACTGCATCCTCTGGATGAATCCAGAGAGGTTTGGCTACAAATGACGGCCGAGGTCAGGCTCCACATTCCAGGACAGATGGAAACCCCAATGAATGTCCGAATCCTCATCGACCCATTGGTGGAGAACAATTCTTTTGAAATGGGGACACCTGAAAACTACACGATGTATCCAAGCGGATCAAGTCACAACTGAATACCCCGTCGACCTGAAATTTGTTAGCAAGGCCTACCCGAAAAAGGCGATAGCGGATCCCCGGTTCGAAACCTCAGGAAGATACAATGTGGTTTTGGGTAAGCCAGCAATAAACGGAATCTTCCTAGGCCTGCCCATCTGCGAACCCGGCATGCCGTATGCACAGAACACCATCTTCGGATGGAACTTTTTTGGTGATGTGGCTCGAAAAATATGAACACTATATGAACACGTCCTAGCTCAAGACTGGAGACGAACGTTCGTGAAGACTGAAGACCGTGAAGCTAGTTATTATTTTTGTTCCTATTGTTGTTTTGTTTATTGTTAAAACTTAATGAACGTACATACACATCTTCAGAATTACTTCTCAGTTTTTTCATATATCCTCTCGTATATAATATTGGAATGTCTCTATTGAAGTACATTTATTTTGATTGAAATATCATTTAGTTGGGACCTAATCACAAGGGAGGAGGATGTACATGGGAAAAGCACTACATGGGCATCACTGATGGTGCCCCCAGAATGGCAATTCCCATATACGTCTTTCCTCTCCTCTTTATTACTGGCAATGCCACATTCATTTTATTCTCTTTATACCTCTCATGTAGTCACACCACTGTGAATATCAACGAAACCTAGAATTTAGGAAAAAGAAAAGAAATACACTCTCTTGAATTTGTGAAACATACATAGTTTGACCGGCAAAGAGCATAGAGCTCTCATATCTTTGTTAAAAATCGCAGCCATAGAATTAGTACAAAAAAGGTGTTGAAATAAAAATAACATTATTTTAGTTAAATAAACTGTGCGGTTTTATTTAAACAAATGGAAACCCAGAAAGACAAATTCGAAGCCTTGCCCTTGCCGCAGCCAATTTTTTGCCCTATAGAATGACGAAGTGGGAGACTTATCAGTGACAAATCGCAGTTAAATAAACAGTGCGGTTTTATTTAAACAAAAGGAAGCCCAGAAAAACAAACTCGAAGTCTTGCCCTTGCCGCAGCCAATTTATTGCCCTATAGAGCGACGAAGTGGGAGACCTAAAAGCACAGGTAAAAGTTGGCCAGGGATAACATATAAATACATAAGTACGAATATCCGAAACCTTCTCCTAAGATTTCAAAATTCCTGCTAAACCCTTTACACAATAACAAATTGTACAATATTTGATTGTTGACCAATTTCAATGCTTAATAAGTAGATCTTTATAAATATATATTGACGGGCCCGTCGAAGATCTACTAATAAAACAAATTGTACCATTTAGTACTTTTCATAGTATGCCATCTCCATATCTTAACCCCTCATACCAACAGTGACTCTAAGAACAAATGCTAGAATTCCAGCTCTTTTACTACTCCCGATAAAAAATTTGAACCGATTTAGTACTTTTCGTAAATTTATGGTAAGTGTATCTTAAAACACGGCCATATACCAACGTTACACACCAAAACACACCTTAACTCCAAAAATACATATTCCAATAACAAATTGAGTACCATTTAGTACACATATCTCAAGCCTACACTGACATTGATACGGAATAATTATAGTAATATTAATTCCAAATCTCAGGATTCCAGCCGAATTTGTTCGTCCAATACCAAATTGTACCAAATTTAGTACCATTCAGTACTTTTTGAATTTCCCAAATTACCTCAATCCTGCACTCCCACAGAAATCTTAATTCCAAATTTCGGAATTCTAGCTCTATACATTCACCCAAATCCAAATTGTACTCAATTTAGTACCATTTATTACTTTTCGTCCAAACAAGTACAAATTTCTAAAATTCTTTCCTTATATCAGCACCACTTCCCAAACTTGATTCCATACCAAATTTCCAGATTCTGGCTACATTCCTTCAATATATAAATTTAGTAACTTTTAGTACACTTATAGGACGAATTTTCAAAAACCCTTTGGTACATCTTTCTAACTCTCCACAAGCGACTCTCATTCCAAATTTCAGAATTCTAGCTCTTCCCGTTTGCCTAGTACAATTTGTACCATATTTAGTACCTTTTCTTTTTTTCGTACATTTCTAGTTCGAATTTTCAAAATTTCAAGTATATAGCTTCAGCTGTTTCGTCTGGGCTTATGTATTGCTTTGATTTTTTTGCAAACTACGTGTATTCGAAGCCCACATTACAACGGCACAAGTTTTTTAAGGGGCAAGTCCATACTTGCTGAGAAATTGGCCCAAAAGTTGTTAAAATCTCCTATGGCACCATATGTAGTGATTATTAATGGTCCAAAATTTTGCCTTGTCCAAACTTAGTTTATGTACGAATATGGGCCATATCGGTCCACTCCTTCGGGTACCTACAACACAAAATTTCGGAAGAGTGCAGTTTGAGGCCTGCTCTCGAATCGCTTTGATTTTTGTTGTAAGAACTTGTATTCCTGCCCTCCACATTACGATACAAGTTTGTTCAGGGGCAAGTCCATACTTGCTGAGAAAAAATTCCGAAAGCTGTTAAAAACCCCACGGTACCATGTGTAGGGGCTGGAGCGCACGATAACTCTCGAACGGATCAGCCGAGTCGCTAAAGTTTGGACTTCGTAATATTTTGACCAAAACTAGTATATGTTCGAAGATGAGCCATATCGGTCCGCTCCTTCGGGTTCTTCCCCCACTAAAGTTTCAAACTTTTTGCTAAAATTGTATGCGCCCTATCTATGAACAGAGCAACCGATTTGGTCCAAACTTTGGATTCTCTAATATTTTGTCCAAATTGCTTTACCATTTAGTCTTGGTAAGCGAAAATGCCAGAAACAATTCCAATTTAAAGTAATGATACCAACCAATTACGAATGTTTTTTTTTTACCTCGGAACACTGTGTCTATATTTTCCCTAAGCCAATGTAAAAACTTACAAAATATCATAGTAAACATTTGTCGCATATCACGTTCATACCTCATCGAAAATCTGCCATTAAAACCCTCCATGTGTTTCATTTGGCGATTGGTGTCGCCGCCATCATCGGAGTCTATGTCGTAGTCTCGTCGCCACAGCAATTCTGCAATGATGAAGATGAAGAAGAGGAATTACCAACTAACTGATCCGTCTGTGAAAAAAGAAGTAAAGCAAAAAACAACTGCAAAAAACCTTAGACATCCCCAGTTTTAAATATGTGTAGAACATTGCGTTTGGCGTCATTGTGCCATGTTGTCAGTACAACACATGGAACAGAGATACATACATACACTCGGAGGCTTCACTCATCTACTTGTCCGTCTCTACAATCTTAGCCTAAACCTTTTTTCCGCTCTCCCTTTTTATTGAAGACCCTTTGGCTTAACTAAACTATGCCGTGGTTATGGCGAGGTAAAACTGAGATTTTTGTCATGAAACGCATGACAATCTGCAAGGCGGCAACAATATGGAAAGCTGGGTTTAGCCAGTACAGTGTTTCAAAGCTACAGTTATTACTTACTATACCGAAAAATTCGTAGTCATCATTAAATGGAAGTCATTATATAGACCAGGTATCGGCACTAATACAAACGCGTTGTTTGCGGTCTCACGCATACGACTCTCTCTCGCTCTCTCCACAAACAGCGTGTGTGTTAATACATTGCTAAAATTAAAAATCATTCAAACAAGCGACAATAGAACCTTCTTCATTGACTTCTGAACGAAGACTGAGTGGTGGTTGTTCTGTTGTTATTCTCATCAAGGGCACGTGTGGCCCTTTTTGCCGGATGCTGATATAGACAATTCACAGCAGCTGGAGTTGTAATTTGGCAGTTTTTAGAATAACGCAGGGGTTACCGCATACCAAGCAAGGACCAGATCCTAACGTTTCTGAAAAAAAATCTGTTCTGTTCATTTAATGTGTTAGTATTTAGTATTAGTATTAGTATTAGTATTAGTATTAGTATTAGTATTAGTATTAGTATTAGTATTAGTATTAGTATTAGTATTAGTATTAGTATTAGTATTAGTATTAGTATTAGTATTAGTATTAGTATTAGTATTAGTATTAGTATTAGTATTAGTATTAGTATTAGTATTAGTATTAGTATTAGTATTAGTATTAGTATTAGTATTAGTATTAGTATTAGTATTAGTATTAGTATTAGTATTAGTATTAGTATTAGTATTAGTATTAGTATTAGTATTAGTATTAGTATTAGTATTAGTATTAGTATTAGTATTAGTATTAGTATTAGTATTAGTATTAGTATTAGTATTAGTATTAGTATTAGTATTAGTATTAGTATTAGTATTAGTATTAGTATTAGTATTAGTATTAGTATTAGTATTAGTATTAGTATTAGTATTAGTATTAGTATTAGTATTAGTATTAGTATTAGTATTAGTATTAGTATTAGTATTAGTATTAGTATTAGTATTAGTATTAGTATTAGTATTAGTATTAGTATTAGTATTAGTATTAGTATTAGTATTAGTATTAGTATTAGTATTAGTATTAGTATTAGTATTAGTATTAGTATTAGTATTAGTATTAGTATTAGTATTAGTATTAGTATTAGTATTAGTATTAGTATTAGTATTAGTATTAGTATTAGTATTAGTATTAGTATTAGTATTAGTATTAGTATTAGTATTAGTATTAGTATTAGTATTAGTATTAGTATTAGTATTAGTATTAGTATTAGTATTAGTATTAGTATTAGTATTAGTATTAGTATTAGTATTAGTATTAGTATTAGTATTAGTATTAGTATTAGTATTAGTATTAGTATTAGTATTAGTATTAGTATTAGTATTAGTATTAGTATTAGTATTAGTATTAGTATTAGTAACTAGTCGGAGACGTAATCTCCGACTATCGACGAAATTGGAAAACAGCTGAAACAGAGCGACAATCGAGCAAGCCCAAAGCAGCAGACGACGTGTGTTTAATTACACCAACACCTCAAACGTCACAACACAAAAGAAGCGCGTCTAGCCCAGCTGAGGCTAACCCGGAGAAGAAACATAAAAAGAAGGCAGCAGAAGCCCGCCAGGAAGTGGCACCGGTTATATCACAAACAGCAGAAAAGTCAAAATGACAGACTGTAATCAAAAAGAAGAAGAGACCAAATAACCGCCCAGATGCTGTAATTATAAAACCTAGTGAAGGACACAACTATTCTGATGTTCTAAAAAATATCACACAAAACGTGAAACCCGAGAAAGCTTACGTAGCAATACGATCCATCAGCAACTCTTTTGGTGATGGAGGAAGGAGGAGAAAGAGAAAAGTTCTGCGAGGCTATAAAAGAATCTCTGAAGGAAGCAGCCACTGTAGAAGAAAGAACACCGAAGGCAATGATCGAGGTACAAAACATTGATACCGTGACCACTATTGAAGAGGTACAACTTGCCGTACACAAAGCCACACAAGTAGCTGTATCCGACATCGGAGTACATCTAACTCGCCCAAACTACCGAGAACAAAGACGCGCTTTCGTAACGATACCCGTGTATGAAGTCAACAAAATTCTGCGGAAAAAACGCCTAAAAATTGGCCTGACAGACTGCATTATAAAGTATAAGGAGGAGACACATCGGTGCTATAGATGCTTTGGATCCGGTCATAAGCAATATGACTGCAAAGGACCTGACAGAAAGGGCATGGGACTATGCATCCAATGCGGAGGAAAAGGACACAAACGGAAAGAGTGTACAAATAAGATGAAATGCTGCATATGCGCCGAAGAGGGGAGAAGCAATGTATATCATTTGTCAGGCTCAAAAAGATGTCCGTCAAACACTCAACAAACATTATGAAGATCCTTCAGCTTAACATGCACCGGGGGAAAGTAGTTGACACTATCTTGCCACAGATATTTCATGAACAGGAGGCCGATGTTGTGGTTATTAGTGAACAATATTCATGAAAAACAAATGGATTGTGGTTTGAAGATGAATCCAAAACAGCTGCAGTATGGATTCCCCTAGGAAAAACTGTGAAGCCAAAAAGTGATGGACGAGGAAATGGCTATGTGTGGATACAAGTAGATGACTTCCCAATCATAAGCTGCTACCTCACCCCTAGCGACTCCATAGAAGAATTCTAGTGAAAACTAAACTCTATAGAATGGGGCTCACAAGAAACAAACCCACGTGGTAGAAGGGTGATGGACATGATTGCCAGATTAGGGCACGCAGTGGCGAACGTGGGATGCGTGCCAACTTTTAGACGGCCGGGCTGTACTGACACTATACCAGACATTACCTTGGTATCCGAAAACTTTGCAGACAGAGTCATCAATTGGAAGGTTCTTGAGATCTACACGGCAAGTGACTACTAATATATCTCCTACTCTATACAAACGGGAAGAACTACAACAACGCGGGCTAAACGAAAAGGTACCCGAAAATGGAACATTAAGCGTTTAGATAAGACCGCTCTTATTTCTGAAGTAGACAGGCAAAGCCAAACATCGTCGTCAAATGAAAGTGCCGCGGAAATTGAGCAGAACCATGGAGATTATAACCAAAGGATGTAATAAGTCAATGCCAAAAATAAAAGATATGGCCCTGGGAGAAATCCGGTATATTGGTGGAATGACCAAGTTGATGAGCTGCGACGCAACTGCCTTAGACAAAGACGGAAATATACGAGAGCAAAACGCAGAGGTCCGGCAGAGACGGAACACGCTCTGTATAAATGCGCCAAGAAAGAGCTTCAAATCGCCATACAAGAGAGTAAAAAGAGCAAATGGGAAGAATTGAGAAACGATTTAAACCGAGATCCATTCGGAATGGGAATGGGTGCTCAATCCCCAATAGAAGAAATGGATGATGAAACAATGGGAAATATCGTGAACACACTGTTCCCTACACACCCAATCAGAGTAGAAGACCCAATTGATGATCGCATAACCACTCCACCAATCTTTACTACAGAAGATCTGAAAACGGCAGCTAGTAGGCTAAAAAACAACAAAGCTCCTGGACCTGACGTTGTCCCAGCGGAAGTTCTCAAGGAGATAGCTGATGTACGTCCAAACATATTACTGGACATGTATAACCACTGTTTGCTAGAATGAATATTTCCAAAACCGTGAAAAGAGCAACAGCTTGTGTTAATTAGTAAAGTCAAAGGAGATCCAACAGCCCCATCTTCATACAGGCCATTATAAGTATATGCTAAACACGGCTGGAAAATTTTATGAGAAGTTACTTAAACAAAGAATTGAAAATGATATAAACTTGAAAGGCGGCCTTTCAGCTAGGCGACATTGTTTCAGGCCTGGAAATCAAACGGATTCGAGCTGGCCATGCACAAAACCGAGCTGATACTTCTGTCAAGGAGGCATATTCCTGCAGTAGTCCACATTAATGTAAATGACATAGACATTCGCACACAGGAAGCTGTCACATACCTGGGAATACGACTGGACAATAAAATGTCATTCTCTGCGGAGTTGAAATATGCAGCTGAAAAAGCTATGAATATCACAACCCAACTCAGTAAATTTATGGCAAAAGTCGGAGGATCGCTCCCCAATAAAAGGAAACTACTGATGGAGACGTGCAACAGTATTCTCCTCTATGGATGCGAAATCTGGGCCCGGAGTCCGTTAACGGCACAAAAAGCCAAGAAATTATTAGCAGTACAAAGAACAGCGGCATTGTGAGTTCCTTCTGCGTATCGCACAGTATCAGGACCAGCTGTTCAAATAATAGCGGGCATGATGACCATCGATCTGGTAGCAGAAGAACGGTCGAAACTCTTTGAGGCAAAACTCTCACATAACGCATATGCGAACTCAGATCAAGAGCGAGAAGAGACATATGCAAAATGGCAAAGGCGTTGATATGGAGAAACCTATGGAAGATGGACTGCGAAGCTTATTCCGAACATAAGAAGATGGGTGAATGGAAGACATGGATATGTAAACTATTACATCACACAGATGCTCTCCGGTCATGGATATTTCCGAAAATATTTGTTTAAACGAAGAAAGTGTAGTTCCCCATTTTGCCTATACGAGGAAGAAGAAACAATAGACGATGCAGAGCACACGTTCTTTTCGTGTAATCGATGGATCGAACTCCGAACAGAAGCAGCACGATAAATTGGCGACATATCGGTCGAAAGATATGTCGCCAAGATACTGCGAAGAGTTGCTGAGAAAGAATAAGGTAGACCTAGATAACGCTTAGAGTAAGCGGACGCAAGAAAACAAGCAGAAGATGGGCACTAGGGCCTGGGAGCCACCTCGAAGTAATACGAAAATGTTACCGAGGTGGACGCAGCTCCCACAGGTGATCAGGTGGGTTTTTAGTCGGTATAAAGATCGAGCCCGACATACCACGATGAGTGACGACTCGCCATGAATGCGCAAAAGCCTTTTCCCATCTGAGCCACAAAAAATTATTATTATTAGTGTTCATCCTCCTTACCTCCCCCTGAGCCACTGTACACCATGTCCATGTCATGTGAGGATAGATGAGAAGAGCATGAAAGAAACAATCATTAAAACAACGTTTTGTATAAATTATGCTAATGACGCTTCAATTGATTTGTAATAAAAGTTGCGAATAACGTAAAAATAAGATAAATATTCACAAATCACGCACTTTGTTCTCCCTAAGCACGGCTTGTTTTATTGTCTCACTATGCGTTTAGTTTTTTGTCTCTTATTTTATTATTTTTTTTTCGATTCATTGGGAGTTGAGATTTTTAACTGAATCAATTCATTTGATAGAAGAAGCAGATGCTAGTTTCGCCAATAAAGTTATTGGTGTTCTTGTTGTTGTGGTGTTGCAATATCGTGTTGATAGTTGCTGTTTTCAATGTTGTACTTCTTTTCGTTTACTGTTGTTGTTGTTGGTTTTTTTCTGGAGGCAACAGACGTGTGTGATCACATTGCAAATTCGCGCGGTATCTCTTTTTGGTATTCTACGACATAGTATTTTTGTTTTCATCATCGTCGTCGTTTTTTTCATTCGGGGTGACGAGTGTATTTATAAGCGCAAAATCGCATGTTTAGTTATTCAAATTAAACGGTTGTCCTCCATCTGTACCCGATATTCTTCCCAGGCGTCTGATTCCTTTCAAATTCAATGTTGTCGTTTATTCGTGGTTTGTAATTGTGAGTTGTGTGTCGATTGGCCATTTTGGCAGAGTGAGGTGTGAAGAGCAGTTTCATTTGGTATGCACCGGAATGATTGTAATTTGCATTTTGCAAATGATCCGTCGTTGAAATGGTGATATATGATCTGATTAGTTTTCTTAAAACCGTTTAAAGTTTTTAAAGCGCCTAGAGGAAAAAATAAACAAAATAAATTCCAATATAAGATTAAGGGTTTTTAGGGAGATAGTAACATAGTTACAATCCAACTCAATCTACATTGATTGAATGTTTTTAGCGGAATATTAAATGAACAAATCCAGACTAGCTTAAGAGATTTTAAAGAGTTACCCAGTCGTTCAAAGCCTTGTATAGTTGAGGGAATAATGGATAACATCATCACTGCTACAGCCCACAGTGGTTCCGCCCGTGGAAAAAAATCGACAAATTTGAATGTGATTGAAATAATTATTCTCTAAACACATTAAATTTTTAAAATCCTGTATCATTTTTGTCACTTTACAGCGGTAATATGCCAAGTTGAGTTGAAGAAATTGTCATTTGTATGTGGTGCCTTAAATCGTAAATTGAAGAGGTAAATGTACAATTTCCAAAATGAAACTTAATGTTGATTGACAATTGGTTTTACGAAAAAACTTGTATATAATTCGGATTGTAACTTCCTTAAAAATGAATTCTTTCTAAGTCCCAATTTACAGTAGGCGAGTTTACTTGCGGCAATTGTCAGTTTGTAGGTGAGAGAGGGGGCTGAGAGGCAAAGGGTTACCATATGCCTCACCTCTCTCTCCATCAAACTGACAATTGCCGCAAGTAAACTCGCCTAATGTAAATTGGGACTTAATGTTTTTTAATTTATGTTGAGTTTTACTAATGTTGGGCCCATCTGTGCAACTCTATATTGTTTTTTTTAATACGAGGGAAGTCTCTAGTTTACGATAAAAAAATCCAGCTGACTACCCCGTCTCTAATCGGGCGTTACTTTTATATGGGGGCAATACCTTAACGTGGACCTATATTGGTCCACTTTCGCCTTGCACTAAGAAGGTCTGCGACTAACCTGACCTGAACATCAAAATTTTCGGTGGTGGCAATGCAATGTAGGATACACTTCCTGTGTATTTCAGCCATGAACAACTTCTCTACAAGTGGTGTCTTAGGACACCATTGATATGAGATAAGTCTCCCAAAATATCAACGAATACGAGATGTCAGCCAAATCGTTAGGGTTGGAGTGACTAAACAAGTGTACTTTACATATCCTTAGCCGCTTACACGAGGGCTACTTGATAAGTTTCTGGCCTAGGCAATGCTACGTGTTGCCAGGTGCCATTTGACATTTCCCTTCTCCGAAAAAAATTGTACCGTTGTAATAGTGATCGTAGAAACAACAAAAATTTCGTATAGATCCGAATGGAGTCCTCAAACTGCACTTTTCCCAAATTTTGTGTGGGGGGTTCCCGAAGGTCAGAACCGATGTAGTATTATTTTAACTGTTACATGATTGGATGAAATAATAAGATGTACAAAGTTTGGACCAATCAGTAACTCCCTGAGAGAGTTATTTTGCATATTTACTATTCCAGTTGGTGCCGTCAGGGTTTCTTAGAGTTTTTAGGACATTATCATAGGAAATATAGACCCGAACAAAAATTTACCGCCGTAAAGGGGACCCGAAGGACGACCTGCTGAAAAATTATTTCAAAACTATCCGTGACGAGTTCTTAAACTTCACTTTTTTCCGAATTTTGTGTGGGAGTTACCCGATGGAGATGACCGATATGGCATATCTTCGAACTTAAGTTAAGGCAAAATATTACCAAGTGTAAAAACGTACGAAGTGTATATCACCAATATTTTTGAAAATTAAACATAGCTGAAGCCAAGGTTTACCCTTTTAGAACACGCGATTAAATATTTTTGGACGTGACAAAAAATATTGGCCTTAAAAGATAATTTGCGTGGAAGCTGTGGCTATATTTATGTTAAAAAATGGGTAAAAATGAGGTGAAGCCAACATGTTTTTTTTTGTTTTCTCTCGATTTTTGAGTAAACCATACTTCCCTCGATTTTCCTGTCAGAGTAAAAGTAAGACCACATATACATAAAAGACCACCCAACATACCAAATTTACATGAGATAATACTATAAAAAGTTTTTCAATTTTTGCGAAACAATTGATAGAAACGCGACCATTTTGAAAATTATAAATGTTTACTCTTATTTTAAGCGATTCTTGTATTTATTGAACAAGCTTATAAAAATTATTTTTTTAATTTTTAATAAATTGGTCATAATTGGTATTTTGGGTGACTGTAAATATTTTTGTTTTTCAAAATAAACACAATCACAAATAATGTATGTATTGGTATGTCGAGGGCTGCATTAAAATCATTACTTCATAAAAAGTAAATAATGAAAATAGTGTAGTTATACCCTACACCACAATGTGGAAAGGGTATTATAAGTTTGTTTTTCGAAAAATTCATGTTACACCGCGAAATATTCGTCGTAGACCCCCCCATGTGGTGTACCAAAATTCATATCTCGACGAGACAAAGCGAATTTGAGGTGCGTGTCCGTCCATTAAAAATTGCAAGCACGCTACCGGCCGCAACATGGACCAATCTTCACGAAATTTTGTATGGACCCTGTAAATTTTGGCTTTGATAGTGAAATGTTTCAGGGGTGAAATGGACCAAAAACAAAATTCTTATCCAATTGTGTAGAGGCTCTGTAGTTCGCAATCGTAGTCTGACGGGCGCGAAATTTAATGTAAGGTTTGGGTTTAAGACTGAGAAGGATCTTGCAATTTAGCATGATGATCAGATAATATTTTGAGAATGAAACGGACCAAAACTTTTGTGTGAAAATTGGTAAAATTTTTAGTATAATGACTATATCTTTATTCCTGAAATATATGCTCTACTCTTTCTAGAAGAGGAGCTCTTGACCATTCTATAAATGCCAATTATAATCATGTAAGTGGCCAGAAATCATAGTTACAGCATAGTATACACAGGGATCTCACAGTTTTAATTGTGTGTATTGAAACCATAATCACGCTAAAGGTCGCAATTATATTTTAATGTCAAACATTTTTGCACGAAATAAGCGGCTTGACCAAGGAAAATTCTAATAATTTTGAAAAATGGTCGTATAGTATTTAGACTGTGAAATAGATCCTTGACCATTGTGGGAAGATATCTAAATTTAATTTTGTTCCACATTTTAAATTCTTCAAATTTTAAACAGAACCGTAAGGAGTAGCATCGGCATAATTTTCCAAAAAATATTCGCACAGATCCTGAACTGCACTATAATACAAATTTTGAACTGTTGCAACATGTTGTTTAAACTACAATTAGACAAAACATTACAAGTCAAATTTCGTTCCGGTCGAGAGTTATCTTTATATGGACTAGCCCTGAAAAAACTTCTACCGTCCTGATGGGGGCAGCCATGATGATGTGCAGCTCTTATACTGCACTTTTCCGAAATTTTGTGTGGGAGGTAACCGAAGTAGTGGTCCAATATAGTCCATATTTGAACCTAATCTATGTCTCGCAGAAATATTACGATATGCAAAGCATAAATCAAACCGATCACACTCTTCGAGATTTATCGTGCACACAATTTTAGCGAAAAGTTTTGCATTTTTATGGGGGAGGTACCGAAAGGAGTGGGCCGATATGATTCATCTTCAAACTTAAACTAAGTATATTCAAAATATTACGAAGGACAATTTTGGACCTAATCGGTTGATTCGTTCGATAGTATCGTGCGTTACATATGGTGCCATTGGGGGTTTTAACAACTTGTGGACCATTTTCTCAAAAAGTGTGGGCTTGCCTCTGAAAAAACTTGCATCGTCGTAATGGAGTCCAAACATAATTGGGGTCTAAACCATTGTTTCGGTGAGGCGCAGTTTGCCCTTGAATGCTGAGGTTATAATTATATCAATAAGATAACTTGTCGCAAGCATGCAAAATATTCCGTGGAAATCAGTGCCCAGAGGAAGTGGTGTAGGGTATCACATAGTCGGCCCCGTCCGACTATAGTCCTCTCTTACTTGTTTTTGTTTTGTAATTTTCATTTTATTCAGTTAAGTTTTGTTGACATTAAAAATGTATTTTAGAAATATATATAAATTAAATTGGTTTAAATTCATATGTATTTACACCATCTTCAAATAAAAATTATAAAAGTTATATAAGGGGTACATTACACCATATGTTTTTTATATGTACAGTGTTGCGCATATCAAAAGCAACAAATCAAGGATTACGCATTAATTTAATTTTTTGGATCCGTTAAAATTTTTTAAAATGTGTACAGAGAGCTTTCAACAAGTTGTTTCTGTACTTGGTAGTTTGATGGGATAACAACAACAATATTGAGTGATCCTTGAAAATGGGGAGTGCAAAACAAAAGCAACAACGGAAAATTATTAAAAATTGTAGTCTTATTGGCTTAATCAGCTGTACTTTTGACTTAAATTTGTTGTATTGAGACATGTAATTTTTGGAAAAATTGGCATTTGTTATCCTAACAGGGTTGCCATCCCCTACCACTTTTGCCATGGTCTGGGAAAAATATCATAAAACCCCCAAATCAACATTTTCCCATTATATAAAAATTTAAATTTTAACATATTCATTCGAAAAATGGTTTAGTATCAACCGTTCTTATGTTTGCCGAATAATAAAATAGTTAAACAACCGAATATTGGTAAACACAATACATCCTGCTGTAAACCCCATGGAGGTCATCGGCACATTGTGGCTAAATACGTTGGGGAAACTTGAAAAATAATACAAGAATTAGTTGGAGTTCTTATTTCCGATATACGCCCTAGATTAGTTCGAAGAAGAAGTTTTGAAAGAAATTTGCCATTGAAGCCAAGCAATACTACTCCCTTCGACGAGTTTCATAGAATCACTCCAATTTATTTTTTTTGCTGCGGAGTTTTTAAGTTATTCATAGTTCGGATGAAGAATCAGCATATCTGGCGTAAAATCGATATTCGTCAAAAGTATTACTGTTTGGCTTGTATGACAGCAATGCACAGTGGATGCGCCCAACGACAAAAATCAAAAAATTCATGACATCGTTTTATAAATTTAAAAACGCAAATCGCTTCAAAACCTTCCAAATTTTTCGAAACTCAACTTATTTTTTCCACTTTTTTCGGTTCTTACGAAGAAAAAGCCTCACAAACATGACTAATTTTGAAGAGAAACTTGCATTTAGAAATGAAAAAAATGGTTATATTCTAAGCGAATTTATGAAACAAAGGACTGGCTTAGCTTAATTTTTCTAGTTATGAAAATTCCTCTGAATTGCAAGGGTTGCCATATATTTTGGTTAAAATATCGGTCAAAATGAAAATATTTAATATAGATGTATGGATTTCCTTAAAGTTTAAGTTACTTTCCAAAAATTCGCAAGAATAGCAACTAGTACCAAATTGAAGGCTAGTGCCTCTAGGTTTCAAAACTGTATAGACTTTTTGCGGAAATTTGCGGTTTTGGCAGTTATGACCAAAAGCTTAACTCCCTTTTTAGTTGCTGAATTTATATTTTTTCGAATATTTTAAAGTAATAAAGAATAGCAACTAGTACCAAATTGAAGGCTAGTGCCTCTAGGTTTCAAAACTGTATAGACTTTTTGCGGAAATTTGCGGTTTTGGCAGTTATGACCAAAAGCTTAACTCCCTTTTTAGTTGCTGAATTTATATTTTTTCGAATATTTTAAAGTAATTTTATTATCCTTTCTTACATTTAGTTTCAATATAATGTTCTTTGTGCTATTAGTGATTTCTATGGCCATTGTAACTTAGAGCTGTAATGAAAACTCGCGAAAGAAAAAAAATTTGGGGGTATTCACTTTATACATATTATTTTTGGGACACCCTAATGTTGGACCACGCTAAAAGTGGAGATTTTTCCCGCACTGAGAACCAAAAATACATTATTACAAGTAATTCTGCAGAAATGTGGTTAAATGTTATAAAGTACCAAGAAAAGGATGGTAACCCTGTATGGAGGCTGTGGTCAAAAGTGGACCGATATGACATTTCTTTATAAGATGGTGTTCTGAAGTCTGAGTTCATTATAAGAACATATTCGCGTATATTATTTGGTTGATATCTGCCTAAATAAATCGATATAAAAATCATATATGGAGTATTCCAAATAATGGACCAATACAGACAATATTTCGAAGGGAGGTTTACTATGCATTAAAAACTCTTGGTACCTAATTAGAGCAAATTCGGTTGAAAATGTGTTGGTAACAGTAAAATACTTCAATTAAGAATGATTCATAACATGGAAACCACGCGAAATTTTGGACCTAGGACCCCAATATTTTACTTAGAGTGTTTTTAGGCCGCAATGACCCATTGATAGCAATTCTTCAACATCAGCTTTATCTGCGCTCATGCTCCAACCGAAGACAAGGACGAACAGACCAAAGATATATTCTACGAGCGCTTAGAAGAAACATATGACCGTTGTCCTGCCCATGACATTAAAATTGTTCTAGGCGATTTTAATGCCAAAATTGGAAAGGAAAATATCTTTGGACAAACAGTCGGGAAATTCAGTCTACATAGTGAAACATCAGACAAGGGAATGAGGCTGATAGACTTCGCAGCGGCAAAAAACATGGTAGTTAGCAGTACCAGATTTAAGCATCTCGATATTCATAAGGGCACTTGGCTGTCTCCAGACCAAAGAACAATAAATCAAATTGATCACGTTGTGATAGATGTGTTGGATGTACGATCGTTCCGAGGAGCAAACATAGATTCGGACCATTACCTCGTTGCAGCAAAGGTACGTACCCGTCTTAACGTTGCAAATAAAGCACGGACAGACACAGCACGAAAGTTGGACATCGCTAAGCTACAAACACAACAGATAGCCACAGCATATTCCACTCAACTGACCCAATTGCTTAATGAAAGCGCTTCTCGTCCCGATAACATATCAGCACAATGGAAAAATATTGCCCACTCCATGCAAACTGCCGCAAAATCAGTACTTGGATACCAGAGACCTCCACCAAAGAATCCATGATATGACCAGGAGTGCCGTGCTGCTACCGAAGAAAAAAATGCGGCATATAGGGCTACTTTACAATCAGTAGCAACGCGTAGCGCACGAGAGAGGTATCGGGAGAAAAGGAGAGAGGAGAACCGTCTCTTCCGCAGGAAAAAGAGAGAGATGGAAAAGAGGGAGTGTGAACAAATAGAGATGTACAGGAGACAGAACGAAGTCCGAAAATTCTACCAAAGAGTGAAGCATCAAACTGATGGCTTTGGTACAGGCTTATCCTCCTGTAGAGACCAACAAGGTAATTTGGTAACTGATACAGATAGTGTGCTCAGGATATGGAAAGAACATTTTTCCAAACTGTTGGTATCCGACAGCAGTGAAGACGGCGAAGATACCACAGATCCAATCCCAGAAGATGGTATTGAATGTATACCGCCCAGCCAAGATGAGGTAAGGACAGCAATAAACCGGCTAAAGAATAATAAGGCGGCAGGAGCAGATGGCCTACCAGCCGAGCTGTTCAAAACCGGAGGCGACATGCTGATAAGGTGTATGCATCAGCTAGTTAGCACCATCTGGCAGGAAGAACGCGTACCCGACGATTGGAACGTGAGCATCCTATGTCCAGTCCACAAGAAGGGTGATAAGACTGTGTGCTCCAATTACAGGGGCATAAGTCTGCTCCCTATTGCATATAAGATAGTATCTGGCATATTGTGTGAGAGACTAAAGCCTATGGTCAATGAAATTATTGGACCCTATCAGTGCGGCTTTAGACCTGGCAAATCCACCATTGACCAGATATTTACCTTGAGACAAATCCTGGAAAAGACCCAAGAAATGCAGATCGACACCTTCCATCTTTTCGTCGATTATAAAGCAGCATTCGACAGCCCTATACGTTCAAAGGTGTTCCAAGCCATGTCTGATTTTGGTATTCCTGCAAAGCTCATTCGGCTTTGTAGAATGACACTAACTGAGACGAGATCCTCAGTTAAAATAGGAAAGAACCTCTCCGAAGAGTTTATTACCAAAAGAGGTTTCAGACAAGGAGACGGCCTGTCGTGTGATCTATTTAACATCCTGCTGGAAAAGGTCATACGAGACGCGAAGGTCAAAAGAAATACGAGACGCGAAGGTCAAAAGAAAATACACGAACAGCCATATGTTACTGGCTTATGCCGACGACATTGACATCATGGGTCGATCGGTAAAGGAAGTAACTGACACCTTTGCAAAAGTCGAAAGAGAATCTGCTAAAGTTGGTCTGGCAGTAAACGGCGAAAAAACCAAGTTGATGGTATCGACGCGTAATATTTCCACAAACCCCGCACCATTTGTGAATGTTGGTACCTACAATTTTGAGGTAGTAAAGGACTTCGTCTACCTCGGCACCGCCATAAACACAACAAATAACATCAGTTGTGAAATACGAAGAAGAATAGTGTTGGCTAACAGATGCTACTTTGGGCTGAGTAAGCAGTTTAGGAATAAAGCCACCTCTCGTCAAACAAAAGTAACACTTTACAAAACACTGATACTACCCGTGCTAATGTATGGTTCCGAAGCATGGGTACTTGCTCAAGCAGATAAGGCAGTGCTTGGTGTGTTCGAGAGAAAAATTCTTCGAAAGATCTACGGGCCAATCTGTGTTGACGGCGAATATCGGCGTCGTATGAACAACGAGCTGTACCATCTATACAATGACATCAATGTAGTTGAACAAGTCGAGATACAACGATTGCGATGGCTAGGCCATGTTATAAGAATGAGTGATGATGAACCCGCTAAAAGGCGTATAAATACGGGCCGCATGGAGGTTCTCGCAGATCTGGAAGGCCAAAGCTTCGTTGGAGCGAACAAGTGAAACGAGATATCAGTAAGCTACATATCCCAGATTGGGAAAACACAGCAGCAAACAGAGAGGATTGGAGATTTTTTTCTTAGTTCGGCTTATGGAACAAATGTTCTGTAAAAGGCCAGCTAAGTAAGTAAGTAAGTAAGATTGTGCGTCCTCTAGACATAACCGTTAATTATTTTTCATAGTCATATGTTGGAAAAACCCTTCAGAAATTAGAAATTTTTAGAACAAAGAACAAAGTTTTTTTGCGTCACAAAGCGGATATGGAACATATTGACATCTGTATATCTCAAAAACTATAGGAGATAGAAGAAAACCTATTAAAAAATCTGAAAGAGCATGGTTTAAAACCTAGTAAGGTAACTTTTTCTCAAAATGTCAAAAATGGCGTATGGAACACTTAAGCATAACACCGACGATATGTCGTTTTCCAAGAAAACCACAGATTTGTATGTGTGACAATTTCAAAAATATCCTCGAATATTTCAACCGTTGCAATTCTATCCTCCAACCTTTCTTTTATTGATTACAATCTGAGAGAAAATATTAAAAAAACTCTGCGTGATTAACACGGACTGTAACCCTTGACTTTATCTGCCATTGGCAGATTCAAATGTCAGATTGCTCTAACGCTTCGATTACAAGTATACAAATCATGGTATGCTAGGTGATTAAAATAACTGAAGTTAATCCTCAGCTCAAAATATAAGTCGATGCTAATTAAGACGTATTTAAAATCCTAACAATGATAAAAATCAGGAAAAAAACATAGGTGGATTTCATCAGAAGTCATTTGACTTAAAAATACAGTTAACACTCGAACAATCCAATTCACCTTAAGTTTAATAAAAGTAAGGGGCACCTAAAAATTTTCACTTTTCGACGATTGCCGATAATTCTATCTTTAACTAGTAACAGAATTACGCTACTGCCATAGTATCTAAGGACTTTTCTGTAATGTTTTCACATTGTCAATTTTACACATTCTCTTTAACTTATCTGTACAATACTCAATACAAAAAAACATCTACTAAAGATTTTTATAGAATCATAGCTATTAATCTGACTTGCCGAAACGCAACTCATTATCAAACAGCAGCAGCTAGGCAGGCTAGCTAGCCAGCCAAACACAACGGTTGCTCTTCACTCATAACTGCAAAGTTTTTAACAATTTTTCATTGCCTAGATTTTTTACGAGTGTTGCAATAATTGTACATCTAAAGTTGTTGTTGTTGCAGTTGATGTGGTGTTGCTCTTTGTTGAACTTGCATGGAAGGCAACAACAAATAAAACGAAGGAAGACAAAATAAAGCGTATTTGGCTGATTATACTGTCAGCTGTTAGGCTGGTTGGCGGTTGTCGGTTGGTGGCAACAACTTTTGCTGGTGATAGTAGTTGCTACTGCTGCTGCTGATGATGTTATTATTGTGTGTTAGGTTTATTACTCGAACAGAGTTTTTTTATTTTGCTTTTTTGTGCCATGAAGATGACAATCATTTAATTAGAAAGTTTCCCATAGGCTCTTAATTGTTGTTGATGACATTAAGTCGTCGTTTGTCGTTTGGCTTTTGTTGCTAGTTTGCAGAGTTTTTTTCTTTATGTGAGTGTGTGTGTGTGTGTTGGTTTTGGCCAAATACTCTTCACTCATCTACACTTGACTATGGTTGTTATTGCGTCCGGGCCATACCATGACAATATACTGTATTGTCAGTATGGTACATAAGATGGTCTGTTAGTCTGCCTCCCGGTCCTTTGGTCGTCCATACAATTGCTACTTTTCTAGCTGGTGTTAATTATGTGTTATGAAAACTTATAGGAAAAAATGTTTAAAACAAAAAATTGGCCAACAGCAGCAGCAGAAGTTTTTTGTGTGTTATTTTTTTGTTCAAGCACAGGTGCCGGAATGAAAAAATTATCCAGTCCATGCTCGTTTTAGGCATTACCGCAGAGGAATGTGTAGATATGATGTCCATGTACATGTGTGACCAGGTATTTGTTAAGTTAATTACAAATAAAAAAATCGCCTGAGGTGTTCTTGTCGCATACTTTTCAGACAATGAACGTTGCGGTTTCTTCCTTTTGTTTTCTTAATTCTTTTCGGTGTTTCGCTCTCACAAATTCGATTTAGTTGTAAATCGCATGTAATGCTCACTATGCAGGTGATGAGAAGAAGTGCCTTATGTAACAATATGTATGGGGGCCTTGGGAAAAGGCCTATAGCACCATATGGAATAGCTAACATAATGTTTATATGTGATGGGCCTAGATGAACACCTTCAAAATGGGCTAAATTGGCAGGTACCGTTGTGTATGGGCTATACCAAAATATTGGCTTCTGTCAACAATTGTCTGCAAGACCCCCAACAAAATACGTATCATTCCCACGGCGGCGAGTTCTTTGATATCTCAGGTGTTGCTCTGGAGGGACTACGAGAGGAACCATGTTGCTGCATGCTACATGAGCACATTATGGAACAGCCAACATAATGTTTATAGGTGGTGAACTTAGATGAATACCTTCAAAATGGGTGAAATAGGCAGGTACCGTTATATATTGGCTATACCAAAATATTGGCTTCAGCAAGACCCCCAACAAAAACGTATCAATCCCACGGCGTCGGTTTCTTCGATGTCGGTTTGACTCGTAACCATGCTATACACGTGTTCCGGCCAGCTGCAGCTTTGTGTTTGTATCGTCTCTTGTTCGAAGCTGAATATCCCGGAATGCCTGCTCCGAATTCTGTTGGCCCATGCCGAGACGGAGGAAAACTCAGGACCAATAAAGATGTGCTAGGTTTGTCACATTTTCATCCACCTCACTCAAATTTCGGTGAGATGCAATAAATGCCGGAAGTGGGCTCATCTCAAGTATTGCTCGGTAGGGACTACGAGAGGGACCATGTTGCTGCATGCTGCGTGAACACAGCCCCCAGTGATTCGTCCAGCAGCAGCTCAGGCAGCACCCCAGTCTCTCCAACATCAACACTTAACACCAGCCGTTCCTGTTCTAATCTCTTTTGCAATTTTTTTATACCTAACTCAACGACAACTGTTATGTCGTGGGCGCAAGCCACAGCTAGAAGTAGGAACAAGGTCCTCAAGTCGATGGCCGGCAGCAATTGGGAAGCTAACAAAGAAAAATTGTTGAGCTCTTATAAAGCAATAGGCCCGTCACAACTTAATGGAGAGGCTTCCTTCACACAGGCACGTCAGGAAGAGATCTTCATGATCTAGAGAGAGAGAGGTATGAACGGGAACATCGTGACCAACGAGCCTTTCAAGCTTGGATAGCAATCACACTGATGCATTTGCGAAGACAGTACCGAGATACAGTGTGAATGCCTTACTAGGTGACAACCTCTATCCACTGCAGTAGAAGAACGCCAGCTGCCTTAGAAATATGGGACGATTCGGACGATACAGCTGCCTCAATTCGTATTGTGCCACAATACCAGCAAATGCCTGGCATGTTTATTGGGAACACACTACCCGCTGCATTTGATGAGCTACCCAGCTAACCCCGCTCACCTATCTCCTGATTCTTTATGAACACAACCAGACCAAGTTGCAGAGTTTTCGATTCTGGATACCTAACAACTGAAATGATACACGATCGGACATATTTGTGTTGCTACAGCAGCAACAACAACTGCAGCTTGCAGCGTTGTGATGGTTACAATGTACTAAGGAAGGATCACACCAGAAGTGGGGGCGGGGGTTTAGCTTTCCTATTGCACCAATCTATTCAATACAGACATATCTTACATGAGCCTGTATCTAATGACCCGTACATCGAATGTAGGGGCTAAGAGATATGGTGTGGATCGAGGTATAGTTACATACGTATACATTATGTCGAAATATAGTTGTAGTCCAGATTATTGGCCCAACATTGCCCCGCTTTTGGAAGGTCATAACCGTCCAGTCTTGGGGGACTTTTATGCTCTACATGAGTTGCGGCATTCGCACCTCGGCAATGACCACGGTCAATGAGGACGCTCCTACTAGAATTTGCGGAGAGTGCCACAGTTCGCCACAGTTCGTAAGCACGTCGGTCGGTTCGTAAGCACGTCGTCGGCGGTGGCAAATCCCCTCAGCGTAATGTAGGCGAAATTTTCTGAATATTTCAGCCACTAAAAACTTTCCTACATGTGGTGTCGTAAGACACGCCTTTCGGACTCGGCGATATAAATGAAACAACAAATTGATATGAGAGAAGTCTCCCTCGTCCCTTATGTGATATTGTGGGAACTTATTTATGTATGTATGTCACAGTTTGAAAGATACAACCCGTGTTCGGGGAGCGACTGCTACCTCAACGTACATATGCTTGTATTTGTATAAATTTTCTTTGTTAGGAGCAGCATATCTCGGAATGCCTGCTCCGAATTCGTTTGGTCCGTGCTTGGACGGAGGAAATATGGATGTGCTCGGTTTATCACATCTGTGTGGATACCACATTAAAACTTCGGTGAGATGCATTAGATGGCGGGAGTGATACATCTCAGGTTCCCAGTTCGTCACCTGCTTTGCAAATGAATTTACCCGGCAACCCATATTTTCTATTGGCGCAAACCATCTCCTTTTAATTGTCTCCATCAGTAGACCACCCGATTTCATCAATTATAGGACAGCAAGTTGCCCTAGTTTCAAAGAGTTCACTACTCACCGCTTCAGAGATCTGAGCTGATGCCGCTCACCATATACCTACTTATTGAATATGCGAAGTTAGACCAAACTTCCCAGCAGAAGCGATGGTGTTAGCACATAAGCGTCATGAGCTTCTTCGTGCGTATCCCAGTGACCCCAGGATCAGGGAGCTGACACTGAAAGTTAACAGAGTTTTTGGGGATCATAAGCGGAACAAGTGGCTAAATCATCTGAAGAGTTGCAACATTGGAGCCGGAATAAGGGAATTGCGGGCAACGGTTAAGTCACCCTCTAAGCCTAGAAGACGGAAGCGTAACGTCTGATCCGAAGAAGTGAGCAAGTTTTTTCATCGACCTCAGTCACGTTTGGTGACGTTATTTTAATCGACAGTTTATCAATGACTGTGTAAAGAGATGAGGACTTAGTCGCATCATATATCTTCCACCACAATTTACAATGTTGATGCTGCGAATGCCATCAGGAACACTAAACCATCCAAAGCTTTGGCCCCAAATGGAGTCTCATTGGTAATGCTGAAACAGTTGTATGAGCTGCGAGTTGAGTATCGATAGCCACCCACATCGTTCCCAAAGTCTGGAAAATGGGCAGGGTGGTGCCGCTACTAAAGCCAAGCAAGGATGCAAGCTAAGGTGAATCATACGGCGGATTTTCACTTTTGTCGCCCATAGCAATGGCTATTCAGGCTTTACTCCTCCCGACCATCTTCATACGTCCCTTAAGCATCACAGCATGACAAAAGGGCTAAACGCCATCTCCAATCGTATTAGCCTAGTACTCAACCACAGCAAGCCCGACTTATCAAAAGCCGTTGATGCTGTCGAGCACTCGACACTGTTGAGGACAGACTACCTCCGGATAATCAATAATATGTGCGGATGCCAGTCGAAAGTGGGACTCAGGAAAAAAGTCGAAGCCCCGTAGAATTTGACAGGTTGTTCCCCCAAGATGACGTAATATCTCCGGAACTGTTTAACCTCTGCCCCATCTGTAGTCTACCCCCTTCAGACGGTATTGAGATCGTAACATGTGCTGGTGATTGGACGATCTTGGCCTCAGATATTTTCCCTGATTTCATTTGCGAAAGGCTGAACTCCTGGTTGATTGATTTTACCACTTTTTTCCGCGAGAGGAATATGCAAATATCCGCCAGAATGTCTCCTCATGTCATCAGTGGACGATCTACATGAGGAAACAAAGATTTGTCCATTACAGCAACACAATGGCATACCCTCGTTGCAGTACTTGCTCGGGTGTTACCGTGTGAGCCATCCTAATATGATGAATAGGACAAACCCCTCCAACCCAAGCAAACATGTCACAAGAGATCTTCATAATCTAGAGAGAGAGGTCCAACGTTACATGAGAGAACTAGAACAGCAGCCTATCAAGCAGCTTTGAATAGCGTTCACACAGATTCAGTCGCCGATGCCATAAACAACTATAGTATGAATGAGGTCCCCATAGCACATCCCCCATCTATCGCAGCTGAGGAACGTCAGCTGCCACGACAATCCAGATTCAACTACACTCGGGATGGAGCAGGCCTCTAAATTCCTATAGGGCAAAGATCGATGACACCTTGCAAAACATCTGCCCAGCATGCGCTGAACTTTTACTGCTACAACAGCAACAAATGTAATAATGACATCCAGAGCTATTGGAAATAATGTTCAACATGTATCCGCCTCAAGCGGTACACAAGATGTGCACATTTGAATAAAATCGGGGTACTCAAGAATTTTCGAGCTTGATTTAAGTGTGGACAAAATGTTACGGGGAGCAAAGTTTGGACAACATCGGTGGATCCATTATTTTATGCACCAGCCAGACATACGGAGGGACGGGGCTAAATCGACTCCAAATTATTTACAGTAATTTTTTTAATCGTATCAGAAGGGTTACCACGGTGCTCTTGAAGCAACTTTAAATGGAAGGTGTTCACACCTGGGAAGTTTTTGCGGATTCTGAAACTTTAATGTTCATAGATGAGAAAATCAAAAAATCGCCGGAGCGCTTCTTAAATAAATCGCGATTCAAGTCGGCATTTTTAGGGTTTTTTAGGTTTTCACGATTTTGCTTGGAAACCGCAAGTCCTATCGAAATGGGACAGAAGAAAATGTTGTAGCTCTACAAGATAAACCTTTATGGCATTTTCGTAAGTTTTACCGTTTTTGAGATATAGAAGATCAATCATTTCAATTTTTTTCTCAGGTCTTCAGAATTTTGCTTGAAAACTGCATGTCCTATCGGAATGGGACAAAAGCAAATATTGTAGCTATGAATATTCTCTACAAGATTAACCTTTATGGCATTTTCGTAGGTTTTACCGTTTTTGAGTCATGACATTGTTTTATAAGGAGACGATACAGTCAATGCATTGTCCCAATTTGAACTTCTATATCTCAATAACGGTAAAACCTATGAAATTATCATAAAGTTCAATCTAGAGAATTTATATAGCTACATTTTCTTTTGTCTCATTTCGATAGGACTTGCGGTTTCCAAGCAAAATCGTGAAAACCTAAAAACCCCTAAAAATTTCAACTTGAGCGATCAGGCGATTTAAAAAGCGTTCCGGCGATTTTTTTTTTTTTTTTTTTTTGATTTTTCTCATCTATGAACATAGTAGTTTCAGAATCCGCAAAAACTTTCCAGGTGTAAGCACCTTCCATTTAAATTTGCTTCATGAGCACCGTGTTACCTTGTGTGTATAGACTTTTATATACCCGATTTTTTGAACAATTATTCCTATATCTCCAAAGGCCTTACATCTTTTAGCTTCACACCTGCAGAAAGTTCACAGTAGTAACTTTTACAAACTGAATAAGTTGTTGTTTGATTACTTGGTTGTGGTTCTCGTCGCCACCACCTTGATGACGATTACTGTCCCCTGTATAATTGAGAGTTGACTTTTTAATTTTTAGTGTCATAAATAATCCTTTTTTTTGTATTTGTATCTTTTGTTAAAAATTTCAGCTTTTCTCAACTAGCGTTTCTTTCTTCAGCCAATTCTTTACAATAAATATCCACGATGTAACTAAATAATTATTTCGAATGCATGATGATGTTGCGCATTTTAAAGACCATTAATTATGCGCTGAAGGGTATCATCATACATCATATTTAATAAAGTGTGAGTTGATTTGCAGAGTACCTGAACTTATGTAGCCTATGTAGGTATGTTTATGGTGGGCATGACAAGCGAGCCATGTCCAAATTTCTGTTTCTAAGAACTATTCAATTATCGATTGTCTTGCTTTTTAACAATCTTGTTTTACTTTAAAACAATGTATTAAATGGTAATTTTATGCTTGCCACCACCAATATCCTTGTGAGACATGTAACATTAAAAGTGTCATCATCAATTATTGTGAATGAAAATAGTGCTAAGAAGTAATTTTTTACTCTTAAAAGGTGTGATCTATCTTAGAATGAGTTAGTTTCCTAACTAGTCGGATTCAGTTCAATCTCTGTTTCGTAAATGCTGTTATCTCTATTGGGTGCTATGATTCTGTGGTAACTGTGTAGATGTGGCTGGAAAACAGAATAAGTGAAGCGTGATTGGGGACAAACTCTGCCAGCTTCTTTCATTGGAACAGACCTATCGTGGGCTTTTGGAAATAACATTTTTCATTTCGAACGTACCGGATCGAGAATAGGACGCTAACAACATCCATATTCCAATTTTTCTTCTTTCTTGGCTGAATGGATTCCAACACAAGTCGAGTTTTGCCATTTATGATTCTATATTACAGAACTGAAATCCGTCTGATTTGGTTAGTCTACTACTAATTTTAGCCTCTACATCAATTTTCGTGCTTTCAGTTGTTTGCTCAATCGAAGCTTTGTCCTGCCAGTTCTGTGTGTACCGCCATTTGGCCCGTATTTGTACGCCTTATTAGGTTAGTACAACACGAGGGCTGCACGAAAACTATGTAGACACGGCAACACCGCGTGTTGCCAGGCGCCATTTGAACTTTTTTGGAAAGTCTGACAGTTTTGGCCTGCACGTACTCAGAACAGTTTGTCACACGACCATGTGTTGTGTTGTTTATAGTGACTCGAACAAATCACTTTGCCAAAAAATGGAATTTATTTGTAAACATTTTCGTCCGATCATTTGTCACATCTTTCGACGTGGATAATCACGGCAAGAGTGCATCGGTCAAATTAAATCTTTGTATGCCGATAAAGGGCTATCCTATAGCACTTTGAAAACAGAATTCAATTGCGGCCGACACTCTCTAAAAAACAGAGGTCGTGAGGGTCGTACAAAAACGGATCTATTGAAAAAAAAACATTTTTGCGTCCATATATTCATTCAATATTAAATGTTAGTTGATGTAATAAATTCACGAGGTTGCATCTATCTTACGGTATTTAACATGGCGATCTTGCGATATCCGTTCATGCACGGCTTAATTTATGTCTGGCACCAAGCCGTGCATGAACGGATATCGCAAGACATATATAGTCAAGGGTCCTGTAAGACTGCCTTCAAGTCTTTTTACCAGTTCTGTTGCCTTCCTGATAGCAAGAATCTTCGAGTGAAAATGCTACAATTATCGTGGAGCTTTTATGAGTGTTTGGCTGATGGGTTCTCGAAGTAGACGCCGGCGCCAGTACCTTCTTCCATCTTGGATCCATCTGTGTATATCTCCTCTGGACGGTCTGGCCATGCGTCCCAGCTTAGAAAGATAACAAATAAAGAATCAAACTAGAATGCATTGGGCATATAATCGCTTACGCAACCATTGTCAACTAGTTCAAGTCGACTATCAATTATTTTTTAGATATCTAGCCATCGGATTTTTGAATATTTTTGAAAATTATAATGCAAATAATTCGTTTATTAAACGCTAGAAGCATAAGATTTGTATGTATTATTGATATTTTTCAATATGACATCGAATTTCGATCATTGGAACGATATAATCGTATATAATAACGTAGTTACAATTGTTTGATATTTCAAAAATAAGCAAAAATCCGATGTCTAATCATCACTCATACCCACGACATGTCCTAGCCAACGCATACGTTGTATCTCAATACGTTCAACAATTCTGATGTAGTTGTATAGCCGATACAGCTCATGGTTCATATGGCGTTGTTATTCACCGTAAACGCAGATGGGCCCGTAGATTTTTTGAACATTTTTTCTCTCTCAAACACACCATGCACTCACTGCCTTATCTGATTACGCAAGTGCTCACGCTTCGTTTTTTAAACTATGATGTGGCTTTGTTTTTAAACTACTTACTTAAGCAGAGAAGCGTCCTTTGCCTTTTAGGTGTGTCTATGACGATACCAAGGCGGACGAAGTCTTTAACTACCTCAAAATTATATGTGCCAACTTCCATAGTTGGTCCGAGTTCTATGAATGCTTCTATGAGGCTTTCTTCTTTTCTGAAACCGCTTTTGGTACTAAATTTATCGGAGAGGTTCTTTCTTATTTTAACTGAGATCGAATATCAGTTAATGTCATCTTACAAAGCCGAATGACGTTTGCGGGGATACCAAATTCAGACATGACTTGGAAAATGAATGTGAGGGGATATCCAAGGCTGCTATTTATCGACAAAAAGATGGTAGGTGTCGATCTGCATTCAGGATTTGCCTCAGAAAAAATATCTGGGCAATGGTGGATTTGTTAGGTCTAAAGCCGCATTAGTATGGCCCAATTATTTTATTGACCATAGGCATACGCACAATATCCCGACACTATCTTATAAGCAATAGGGAGCAGACGTACATATGCCCCTGTAGTTAGGGCGCACAGTCTTATTTCCCTTCATGTGGACTGGACAGAGGATGCTTCAGTCGTTGGGTACCCGTTCATCGTGCCAGATGGTGCTAAATAGCTGATCCATACAGCTTATAAGCGTGTCGTCTCAAGTTTTGGGAAGCTCTGCTTGTAATCCATTGGCTCCTTCTGTCTTATTATTCTTTAACCTTATATACATTCATTATCATCGTCTGGGATTAAATCTGTGGTACCTTCATTGTCTTAGTTAGTATTGGATACCAGCAGTTTGGAAAAATGCTCTTTCCATATCCCGAGCACACTATCTGTATCAGTTACCAATTTACTTAGCTGGTCTTTACAGGAGCCTGTACCAAAGCATCAGGTTGATGTTTCACTCTTTGGTGATTCGTGATCTCGATTTTTTCACACTCCCACTTTTCCTTTTCTCCCCTTATCCTGCAGAAAATACGTTTCGAACGCTACGCGTTTGCCGTCAGTAGGGTGTGGAATTTCTGAAAAGTAGATGTTAAACATCCCATTTTGGAGAAATTCTCGTTTTACTCTACCTTCAATAGCCCATCGAATGCCTTCAATAGGGCAAGAGCCACTATAACTGATTGGTCGCAAGGAGTGTTGTAGTACTTATAGAATATTCCCTACTGGCGACTGGAGGCAAATTGGAATGTACGATTCACCTCTGTGGACATCCTTCCCTTGCTTCAGTAGCGGAACCATCCTGCCAACATTACAGGATTCTGGTACAATGTGTCTGGCTAACTATAGATTGATGACACTTGTTAAATACTCAACCTCGGGTTCAATCAGTTTCATAAGCATTGCCATTGAGATTCTGTGTGGACTCAATGCTTTGGATGACTTCAGCAACATCGACCATCGTAAATTGTAGAGGTACATCCGCGGCTGAGAGGGCTTTTCGTCCGATCACTCTCGGTGTGCTATATAAATTGCCGGTTAAAATAACATGCTAACCTATTTTTATCCGTCATGCTGTTGAAAGTAACAGCAGTTCTATCGTCCTTTTTTCCCGGATTCGAGAGTGATTAAACCTTATACTCGCCTACTAGCCTGTTAACTTCAACAATAACTTCGCTAATTATTGTTCATAATTGTGTAATTTCGGGTATTCAGGCAGATTTGTATGGATCGGCTGCAGCTGTGATGTTGTTTCGGAAAATTTAGGAGGGTTGGCGTTTTTTGTTTGGGATGACGACTTCTATTTTGTTTTTCAAAATAGTCAGGCTTAATCCCATAGTCGTTGTTTTAATATTTTATTAAAACAACTTTAATTTATTATTTCGGAAAATTCTCTCAGCTACACGAGGGAATGTCAGCTCGCTGAAGCGGTGATTAGTAAATTCTCTGAATCCTTGCTATTCCATGGTTCTGAAAAGTACGATGGTCACAGGTTATGAAGTCGGTTGGTCTGTTAACTAAAACGATAATTAGAAGAAAGTCTGAAACGTCAATTATCACACTTGGTGACTCAATGGTGATGTCTGACGAGCTGTGGTAATCTCGTCTTATCCGCGTAGGGTCGTTTTCGTTTATCGTGTAAAATGTGGAGCTATGAATTTGCTTTGACTCTGGCGTTGGGTGCTGTGTTTTTTTGTTGTTGGGAAGACTGTGTATACCGACGACAACATTGGATACACGCTGGAATATGTTCTGACACAGCAAGCAGCAACACAACTTTAATTGCAGTAGTCCTTGAAGCGGCTAAGACCAAAGCAGTTTTGGAAGTGCACCCATTCCATTACAACTCCCCGATGTTGACATGTCGAGAATGCGGAATTGGTAAACGGACCAGATCATTCCAAACAATATGGCCCAAGGTTCTTCGCTATACTGGAAACGATATATTGGGATACATTGTCCCTCCCATGGTTAAAAGTACACGAACACAAACACATAGGGCCATTATTATATGTGTTCTTGTACTATCTGATGAATTTGAACACGCAAAATAAACCAATTTGGAGGCATTAAAAATATAATTTTTACATTGAAAGTTAATACCAAGAAGCTCCCCCTTGGAATTCAATCATCACTTTTAACTTTAAGTTAACGGGAACGCTATAAATCTGTTCGGTAAATCCAAACTATAACAAAAGAAGACTTGTAATAATGGGGGATAGTGTTTATCTGCGCCATTATCTCAGGAAAACTGTACAGGAGTAATAGGGATCGCGGAGATAACTGTTTAACTGTTTTTATACCCTACACCACTATGTGGAAAGGGTATTATAAGTTTGTTTTGGTAAAAATTCATGTAACACCGCGAAATACTCGTCGGAGACCCCCAATGTGGTATACCAATCTTCATATCTCGGCGCGATAAAGCGATTTTGAGATGTGTGTCCGTCCGTCCGTGTGTCCGTCTGTCCATTATAAATTGTAATCAAACTCCAGGCCGCAATTATGGACCGATCGTCACGAAATTTGGTATGGAGGTCGGTTTCACATTAGAATAGATCGCTATTTTAATTGGTGATTATCGTGAAATATTTAGCGGGTGAAATGGACCAAAAACATAATTTTTATCCAATTTTGTAGCTGCTCTGTAGGCCGCAATAATAGTCCGATCGCCTCGAAATTTTAAATTAGGTTAGAGAATATGATAAAGAAAAAGCTTGCAATTTGAGATGGCGATCACATAATATTTAGATGGTTAAATGGACCACAACTTTTGTGTGAAAAGTGCGAAAAATTTTAATATACAGCTTTTTTCTTTATTCCTGGAAGGGACATTCCGGGCAAGTAAGCTATACTTGGAAGAGGAACGCTTGACCTTTCTATTGATGTCAATTGTGTTGGTGTACGTGATAAGATAACAGAGTTAGAGCCTAATATACCCTGTTATTTCTTTGTAGTGTAATCATAAACACGCTAAAGGTCGCAATTATAGCTCAATAATCATAAAATTTTGCACGAGGTAAGGCTTTAGGTCGAAGTAGATGCTTACAATTTTGGATGATGTTCTGATAATATTTAGCGGTTGAAATGGACCATTACTTTTGTATGAAATATACAAAAAAAAAAACAATTTTTGGTCTATATTTTATTTCCTGGAGGACATATACCGGCAAAGTAGACTACATATGGAAACAGATCTACTGATCTTCCCTCTGATGCAAACTGTAATAACGTGTCTGCTATATAACGGGCCTACTGCTTAATACATAATGGGTTATGTGTAGAGAACCACATTTGCCCATTCCCAGTTTTTGCATTATTGAAAATTACATGGTGCCCTAACGTTTTAATTGTCCAATTGGATTTTTATACATGCATTGCAGCATGGGTTGCTTTGCCACCTTTTTTTCAAAACGATTCCCCAGCCAGGCAAAATCAAATTTCAACGGTGGCAAAATATCCTTCAGTAAGGTTTGCGACATTTTCTGAGAATTTCAGCCATGTAAAACTTCTCTACAAGTGGTGTCTTAGGACACGCCGTTCATACTCGGAGATAAGCTGTGGGTCCCATATCATTGAGCGAATATGAATCAGGGTACACACACTCATTGATATGAGAGAAGTTTCCCTTGTCCCTTCTAGGATGTTTGTGAAACAATTATTGTCGTGATACGGTACCAGAATCCACAAAGTTACTTCTTACAATTTGTTCCATAACGAAACTTTGATATGTGGAACGTTAATTCCCAGGAGTAAAGGTGTAGGGTATCACATAGTCGGCCCCGTCCGACTATAGCCTTTTCTTACTTGTTTTTTTTTTAACTTTGGAAGTTTTGTGTGAGATGTAACCAAATGAGGGGTCTCATATAGGTCATTTTCCTCTTTGAGTGTTATTATGCTCACCTTTTAGCGAACAAATTTAACTTTTATGGGAGAGGTAACCGTAGGAGTGGACCGTTAGGGCTCATCTAAGAACGTGATCCAAATGAGTTCGAGAGTTATCGTACACACCAGACATAAAGACTAGGGTCCAAATATTTTTTTGATGAGGTACAGTTTTGATAAGGGTACGAGGGCTACTATATAAGTTTCTGGTCTAATAATGAAAATACGAATATTTATCATCAACAATAATTTCTAAATGATTTTCAGCATGATTTGTACACTATTGCAAGTGGCTCAAACTAATTGTTGAAACACTTTTTCCACTTCGAATGAGGCACCTCCAAAACATGTTTTTTGAACGCTTCAACAGCATCTTTTGGCGACGAAAATTGTTAACCATTCCTTTTTTCTTGATGTGCGGGAACAAAAAAGTCATTGGGCCATGTTCGGGCTGTAAGGCGGATGACTTGAGCTGCTGGTTTGAGCAGATGTGAAAGCTCGCGCTGTCATGTGCACCCTGGCACGATGATTCGTCTTCTCTTGTTAATTTGTCGCCTTTCTCGGATAATGAAAGCAATGCCAAGTATGCCTCTGTCTCCCGGTATGTCACATGCCGATATTGTACGCTAGAAGTATTGCGTTTTCTTCTTTTCATTAAGTCCGAGGCTGACGGTATAACTCTGTCGGCACAGCCGACTGATATTTTCTTACTTGTTAAATATTAAAGCCGATTAAAAGGTTTCCAACGCGTTACACATAAGACTTGTGTGGATTTTATTTTGGAGTTAATTTGAGGCATTTGCTTTGATATACTGTAGGAAAGAAACATCGGTTTGGTTGGGACGAAATTTCAACTAAAGGACTAGATGAGAATTTGATGCTGAGATGGAAAGGCTAAATAAACTGATCACAGGAAGAAATCCAAACCCAATTCAACGGTCATCGCTCATATATAATTGCACAAACTTACTATATTTGTGACTCAATTCGAAGTTTGACTTTTTAGGAAAATCCATTAATGTCATTAGTAACCATTTGTTGCTCATACTTCGCCCTGCCCAAACTCCAATACAGGAGTGGTTGGTGTTTGAAAATTTCCCTATCTGATTTAAGTGACTTTTGACATCTGTCAGGAATATTGTTTCCAGGTGCCAAACTATAAAACTCAACTTCTAAGTCTAATAAAAATGACAACAAGTAAATCTAGAGCGTTTTCTTGATTGCTATCCATCATGTTCACCACGTTCACGTTCCAAACAATTTAAAGTGACATTTTAAGACACTCTGCTGCTTTGTCGTGACATAAAACAAATTTTACCTTTAGAATTCAATAGAAACAATAAAAAAGCTAAAAAGCATAAAACCTGTCAAAAAACGAAATGGCATAATGTATTTCTTGCTTTCCAACAGGTCACGTACGTCCTTCAGAATGTCATCGACTAACCCACGTCATGTTCACAAAATTTCCATGAAAATAGCCGTTAGTTTTAACAAAAAAGTAAATGATTTCTAAAGTTGGACTAACTTATAAATTTCTCTAGGCAAATACAGAAAGATCGGACCAAAGAAAACATGGAAAGTAACGAATGTGAGTGTGTCTGTGTGTGCCTTTGTGCGTTTGCCTTAATTTTCCTACACAAAATGTCAGTTGGAAAAACGACAGCAGAAAATTGATCGATTGTGGTACGCAAAAGCCAATCCTAACAATATTTTGCGATCGACAACGAACGAATGAACACACCTTCAAATCGATCGGGACAACAACGATGGTGATGGCGTGCCACGACAAACGACCGGGACATGGTTCATTGGTTGGTTGGACGCTTGTTGGTTTATTGGAATTGAGGAATGACTGGCTGGCTGGCAGATTGGAACAGACGATAATTGCACCCGAAATTGAATTAACATTCTGATCTGAAACTAGCGATTAGTCTTAGAAACAATTAAATATTGACATCCATTGGTAGTTATGCATGTTGCACCTAATACAAAAAAAAAAGAATTTGCGCACATTGACAATGCGCAAAGCGTATGCACACAAACGGTAGCCATACAAGGTTTGGTGAAACGATCGTTCTAAGGTGATCTTTATGGTGTTTTTTTGCACCCAGTGTTGGTTTTACCAAGCGCCAAGCCCAATCAAGGTCTTCTCTTCTCTGTCTCCCTGTGGTGTATGTATTACACGCATGTGCCACCACCACCGCCACATCTACATATCAACGCCATACTCACTGGGAGAAGCTTGCTGCAGTTCAAACATGACGCTGTTATGTTTTGTGGTTTGAAAAAAGGGTCTTTTGTGTGAAATTCACTTTACGGCAAATTGTCATTTGCTGTATTGCATTATCAGTGGCGACAATCGTTTCTATGCTTGGCTAAAATGTCACATTTGTCTAGGCAAAAAATAGAGTCCATATGTCGCAGCTATTGGAGTCCAATATTAACGCCAATATAAACACATCATACATACATCTATGTATACGCAGACAACCAAAGCTTTGAAGAAAATCACAATAGAAAGGATAAAATACTGACGAACGAAGGTAGGCTTCAGTATTACGTACTGGTCTACATGATATCTTTCTGTCTCCATAATTAATATGAAGTATCCTTAAAAGGAAATGTATTATTCAAGCGTGGCATCTCTTGACTGATTAAAATATCAAATATTTGTATTTATAGCATCAGGTTCACCAATTTCCATTCCTCACCCCAACGATAACAGAACTAAGATATTTATTAAGCAAAGTTATATTTCTAAATCTCCTCAGAAGAAGTCCGATAAAATTTAAATTTTTAATACAAATTGTAGACCTGTGTAACCACTACTTTCTATTCGTTGTTGAGTGGTAAAATATAACTAAATATAGTATAGTCCATAACTATGGAAAGAAACGTCATTTGTAGATATGGTGATGGCCTGCTCTTCGGCGTCATCATCATCTTCATCAGCGTCAGCTACAAAATTCCCAGTATCCACTACCACCAACCACCTCTCGATCAGTCGATACACACATTATGTTTTCCATTTGACTGATGATCGTGATTTAATCAGCTACCGTAAGCTAATGTGCTACATAATGCACAGGGAGAAAACATAAGTGCAGATGGAAGAGACAAACCTTTAAATGTACAAAAATACACCATTGCCATTAAGATACAGATTATTAACACAGTGCAGAATTTAAATAAATATTAAAAACAACATGCGTATTAGTATTGTAGATATTCATACGTCATATTGAACAATGGAATTTGCTAATAACACCGTGAAGATACAACCATTAGGTTATGATTTTTTACCCTTTTCTCAAAAACGATTTCCTGTAGCGGGAATGAATGAACTTTTGCCTATCAATGCCTAAAAGCGTTCATTACATTTAAGTATTAAACAAGGCTCCGCACAAACTTTAAATTATATATTTGTGAACAATAAATAAAACTATCATATGAAAAAAATGTTTTCCCAAAAAATTATTTCCAGGAATGAATGATTTTTGCCTACGAATGACGAAAAATAAAAAAAAAATATTCCATCTAAATATTTAGCCAGTAAGGAACCTAAGGAGCTAATACGGTCACACGTTTCAAATTTAATTAAAATTTGACGTATATAGCGTAATTGGTGCACCAAATACCTAAAATCGGGGTAAAATGTATATCGGAGCTATATTCAAATCTGAACCGATTTCGATATAATTTTGCTTACTTTTTTCTAGACCTAATTCCGTCACACGTATCAAATCATCATCAAAATTGGACATATATAGCGTGAATGGTGCACTAAGTACCTAAAATCGGGCGAAAATATATATGGGAGCCATATTCAAATCTGAACCGATTTCGATATAATTTTGCTTACTTTTTTCTAGACCTAATTCCGTCACACGTATCAAATCATCATCAAAATGGGACATATGGTAACATGGGGCGCCTTCGCCACTGGGGCGGCTACGTCAGCGCCTATTTTCTCGCAAAATACAAGTGCTAGAAAAAAACCGTTAAAGGCAAAATTGTGAGTTTAATAAAGATCTATCATCTCCCAAAAGATGGCAGTTGTGTCATAGGTATGATAGCGGACACACGCGGTTTTGTGTTTTCAGGGTAGTGGGAAAAATAATTATGGTAGGTATTTTGTGTGATATCTTCTTTATATTTTGTGATATCAAAACATACATTTTATACCGTTAGAAGACAACTACTGAAGAATATAAAACCCAATAATTCGCATGAAAAAAGCAATTGCAAATACCAATATATTAATATTATGAAATATGTTAGGGGTGGGGCGCCTACGCCTTGATAGGGGCTTGGTGGGTTAATGTTAGAAATTTGTCATGTTTAACTTAAATTCTTTTTACCATAGATATACCACACTATAATGTGAAGTTAAAATCAAATATTATCCTAAACGTATCTTGTTTAGTTATATTATGATTTTTGTACCTAAACTCAAGGAACCTACTTCAATTAACCGCTAGAATCGGTTACTTTTTGTGAATTTTAAAATCATTCTTCATTATTCAATAGAAAACATGTTCCTGTTTTGCATAATGTTGATATTTAAGGAAGAAGTATGGTAAATTACAGTTTTAGAGTCCGTTGGAAAATGTTCCACCCATGGGGCAGCTTCGCCACATTTTAGACATTTTGTAAATTCTCAAAAATAATATTTTAAAAACAAAATTATAACCATTTATATATTAAAACTTTTAGTCAAGATATGCTTATATTTGTACCAAAAATAATATTTGAAAAAAACTTTAACGGTGTCGGTATGAGAACATTTTGAACAAAAACGTGGCGAAGGCGCCCCATGTTACCATATATAGTGTGAATGGTGCACTAAATTCCTAAAATCGGCAAACATATACATATATATGTATATAGGAACTATTTCCAAATCTGAATCGATTTTTACCAAAATAAATAGCATCGCACAGTGTTGCCGCAGTGGACAAAAATGTAATGTAAATGTAATGATTTAATATTTTATATATGTATGTTTACCTTACTTTTTACAGTAAATACATCAGATAAATACATCAGTAAATACATCAGTTATAGCTCATTTAATATGAAAAATATTTCCCAGGTAATCTAATGCGGTAGTCATATGAAAATTAGACGACCTTTAAAAAACTATTTCCGAAAATTTTATTGATAATATTAAAAGTTTTGGATGGGGATTTGATCGGTGGGTTATAAATATAACATTTTTGCACAACAAGTTGACATCAACTGGATATGGGCAAAGTACCGTTATAAAGAATTAAAAATTTAAATTTGATACAAAATATAAATTCTTAATATTTCGTTGACTAGACCTTTTGATCGCCACCATTTTGGCTCTTGGTTTCCATTAATTGGACATCTCTTCCGAAGCGAAATGTGTAAAAACATTCTGCCCATCCCTGGAACCTTCTGTGATATATCAATATAGATCGGACAAAGAATTCATAATTTATACCTATGTGTATCGGTGAAATACGTACATATGTAAATGGGGGCTATATCCAAATATGAACTGATTTTTGTGAAAATCGCTAAAGCTACACAGGGTCCTAAGAAACTAACACATAGTAAATTTGAAGGCTATTCGGTCGAAATTGACCGAGTTATAGCAAAATCGGGGAAAGGTATATATGGGGGCTATATCTAAATCTGGACCGATTTTTGTTAAAATGAGTAAACCTATGCCCTAAGAAAATAGCACATATTAAATTTGAAGGCTATTCAATCAAAATTGACCGAGTTATAGCAAAATCAGGGAAAGATATATATGTTGCTATATAAAAATCTGAACCGATATGGACCAAAGTTGAAAATATTCATTACTATGCCATCATAAGTATCAGTGCAAAAAATCATCGACCTAGGTCAACTCCTTCTATGTTTGTCCACTTTTGTATGGAAGCGCCAACACTGTGCGTCGTCCTTTAGCCAAAAATTACCTTCCCCAATTTCTATTTGAATCGGACAATAAATGCGACCCCTTCTTTGATTACAAAAATACATGAACAGACGGACGGACATGCATAAATCGACTCAGAAAGTGATTCTATGTATATCACTAAAAGGAAATATGAGTCAATCTCACTTCGTTTTGTATGTTACATACAAATGCACAACGAGATAATACTCCTCACAACAGTGTAGTGTAGGGTATAAAACTCACAAACCACTTTTAATTGATGTGATATATGTATGAAATAAAATTATGTATCTATATATCACCAATATATGTGAAAATTTAACATAGCTGAAGCCAAGGTTTACGCTTTTACAAAACGCGACTTGTGATTGTATATTATACAAATTATATATTTTTGGATAAAATGAAATGTTTTTGGACGTGGCAAAAAATAATGGCATTAAAAGATAATTTGCGTGGAAGCTGTGGCTATATTTATGTTAAAAAATGGGTAAAAATGGGTTGAAGCCACCATGTCTTTTTCTGTTTTCTCTCTATTTGTGAGTAAACCACACTTCTCTCGATTTTCCTGTCAAAGTAAAAGTAGAAGCAAACTAAATAAGGATCATCTCACTAATGTATTACTTTTTAAAATTTGAACTGCTTCTACCATTAAATGATGCTGACATTTTGAAGCCAGATTTTCAGTGTTTTTTGAAATTTTCTTCTAATTTCATTCCGCAAACAGGTTTTTCAAAAAATCATATATAAGATTGTAGTACTTGCGATTCTGAGTTATTTGATATGTATATTGTGGATGTAGTTTGCACAGCTTCATAGAAATCTGCATCCAAATGCGGAAATTTTGTGCGAACATTTTTCTAAAAATTATATTTTTCGGGTCTAATATTTGCAATTGTCCCTAGAATACTTCGTACTCCATTGCACATTTTAATTTTTTACGTTCCGGATCCATCACATCATTCCTCGTGAAAATCCATCTAATAAAACGCGACTTACGAGAAATTCCAAAGCAGAAAAATCACCTAAAATTGTTTTTGAAAATATCGCGTATTTTATCGCGTTTTCTGCGGATCGTTTCCACTGCAATGAAAAAACTAGTGCAGCATCTTCGTTTTAGCAGAAACAGAGATTTGAAAACTTCACTGATATGGAAGCTACATTCATTTTATCCCAAAAAATAGTGTGTGATGCTACATGCACGGTTCTTGATTGATCGCCCTCAAATAGATATATATCGATGTAGATTTTCATGGTGGACACTGAAATCGGATGCGGACAAAAATTGTATGCACTTTGCACAAATTAGCAATATTTTATAGGTTTTTTGATGCTAAGATACAGCCGATGCTACATCTTAGAGTCCAAATTATATTTCGAAAAATATATACAACTTAATAGATATGGTCTTGCTGTACATGAAAATCACATGCGGACAAAATGGTTTTGATAATTACGCGATTTACACGTGTTTTAAAATGCATATAAATTAAAATGGGTTATTTGACCTCTACTTCCATTTCAGAAGCTTTGAGATATATCCTCATCAACCCAATTACCTTCCCTAATGGGAAAACTTTAATACGAATGTTAATAAAGCAAAATCCGTCTATTTTATTGGGAGATTTAAGCAAAATGAAGGAAGTATTCCTATAGATTTTTACAATATTTTCTACTACATAATGCATGTGAAAAAATATTTTTTCAAACAAAAAATTATTTTTTTGACCAAAATATGTGCTTATTTTGGCTGTAACATCGAAACTATAACACCAATCTGTATGATTTTGATCCACAAAAATTTTTTATGTTATTTTATGACCACTAAATGGGCCTTAATTTTGAAAAAAGTTGAATCATATTCAATAATTTATCTATTTTATGTACATTCCGCGAATTCTGTGTAACATTTTGCAGGTATTATGCAATCTACTCGCTGAAGTCACTTAGAGAGAACCTTTTTGTAACAATTGTGCTCATTAAAATAATTAGCGTTTTTATAATATTTTCTTTCTTAAAAAGCGAAATAAAACCGCCATAACTTTTGTCCGCAACAACAAAAAATTGGCTCGCGACCAGATTCGTATTGGGAATTTTTTTCTTAACCTACATATCAGAAATCGTTGATGTAGCGCGAAAAAAAATTATCGTTTTATTCTGAAATGGAATATGGGATAATTGATATTCGTGATATATAAAAAAGGATGATACGCTTATAACTCAAGAACGGCTGAACAGATTTTAACAATTCGCACCAATTCGGAATAGTCTCATGACAGAAAAGGATAAAACCTAAAAAAATCGCGAATATCTGCAAAAAATTTGCCAAAATATTTTTTGAAGAAAGTCAAATTTTCCACACATTTCTATTGAGCTTCGCGTTTGGAGTATACCGTGACACTTTTTTGGGCCGTTTTTGGCGAAAATTGTATATGCCGTGGGACCGTGGGGGTCCATTGTGCGCCTGTGTTTTGTCAATTCATGCAATTTTTTATTCACAATCAAATCGATTTGAATTTATTTTCAAGCGTTTTTTAGGGAATTAACAGCGAAAAAATGGGTAAACGGAGAGAGTTTGGTTTAGAGTTTGTAAAGATTAGTAGAGATTTCGGTCAGATTAGTGGTTTCCGCAGTTTTAGGAAAAAATACAAAATCCATAAAATTGGTGGGTTATTTAAAAATTAAGAGTTCGGATGTAATTTCACTGGAAGTGAGTTGAATTTACAGAAATCCTTTGTCAGATGTGGTAAACTTTTACAAAAAAAAAAACAAGCTACTTATTATTACACTGTGAACCGAAATTTTGGGGGGTGGAAAATTCCTATTGGAGATGAAAGCCCTTGGTGAGTATATACAGAACCCCGAAGGACAGATTCGCCGTGAGTCGATCTTTCGCGATATGGCGTGATGAAGTTTTTGCTAGAGACACTGTAAGCCATCAGGAATTAGCGTTATATCTTTGTCCACTGTTGCTTTAGCTTATTTTTGATATGACATGTCTTCAGTCAAATCGAATGAGGATTATTTTCGTAGAGCACTTCGACCTTCTAACTCGCTTCCTTCAATGTCCTTTTCGTCCTTTATTTTAAGAGCCGCTATAAAAGTACCACAAGATGACGTTTTTGAACTTCGAAATGTTCTGCAAAAATGTCGGCCAGAATTTTAGGTACGGCTCTCATTGACAACAAATCGATGTTGTCACGTTTTCGTGGTCGTTTTGTGCATTTACCCCTGTTTGCTCAGAAAAAAACTGTGTTTTGTGTTTTTGTACGTTCTGTAACGAATATACAAAAAACAAAATATAGTATTTTTCTGAACAAAAACAGGGTAAATGCACAAAACGACCACGAAAACTCGACATAATCGATTTGTTGTCAATGAGAGCCGTACCTAAAATTTTCTGGCCGACATTTTTGCAGAACATTTCGAAATTGAAAAACGTCATCTTGTGGTACTTTTATAGCGGCTCTTAAAATAAAGGACGAAAAGGACATTGAAGGAAGCGAGTTAGAAGGTCGAAGTGCTCTACGAAAATAATCCTCATTCGATTTGACTGAAGACATGTCATATCAAAAATAAGCTAAAGCAACAGTGGACAAAGATATAACGCTAATTCCTAATGGCTTACAGTGTCTCTAGCAAAAACTTCATCACGCCATATCGCGAAAGATCGACTCACGGCGAATCTGTCCTTCGGGGTTCTGTATATACTCACCAAGGGCTTTCATCTCCAATAGGAATTTTCCACCCCCCAGACTTTGAGCTCCATTTTGTTGCACAGTGTTATAAATAAAGGTCATGTATGTTGATAACCAACAAATATTGGGCAAAACAATTGCGCTAGGGTCTTGGAATGTGGTGAAAATCGATGCTTAGAGCTCCAATAAATATTCTTATGTAGAAACAAGTTATAAACTCAAAATTTTATACTGAATTGTGTTTAATTGTGTTTCAAGACCACAATAATATTACAAAGAAGTCAAATTTGGCAGGTTTATAAGTTCGGAGCAAAGGAAATATCGTAAAGATAACTCAAAACTCTGCCTTTCCAATTCAACAATTTATATTTTATCTGAGGAAAGTGAATGCAAATCGATTAGTTCCACCCAATTCCGTTGGCTGTGTACATCTAAAGGCCGAACAAAAAAGAAAACTCCACTGCAGAACGCTTCATGTCACAATCAAGGCCGTGAAATTTCAAAACGTTCTAAGACATTTGTTGTGCAGATACAACTTGGTGATAGGGGAAGGCAGACGCTATTTTTTTCGAAAGGAAGGGGTTAAATTTTGATGGTTATGATGTTCAAAACTCTTTTATTCGTGGTATACGAACGTAAAATATACTTCTGACCAGTTATAACACAAGAAAGAGCGCCTATGTTTCTGTGTTATTCATGCCATGCGATATCTTTTAAATCAAAGCCCTTGATGTTGACATGAAGCAATAATAGTATTATAGGTTTGAACCAAAGTCATCATGTTCAGTACCTAACAGACTGCGAGACGAAGTTCGCCGGGTCCCCTAGTATGATGATAAAATTAGTGAGAAATAAACGGTTACATAATTTAGGTTAAAGTTTGTTTCAGTTATATATCTGCTTCCAGTGACTTCAAAAATATGTCCAAAGTTCCGATAAATAAAAACATTAAAATCATTTTGTTAATTATAAAGTGACTAGCAAAATGCCCGCTACTTCATATGCGGTAGGATATAAAAAAACAAATAAACAATATGTAATGTGGAAATGGCAAACACTGAAAATGTTGTTATACTAATAACAATTTTAATCAATATTTATTTTTAGTTAAGTAATGTTCGTACCACTACCACGGTTCGTACCATTTTCCAAGAAATCAGCCGTATTTTAATCTTACTCATAAAGAGTGAGCCACATTTTTGAGGCATTTAAATTAAGGGCTGTCCTTCTGTCCTCAGAAGTTAAAACATTCTTGTAAAACAATAAACCCAAGACAAATTTTAGACTTTTGTACGCATTAAAAAACTCCTTATATTATCATTCATGAATTAATTAAATGGTACAAAATTTAGTAATTTTGGTACTATTGGGTATAACCTTAAAAAAATACCAGCTTATATAAACCATATATACCAAGCGCGTTTCTCATTTCCAGATATGTCAGTTCCCCCAAACCCAATTATTGTACTTTACATATAAATACATAAGTAAGAATTTCCGCCGTGGTGCAATGGTATGCACACCCGCCTTGCACACATTCTAGTTCCAGTTCTATCCGTTCGCTCAAATCCAAATTGTACCAAATTTAGACTTTTCGTACCAATAAGTACGAATTTTCAAAACGTCCTATAACCTACAGTCAAACAGTAATCTTAATTTCATATTTCAGGATTCCAAGTCTATCCGTTCACCCAAATCAATATTGTGCCATATTTAGTACTTTCCGTTCCCATAAGTACGAATTTCCAAAACTTCCTCAATTCTACATTCCAACAGTAATCTTAATTCCACATTTCAGGATTCCAGCTCTATCTGTCCACCTAAATCCAAATTGTACCAAATTTAGTATCATTTGCTACTTTCCGTACCCATTAGTACGAATTCCCAAAATTTTCTAAATCCTACACTGCAACAGTAATCTTAATTCCACATTTCATGATTCCTGCTCTATCCGTTCACCCAAATCCAAATTGTACCAAATTTAGTACTTTTCGTACCCATAAGTACAAAATTCCAAAACATCCTCAACCCTACACCCTAACAGTAATCTTAATTCCAAATTTCAGGTTTCCAGCTGTATCCGTTCAGACAAATCTATGTTGTATTAAAATTAATACCTATTAGTTCTTTTCGTACCCATAAGTACGAACTTCCAACACTAATCTTAATTCCAAATTTCATGTTTCCGTTTTCTCAAAATCAAGTTGTACCAAATTTAGTACCATTTAGTACTTTTTGTGCACATAAGTACGCACTTCCAAAACCATCCTCATATCTAAATCCTACACTTCAGCAGTAATCTTAATTCCAAATTTCACGTTTCCAGCTTTTTCCGTTCACCCAAATTCAAGTCGTACCAATTTTTGTACCATTTAGTACTTCTCGTATACATGAGTTCGAATTTCCCAAACCATTTCCTTTTAGAAGCACCACTTCCCAACCTTGATTTCCATACTAAATTCCAAGATTTTAGCTTTATCCGTTCAAAATATACAATTGGTACTAAATTTGGTAAATTTTAGTACTTTTCGTACACTTAGAGGTCGAATTTCCAAAACCCTTTGGCACATCTTTCTAACTCTCCATCAGTAACTCTCCTTGCAAATTTCAAAATTCTAGCTCATCCCGTTTGCCTAATACAATGGCTACCATATTTAGTACCTTTTAGTACTTTTCGTACCCTTCTAGGTCGAATTTCCAAAAACCCAGCCTTATCTCACCTCTACACACCAACAACAACCCACACCCAAAATTTGAGGATTCTAGTTTCAGCGGTTTCGTCTGGGCGATGATATGTCAATCACTCACTCACCCATCACTAAGCTCTTTTATATATAGATTCGATAAAAACAATCACTTTTTAATTAAGATTTCATACAATCCTAAGTAAAAACTCATCAAAATATCATGTAGGGATATCAGGTTATCAGAACACTAATAATCATAGTTTTGAACAGGTTCATAACTAGAGTATCGTTTAAAATTGTGATTTACTTGTAGAGGCAAAGTCATGATGAACAAAAATACTAAACATAAAAAATAATAAATAAAATATAATTTAAAAAAAATTAAGTTACAATGTTTTATTTATAAGTGCACCAAAAAATTATAAAATAATTGTTCGCGTAGCCTTAGTAAGTATATTCTTCTTCATGATGGAATCTCTCAAATAAAACACTTGCCTTCAAATTAAAAATGGGAACAAAATTAAACGGCAAGTGTTTTATTTGAGAGATTCCATCATGAAGAAGAATATACTTACTAAGGCTACGCGAACAATTATTTTATAATTTTTTGGTGCACTTATAAATAAAACATTGTAACTTAATTTTTTTTAAATTATATTTTATTTTTAAGTTTTTAGTTAACAACAACATTTTAGATGCCTGAAATCGGGTGGTACCGCTATATGGGGGATATACCAAAACCTTGACCTATGTCCAAAATTTTTGGTGGGAAGTTTCTGTACCATTGGAAACTCCAAATCCCAAAGTACAGCCAATTCGGACTAAAAATGAAGATAAAATCCCCAAAATGCCTAAAATCGGGTGGTACCGCTAATGGGGGCTATAGGAAATAATGGACCCATATTGGTTTTGGTTTCATATTCATGTATTGTCATCCAAATCTGTAAAGTGTGCAAAGTTTCAGTTCGATTGGTCAACCGCAACTGTGTGAAAAATGAGTTACCAGATTTGAACTAAACAGACAACGAAGCAAGTTAAATAAAACATAGTAAAAAGACCATTTTGGTTAAGGTTTTTTATCTCTCCTATAATATTTTATTTTTTGAGATACGAAAGTAGAATTGGTTAATCTAGTTCCTAGTTTCTTGTACTACTTCCAAAACAGTCAATAAAATTCAAACATTGGCGTTTGATCTTAGCGGTTAATCTACTTTAGAATTGATATCAAAGATAACTACCAAACACTACCACAGACAATTTCCGGAGATTTTGAAGCAGTAAGACCGCAGAGGCCAAAAGTTTCAAAAAAATAAATGTCGTTACAATCGGTCCATAATTGCGGCCTTAAGCTTGTTTACAATTTGTAATGGACGGACATACATCGCTAAATCGCTTTATCTTGTCGAGATATGAGTTTTGGCATACCAAATTAGGGGTCTAGGACGAATATTTCGTGGTGTTACATAAACTTTTGGAGAGACAATATGTAGCATGGGATAAAAATGTGGTTCTCTACACAGAACCCATTATTTATTAGGCAGTAGGCCCGTTATCTAGCAAACACTTTATTGCAATTTACATCAGAGGAAAGGTCAGTAGTTTTTTCCCATATGTAGGCTACTTTGCGAAATATATATGTCCTCAAGGAATTAAAATATCGACCAAAAATAAAGTTTTTTTATATTTTTCATACAAAAGTAATGGTCCATTTCACCCGCTAAAGAATATCAGATCATCATTCAAAATTGTAGGCATCTTTTTCGACCTGTACTCTTACCCGGTGCGAAATTTCGTGACTATTGATGTATAATTGCGACTTCTAGCGAGTTTATTATTACACTACCAACAAATAACGGAATATATTAGGCTGTAACTCTGTTATCTGATCATACACACCAACATAATTGGCATCAATTGAAAGGTCAAGCGTTCCACTTTCAAGCATATCTCACTTGTCCGGAATGTCACTTCCAGGAATTAAGATATAAGCTGTATATTAAAAATTTGCACACAAAAGTTTTGGTCCATTTTGCAAGCTTCTCCTTTGTGATATACTCTTACCTTATTTAAAATTACGTTGATCGGACTATTATTGAGACCTACAGAGCAGCTAGAAAATTGGATAAATATTATGTTTTTGGTCCATTTCACCCGCTAAATATTTCACGATCATCACCAATAAGAATAGGGATCTATTCTGATCTGAACCCGACCTCCATACAAAATTTCGTGACGATCGGTCCATAATTGCGGCCTGGAGCGTGTTTACATTTATAATGGACAGACGGACGGACGGACACACATCTCAAAATCGCTTTATCTCGTCGAGATATGAAGATTGGTATACCACATTGGGGGTCTCCGACGAATATTTCGCGGTCTTACATGAATTTTTACCAAAACAAACTTATAATACCCTTTTCCACATAGGGTATAAAAATATCCAAATCGGTCCAGCCGTTCTTATACAATTACCAACGAACGACATTTGATTTTTATTTATAATGATATTTTGTCGATAGATTGGCTTAAGTACAACAATAAATATAATATTCCAGATCTGTTGTTTTTAATATCGTCTAATACACTTGAAATTATAAGTAATATTGGGGTTGGTTAGAATAGACAGTTTATCTAATTGTGGTCCCTTGAAATATCACCGTAAAGACTGGGAATTGAACCCAACACCTTCAGATTGCTAGTTTAAAGTTCGCTTAACTGCGTAGACCATTAAGTCAGTTCTAATTTGATTACAATTTTTCATTTATACTAGTTTCTTTAAATGTATACTCAATAAATTGTGGGTTACATATGTATTTCAGAAAAATACAATACCAAAAGACGTATCCCATACAACTTCTGAAATTCTGAAAAATACATTTCATTTTTTCTAAAAATACATTTCGCCTCTGTCTTAAAACATGAGACTAACAATTTTCGATATTTCATAACACCGTTTTAATTTTATAACGTTTTTCTCTTCTCCTGTAAAGTCTTGGTTTTGTGGATTACGTCTTCGGGCATTTACCTATGAGGTTTTTTATCAAATCACCATATTTTAGGATTTTGTATAATCTTAAATAAAAACTTCTCAAAATGTGCTACACGGATGTGGTACTGAACTAGAAGGAGAAAAAAACAATATTTCAACGGACAAAGTTCATAATATTCGAGTCCAGTGTCAAATCTGTCCTGCTCTATATTGATGGAAGTTGAAATTTGCCAACATTTACCACTAAATGATGGGAGATCTATCAAATTATACTTAAATCATGTGAGACATAATATGAGTGTTGCTAGAGCTCTATACTGCAGTTGGAGTTAAAGACCAAAATTGGATGATAGTATAGCCTCCATATAACGGATATGGATAGAATATTTTCGATAGGAATTCTTCTAAAGTTATATTTGAATAGAACACCTCCATAGAAGGTATTCCACAGATGGTAGATTTTTTCCGTTCTTCTCGGGTGTAAGATATATCCAGATTCTTAATCTTCACTCTCGAACAATATCAAAAAAAAAAAAAAAAAAAAAAACAAGTAAAAAAGCGTTAAGTTCGGCCGGGCCGAACTTTTCATACCCTCCACCATAAAATGTTCTGAACTAAAATGGAATAATTAGTTTTCATTCCTGTCCCCAACTTTAAGTGGGTACGTTAAAATGTCAGATAATGTACATAAAATGCTTCATTCGGGAGGACCTTTTTATGGTGCCTATATCTAACTATGTATGTTGACAATTTTTGGTGGGCGAGAAATTGGGTGTACCGTTATATAGGGTACATAACGTGGAAACTTCAAATGTCATTAACAGCTAGGTCGGAGGTATGTGGGCTATACGAAAATATGAAATTAAATGAACAGTTTTTGTTGCAGAATTTTTGTTGGCTCTTAAATTTCAAATTAAAGAAAGTTCGTCCAAAAAATAAATCTAAGGTACGGAAAATCGAGAGGTTTGTTTTGGGGCTATACCAAAACATGGACCTACGTGGTTAAACATTTTAAGTAAAATCCTCAAAGTACCGAAAATCGGGAAGTATCGTTATATTGGGGCTATGTTGAAAATTGTTGATGCAGATGTGTGGTGACCACTACAACCTTCAAATGTCAAATTACAGTTAGTTCGGTTAAAAATTTTAGCTAAAATTGCCAATTACTGAAAATCGGGAGGAACTTTTATATGGGGGCTTTATCAATACATCGACCTTTCTTGACAATTTTTGGTGGATAGGTGTGGTGACCACTAAGAATTACAAATGTCAAATGTTCAAATTACAGATAATTCGTTTAGAACTTGTAGGTAAAATTCTCAAAATACCGAAAATCCGTTATATGGGGATACCGAAATCCGTTATACCGAGGTACCGTTATATGGGGCTATACCAAAACATGGACCTACGTTCATAATTATTTCGAATATAAGTTTTTTGGTCACTAAGAACCCTAAATATCAAATTATAGCTAATTCGGTCTAGAAATGCGACTTAAATCGTCAAAATACCTGAAATCGGGCGGTAACAGTGATCTACGTCCACTAGTTTTGTTATATAAGTTTATTGACACTTAAGAACCCTAAATGTCAATTTATAGCTAAATCGGTCTGAAAATGTGGCTAAAAACGTCAAAATACCGCAAATCGGGGGGTACCGTTATATGGGGGCTATACCAAAACGTGGACCTATGTCCACAAGTTTTGTTATATAAGTTTATTTACACTTAAGAACCCTAAATATTAAATTATAGCTAAGTCGGTCTGAAAATGTAGCTAAAAACGTCAAAATACCGTAAATCGGGGGGTACCGTTATATGGGGGCTATACCAAAACGTGGACCGATATAGCCCATCATCGAACTTGACCTGCCTGCAAACAAAAGACGCATTTTCCCAAAATTTCCGCGTTCTATTTTTTTCCCAAAATTTCAGCGTTCTATCTCCATTTTTGTGGATGCTAGAGTGATTACCACAGACGGACGGACGGACGGACGTGCACAGATCGACTCAGAATTTTACCCTGATCAAGAATATATATACTTTATAGGGTCGCAAATGAGTATTTCAATGCGTTACAAACGGAAAAACAAACTTAATATACCCTCCATACTATGGTGGAGGGTATAAAAAAAAGCGCCCATTATTTTAACAAGGCCATGACGCTCGAAATGTGTCGTTATTTTTTGACTACTAAAGTAGTTACGACTTTTAACAACTACCCAGCAAAATAAATTGAAAGTAGTGCAATGTAGACTAGTTCTTTCACTGCATGTTTTTATGCAGTTCAAACGGAGTCGTGAAACAACATCCGGAGGCTGTTCAACGGAGTCGTAAAAAGGCACTCCAATTCCTCACAATTTAATAGCATCCGGATGCAGTGCAAACGGAGTCGTGAAAAAGGCACTCCGTTCACTACATTTTATTAGCAGTTGTTAGAGATCCCTACATGTACATAAATCAGTTTGTACATCTCTACAGGCAGCGGAATACATCTCCAAAAAGAGATAATCGTGTTAACATTTCCAAACATTTGTTAATACAAACTAAATAATATTTAATTTGTGAACATTTTTCCGGTAACTCACGAGAAGAAAATTTCCCAATGGAGTGCTGTTGGAGTACATGTCGAAATCTTAACTGGTGATGGGAAGACAATATCAAACCCATTTAGCAGATGAAGCAAAAGCACTTAAGCAAGTTATTAATATTTTTGTTTTACACAAATAATAAATGCATTTTATTTTGTTATTCAAAACACGTGCTCTGGACTGCCTCCTATTCTACCCCAAAGGGTCAGTTAAAATGCAATGCCAAAGGTTCAGTTAAAATGCAATGCCAAAGGGTCAGTTAAAATACGGTGCAATGGAGTACCTCTTTCCGGGGTCACTCCCTTTTAAAAATCATGAGTGAAAATGCATAATTTGATGCACTTCCAAATCACTTGTACATATCATTTAACTGCCTCTTTGGAGGCAAACTTTTCGCTTGGTACTTATTATAGTGGTTAAAAAATTACCACTAATTTGGAGCGACATGCCCTTGTTAAAATAATAGGTTAGTAATGGGTTTTGTAATGGGTATTTTTGCTGGGTAGAAATAAAACCATTACAATGATAGGTTGTGGTCGTAGATGGAATGCTTCATCTTGGCTTACTTATTCACAAAACCTCTACACAAGCATGGAAATGGTGTTGTTGTCTCCCAAAACAAATGAAAATTGCAACAGTGGCATTGCTGCCGATGCCAACAATCACTACTCATTTGCCTCAGATTTGGTGCATTGGCGCATTTGCTGAACATTGATGGTATTTGCCATATTAAGCAAACTGTGAGCTGTGTGTAGTGGGCGCGTCCTTTTCAATTTTATGATTGTTGCATCAGTTTTTATTGTTGTTGGCCAAAATTGTCAGTGAAGCATTAAATGTCGTTTATTGAATTTATGGTATGCGATCATCTAAATGCGATACGAGCAGGCAAACAAGCGAACGAATATGCAACGGCAGCACCAACAACAACGAGAACAACACACCGGCAGAAGCAACTGTTCCATCAACCAGTCGCCTGCAATAATGGCACAGTTGCATTCAACTGCAACTGTGCTTCAGCTGTCGCATAACATTGCCGGTTGTTGTTGCTGTTGCATCTTCTGTTATTGGTAACAACGGTTGTTATTGTTGCTGTTGTGTCTTTTCAATTTTATTACCTCTATTGGTTTATGATCAGTTTATTCACAAGGCTTATTTTAGCTTGGGTTACATCTAAATTTGTACGATCACTCTTCTCTGTTTTACATTCACCGCCTCCTGATTCACCCTCATGCTTCATCATCTTTGGACAACATTGCTAAGTTATTTGCTTGGGCAAAACATAACAAAGCTCAGCCGAACAGTAAACCAACGGCGACACCATCGACAACGACAACTGGGTCTCAGTTTGAATTTGTTGCATTATCTTCATGACTTTATCAATGTGGCATATAAAGTGTCGCTTTATGGCCATGTATATTTTACCTTTATGGTTCGTCGTCATCATTTTCAGAGACTCATCATTATCGTCGTCTTCATCATCGTTCCATGTATCACCATTGGTGCTGTTTCGCTGTGAGTTGAGTCATGAGCTATCTATGTTTCAACTGACATCTATGATGGCAGGCAGCAACAGGCGTCCAGTCGATCGGGGAGCGAGCAAGTAGGCAATCAACATCATCATCATCCGCAGCAGCGTCAGCAATAGCAACAAATCCAAGTCCAAATGGTTTTTAAAAATGTGCTGCATTATGTCAGCAAAATAGGTTGTGGCATAATAAATGAGTCAGATTTGTTTAGTAGAGATGTTAATCGTAACTCAGAACTACTGGCGTGATTCAATGATGATATTTCATGGTTCATTCCTTTCCTGAGAATGAAGTTTCCATAGAAGAAAATTCCATCGATGATATTATATTAAAATTCGGGGAAAATTATCATTCGATATATTAGAGATGAGTATAAAATAGGTTATTTTTTATTTTCTTAATGGTGTATTGACTTTTAGGTATTTCTTGGTCATACTAAAAACGTATACGTAATATTCATACGCAACTTAGGACAAAGAGCATTTTAAAGATTTCCAATCACCGCATTTTTCATTTTTCTGCATTATTTCCAATACCTAATGCGATCATAGAAAATAATTTCTATTGATACGACCCAGTGCAGATGTTTTAAACAACACAAACAATTAATAGACATATTTAAGTGTCTGGTGCATCAAATACATCAAATCGGCCGAAAATATATATATGGGAGAATATCAACATATGAACCAATTTTGTATATATTTTTATTACCTTATGTTTAAACCAAATTCCGTTACACATTCGCCGTATGGTGGTGCATGAAATACTTGAAGTTGGATGAATATATGGTAAAAACCAAATCTCCTTTGCAAGTCCATTTAAAAAAAATTAAAAAAAAATTTTTCGAGCACATCTACGGTTTTTGGTATAGAGGTTAAGGAACAAATTCTGGTCTCAAATATGTTCGCGTTCACAAAATTGGCCGATGCGCGCAAAAGTTATCGCGGTTTTAATTCTCATATAAAGAAAAATATTTTAAAATTTTTTATTTGTTGTATTATGAGAATGTATGCATATATCAGTAACAGCATTTGATATTCATCCGTACATGTACCATAATTTCTAAAATTTATTTTTATTTTCGCAGAAAATCAAATAAATTAAAAAAATCTGGGTGAAAATCTAAATTATACCACCTCAGAGTCCGTATAAACCTCTAAAAAATAAATTCAAAATACGTACATAATCTAGACAACGCGTAAGAAATATGAAACTAAAATTATAAACATCGACTTTATAAATTACATATTATAGCAACAACAAAAGAGAAAAAACATATTGTTAAAATATTATTCCTAATATATTTTTTGGTTCGATGAGAAAAATTAGAAAAGTATTTGGGACTTCTGCAACTATTTCGCTAAAATCACATACAATAATTAATGTACTCTGCTAAAACTTCATCAAGAAATATGGTTTGTCATCGCGAAAGCTTAATTGCTTACCGTGATAACTTATAAGGATAGAAAATTAAGAGTAATATTCAAATTCAAAAGGGTGACGTAGGGGATGAAATATACCAAGAAACGGTCCTGACCGGCTTTAACATGGTAAAGTCCAGGATTTATCTCGGTCCCTCTCTCATCTCAAGTGGACACTGACCTCCCCGTGGTGTCACCTGGGGAGCTACCCGTTAAAGGTAGTGAGCTAACCTGTGCCGCGCGTTCACCCATAAGAACGTTAAAAACTTGGGTTTGGGCGTCGGGCTAGTTTGGTTGCGGTTGTAGTTGGCCAGAGGTTAAAACATCTGGTCTCCAGCTTCACCCCAATGAATGAAAGACTTGCTACAATTCGATTTAAAGCAAAATTCTTCAACATCAGCCTTATCTGCGCTCATGCTCCAACCAAAGACAAGGACGAATAGACCAAAGATATATTCTACGAGCGCTTAGAAGAAACATATGGCCGTTGTCCTGTCCATGACATTAAAATTGTTCTAGGCGATTTTAATGCCAAAATTGGAAAGGAGAATATCTTTGAACGAACAGTCGAAAATTCAGCGGCAAAAAACATGGTAGTTAGCAGTACCAGATTTAAGCATCTCGATATTCATAAGGCACTTGGCTGTCTCCAGACCAAAGAACAATAAATCAAATTGTTCACGTTGTGATAGATGGAAGACATTCATCGAGCGTTTTGGATGTTCGATAGTTCCGAGGAGCAAACATAGATTCGGACCATTTACCTCGTTGCAGCAAAGGTACGTACCCGTCTAAACGTTGCAAATAAAGCACGGACAGACACAACACGAAAGTTGGACATAGCTAAACTGCAAAGTCAACAGATAGCCACAGCATATTCCACTCAACTGACCCAATTGCTTAATGAAAGCGCTTCTCGTCCCGATAACATATCAGCACAATGGCAAAATATTGCCCACTCCATGCAAACAGCCGCAAAATAGTTAGATACCAGAGACCTCCACCAAAGAATCCATGGTATGACCAGGAGTGCCGTGCTGCTACCGAAGAAAAAAAATGCGGCATATAGGTCTACTTTACTATCAGTAGCAACGCGTAGCGCACGCGAGGGGTATCGGGAGAAAAGGAAAGAGGAGAAAAGTCTTTTCCGCACGAAAAAGGGAGAGATGGAAAAGAGGGAGTGTGAACAAATAGGAGACAGGACGAAGTCCGAAAATTCTACCAAAGAGTGAAGCATCAAACTGATGGCTTTGGTACATGCATATCCTCCTGTAGAGACCAACAAGGTAATTTGGTAACTGATACAGATAGTGTGCTCAGGATATGGAAAGAACATGTTTCCAAACCGTTGGTATCCGATAGCAGTGAAGACGGCGAAGATACCTCAGATCCAATCCCAGAAGATGGTATTGAATGTATACCCCACAGCCAAGATGAGGTAAGGACAGCAATAAACCGGCTGAAGAATAATAAGGCGGCAGGAGCAGATGGCCTACCAGCCGAGCTGTTCAAAACCGGAGGCGACACGTTGAAAAGGTGTATGCATTAGCTAGTTAGCACCATCTGGCAGGAAGAACGCGTACCCGACGATTGGAACGTGAGCATCCTATGTCCAGTCCACAAGAAGGGTGATAAGACTGTGTGCTCCAGCTACAGGGGCATAAGTCTGCTCCCTATTGCATATAAGATAGTATCTGGCATATTGTGTGAGAGACTAAAGTCTATGGTCAATGAAATTATTGGACACTATTAGTGCGGCTTTAGACCTGGCAAATCCACCATTGACCAGATATTTACCTTGAGACAAATCCTGATAAAGATCCAAGAAATGCAGATCGACACCTACCACATTTTTGTCGATTATAAAGCAGCATTCGACAGCCCGCTGCGCTCTAAGGTATTCCAAGCCATGTCTAAACTTGGTATACCCGCAAAGCTCATCCGGCTTTGCTAAATGACTTTAACTGAGGTCCTCAGTTAAAATAGGAAAGAACCTCTCCGAAGAGTTTGGTACCAAAAGAGGTTTCAGACAAGGAGATAGCCTTTCGTGTGATCTCTTTAACATCCTGCTGGAAAAGGTTATACGAGAGGCAAACGTCAAAAGAAGTGGCACAATCTACACCAATAGTCACATGTTACTTGCTTATGCTGATGATATAGGCATCATAGGCCGATCAGTAAAAGAAGTAACTGATACCTCTATGAAGGTCGAAGGAGAATCTGCTAAAGTGGGTCTGGCGGTAAACGGTGAGAAGACCAAGTTGATGGTGTCGACGCGCAATGCGTCCATTGAGCTCGGACCGACTGTGGAAGTTGGTTCTTATAATATTGAGGTAGTAAAAGACTTCGTCTACCTCGGCACCTCCGTAAACACAACAAACGACATCAGTTGTGAAATAAAAAGAAGAATTGTATTGGCCAACAGATGCTACTTTGGTTTAAGTAAGCAGTTTAAAAACAAAGCCACATCAAATCAAACAAAAATAACGCTCTACAAAACACTGATACTACCCGTGCTGATGTATTTCTCCGAAGCCTGGGTACTTGCGCAAGCAGACATGACAGTGCTTGGTGTGTTTGAGAGAAAAATTCTTCGAAAGATCTACGCACCAATCTGCGTTGACGGTGAATATCGACGTCGCATGAACCACGAGCTGTATCTGCTGTACAACGATATCAATATTGTTAAACGTATCGAGATGCAGCGATTGCGTTGGCTAGGCCATATCATAAGAATGAGCGATGATGACCCCGCTAAAAAGGTGTATAAACACGGACCGCTTGGCGGTGCAAGTGGATTATGAGATGAAAAGGCGCGGTATTCCAGAAAGCGAAGCAACAAATAGAGATAATTGGAGATCTTTTCTTAGTTCGGCCTATATAACAAATGTTCTGTAATGGGCCAGCTAAGTAAAGTAAGTACCTAAAATCCGGCTTGAAAATGTCAGCATCCACAAAAGGTGGAAGCAGTGGAAATTTCGAAAAGTGATACATTAGAAGTGCAATCTTCATTTTGTATTCTTCTACCTTTACTTTGGACATATGTCCGTCATTTGAACGGTTTAATCCAATCCCTCAAAGGAAATAAGATGTCGTATAGAAATGGCAAGAGATGCATTCTTCAAACATAAAAAAGTTTTGACCAACCATGATATAAACATTGAGACAAAAGTACGATTTATTAAATGTTATGTTTGGTCAGTCTTATTATACGCTGCAGAAGTCTGGACCATTAAAGCTGCTGACATAAAAAGACTAGAAGCTTTCGAAATGTGGATTTAACGAAGAGTATTAAAAATACCTTGGACTGCACACGTCACAAATCTGGAAGTACTGACAAAAATGAACCAACGGAGAGAACTTGTATCTGTCATCAAAAAACGAAAAACGGCATACTTAGGACACATCATGCGACATAGAAAGTATAAGCTGCTGCAGGCAATACTTAAAATGACCATTGAAGGACGCCGTACCAGAGGCAGAAAAGAGATGACGTGGATAAAAAACATAGAAGACTGGACAAATATCAACAACACGGCTAATCTTCTCAGTATATCAAGAAATAGAAGCAGTTTTAAAAGAATTGTAAATAATTTATAAATGTCATGAAAAATATCACATTTGTAATAGTTAGCTTCAACGTTTTTTTTCCTATTTTTATCCATTTGCATCATTTTCAGTGACAGTCACTGTATATACGATAAATGTTTGCAAAAATATTTACTTAACGGCTTATATCCTTGTTTCTGGAGGAGGCACTACTAGGAAGAAACTTTTTTAGGACCATGATTATTATTCCATTATTTTGATATTTGTTTTCAGCTTTAGGAAATTTACATATAATATATAAGAAGTGCTGACTTCCGAAACGTCATGTAACTGTTTTGTTTCAATTACACTGTGTGTAATTTTTTGGGTCATGTTTTATTTACCACATTCTAACGCTACGTGATAGAAGATTAAAGGGTTTAAGGTTTTGATGTCAAAAGGGATCATTCTACCGGATTATATCTTCCGAATCGTTAAGAAATTAATCGCATAGGCAAAGTTGCAGTTCTTCTCAAAAAGAACAAACATTGTAAACACATAAAATCCATCAAATAAATTTCTTTTAAAATTTTTTTTGGGGTTTGGTCTACAAATATCAAACCGAGATCTCAATAAACATCTTTCTAAAGCATACGAATTCTGTATAAACGGTTAAGACCTGCTCTCGAATCACTTTGATTATAGTTGAAGCAACTTGCATTCGCTGCCTCAATTAAAGCAGTAAAAGTTTTTTCAGGGGCAAGTCCATACTTCTTGAGAAAACAGTCCGAAAGTTGAAAAAACTGCTATGGCACAAATGTTCAACATTTCTGTGTGGTTAAGGATCTGTTCGAGGATCCTTTGGACATTTTTACCGGACATTTTTAGGCTAATGTTATAAAAAGCCCTGTCTATCGATATACCCGTAAATTCATATATTCATTCATATACCCGGTTCATACGACCAAAATTTTGAAAAACCCCTCAATACATTAGTTTTTTTTTTGGGAAAAAAGTATTTCAATCCACACAGGCTGTGGGTTTATCTCTGTCGGCAAAGCCGGCTGATACTTTTTTACTTGTTTAGTTGGTTGTTTGCTTTAAATTTGATCGGTTTGATATTTGTAGACCAAAACCTGAGAAAAAATTTTAAAAGAAATTTAATCTTGACGATTTGGACTTGAAGATTGAAGATGTTCTTTTCGAGAAGAATCACAACTTTGCCTATTAGATTACGCCAAATTTCTTAACGGTTCGGAATATATAATCCTGACAAAGTGATCCCTTTTGACATCAAAGCCTTAAACCCTTTGAAGGCCTATGATCTGGAAAGTTGATGAGATAGGGAAAAACGGCGAGACACGTGTCGCAAACATACTGCTGGCGGAAGTACCCAGACTTTAGAATCATACATTAGTACGCGTAGTATCAGTGATTTGCACAGTTTCCACATGCATTATAAATTAAAAATATTTATTTTTCTTGAAACTTTCAAGAAAATAGGCGGATTTTGCTTTATCTGCATTCACATAGAAGGTTTCCCATTGAGGAATGTTATCGAGTTGTTGAGATAAATCATTAGGCTTCTTAAACGGAAATATAGTTCAAATAAACAGTTTTAATTTATATGCATGACTAAAATATGTGTAAATCGCGTAATTATCAAAATAGTTTTGTCCGCATGTGATTTTCATGTACAGCAAGACCATATCTTTAAATTTGTGTATATTTTTAGAAATATAAATTGGACGCTTAGATGTAGCATCGTCTGCATCTAAGCATTAAAAAACCTATAAAACATCTCTAATTCACCTAAATCATCTAATTTGCGCAAAGTACAATACATTTTGTTCCGCATCCGGTTTCAGTATCACCACGAAAGTCTACATCGATTTATATCTATTTCAAGGCGATCAATCAGGAACCGTGGATGTAGCATCACACACTATTTTTTGGGATAAAATGAATGTAGCTCCCTTATTAGTGAAGTTTTTAAAGCTCTGTTTCCACAAAAACGAAGATGCTGCAATAGTTTTTTCATTGCAGCGGAAACGTCCCCCAGAATACGCGATATTTTCGAAAACGATTTTAGGTGATTTTCCTACCTTGAAATTTCTCGTATCTCGCGTTTTAGTAGACGAAATTTTACGAGTAAAGATTTATTAGATCCGCAACGTAAAAATCTAAAATATGAAACCAAGTACGAGTAAATCGAATGGCAATTGTAAAAATTAGGGCCGAAAAATAGGATTTTTAGAAAAATGTTCGCACAAAATTTTCGTATTTGGATGCAGATTTCTGTGAAGCTGTGTAGGCTACATTCACGACACATATATCGAATAACTCAGAATCGTGAGATCCTATATACGATTTTTTGAAAAACCTGTTTGCGGAACGAAACTTAAAGAAAATTTAAAAAAAAACACTTAAAATCTGGCTTAAAAATGTCAGCATCATTTAATGGTAGACGCAGATAAAATTTTGAGAAGTTATGCACTAGTGAGATGATCCTTATTTAGTTGCCTTCTACTTTTACTTTAACGGGAAAATAGCGAAAAGTGTGATTTAATCACAAATCGAGAGAAAACAAAAAAGACACGTTGGCTTCAACCCATTTTTACCCATTATTTAACATAAATGTAGCCACATATTTGTTGCCAAGTGTAAAAACATTTCATTTTATCCGAAAGCATTTAATTTCTATAATTTTCAACCACATTTCGCGAGTTATTAAAGGCTAAACCTTGGCTTCAACTATGTTAAATTTTCAAAAATATTGCCCATATACACTTTCATACGGGCAAAATGTGCCTCATCGAAATAATGGTCGAAAATCCGTTTCAGACAATTTGGAGTCGATTTAGCAATGTCCGTCCGTGTGTCTATCTGGCTGGCTGGTGAGCACGATAACTGTCGAACGGATCAACCGATTCGGTCCAAAACTTGGCTTTAGCAATATTTTGTCCAAACATAGTTTAAGTTCGAAGATGGTTTCCTTCATGTAACTCCCCCACAAAAATTCGAAAAAGGTCGAAAAATTTGTGCGCACGATAACTCTTGAAGGGAGTAACCGATTTGGTTCATACTTTGTACATCGTGAGATTTCTACCAGACTTAGAATATGGACTCAATCGGTCCACACCATATGTTACGAAGATGGTTTCCTTCATGTAACTCCCCCACAAAAATTCGAAAATGTTCGGAAAATTTGTGCGCACGATAACCCTTGAAGGGAGTAACCGATTTGGTTCATACTTTGTACATCGTGAGATTTCTACCAGACTTAGAATATGGACTCAATCGGTCCACACCATATGTTACCTCCCACACAAAATTTTGGCAAAGTTTAGTTTAGGGCCATCTCTCCAATCGCTTTGATTTTTGTTTTAGCAACTTGTATTCACTGCCGCCAATACGACGGTACAAGTTTCATTAGGGGCAAGTCCATACTTCCTGAGAAAATAGCATGAAAGTTGCAAAAAAAAAACCCCTCTGACACCGTGTGAGGTGGTTGGAGCGCAAGATAACTCTAGAACGGATCTAGAAGGGATCCAAATCGGTCCAACATTTAGCCTTAGTAATATTTTGTCCAAACATAGTTTAAGTTCGCATATAAGCCATATCGGTCCACTCCTTCAGGTACCTCCTCCACAAAAGTTCAAAAATGTTCGGAATAATTGTTCGTACGGTAACTCTTGAAGGGAGTGACCGTATTGGTCCAGAGTTTACAACTCCTAATATATCTAATAGATCAAATTCAAATATGGACTATATTTGTCCACACCATCCGTTACCTCCCACACAAAATTTGGGCTATGTTCACTTTAAGACCTGATATCGTATCACTTTGATTTTTGACGATGGTTAAGGTTTTTTTCAGGGGCAAGTCCATACTTCTTGAGCAAATAGCCCGAAGGGTATAAAAACCCCCTATGGCACCATATGTAGTGGGTAGAGATCGACTTCCATAATGGTCAATGTCGATCCATTCCTTTTAGTATCTCCTCCGCAATACTTTTGATCTTTAATCCTAATCAACATTTTTGTCGGTTAAACTCCCAACATTTTTAAAATCCCCTAAATACATAAGTTTTTTTTGGGTAAAAATTTTTTCAGTATACACAGGCTGAAGTTAAATCTCTGTCGGAAAAGCCAACTGATAATTTTTTACTTGCTTTGTTTTTGTTTTGGTCTGTAGACCAAAGTGTCGACCTGTTTAAAATGTTTAAATCTGGTACTGCTAACTGTCAAGTATTTGCAGCTGAAAGTCTATCAGCCTCATCCCATTGTCAGACGTTTCACTGTGGCGACGTAATTTCCAACTGTTGGGCAAAAGATATTCCCCTTCTCAATTTTGACTTTAAAACCACCTAAAATAATTTTAATGTCATAGACACGCCCATACGTTTCTTTCAAGCGCTCGTATATATCTCCGATATGTTCGTATATATCTTCGATTGTAGCAAGTCTTCCACTCGCTCGGGTGAGTCTGGAGACCAGATGTTTGAACCTCCGACCAACTACAAATTCGCAACGAAACTCATGCTTTATATCATGGCAGCTATAATAGAGTGGGTCAGCTTTAGGTGTTGGTGTGACGCCTTTCGCAATCCATTGGATTACCTGTATGACAATGCCAACGCTGCCACTTCTCTAAAAACAGTGCGAACATTCCAGCTTCAAATTTGCAGATCCTGGTCCTTAAGGCGTTTGCGGGGGTCCACAAATTTAGACGGGTTTATGGTTGTTTTACTTTATTTTTTCATAGTACGATATTTTTAGGAGATGTGGGTGACTAGCCCAACGGCCAACCCGACTGTTTAACATTATTACCCAGCAAAATTTGACGGAAGGGGTTCTTTGCGATGACGTGATTTCATGTCATCTTTTGCATTTGTTCAAAGGAAGTCGTGGAAGATCCGATCTTTTCATTAGGATTTGAACCAATGCAAAGGAAGTCGTGAAAGATCCGATCTTTTCATCAGCATTTGTACCCATTCCATCGATCCAATAGAGATGATGTTTGTGTTTTTATTTACACACCTGTTTATTATACCCTCCACCATAGGATGGGGGTATATTAAGTTTGTCACTACGTTTGTAACTACTCGAAATAATCATTGTAGGCCCCACAAAGTATATATATTCTTGATCAGCGTGCAATTCTACATCGATATAGCCATGTCCGTCCGTCTGTCCGTCTGTGGAAATCACTCTAGCGTCCGAACGGATTGACGTAGGTTGATGAAATTTTGGGAAAATATGTTATATTTACGTAGGACTTTTGGTATTGAAAGCGGGCTATGTAGGTCCACGCTTTCGTATAGCCCCCATACAAAATGACGCGTGACGCGTCTTCGTTTTAAGGAATTTTTAAGATATTTGGCCCATTTTACCACCGAATTGGTTGTAATTTGGTACTTTTTGTCTCCAGAGGCCAAAAAATATTCCTACCAAAGTTGGGTTATATAGGTCCACGTTTTGGTATAGCCCCCATATAAGGCCCCATACAAAGTACGCGTCATTTTAATATATTTTGAATGTATTAGACCCATTTGACCACAGAATTGTTTGTAATTTGGTATTTTGTGTCTTCAGAGGCCAGAAAACATTCCTACCAAAGTTGGGTTATATAGGTCCACGTTTTGGTATAGCCCCCACATAAAGCCCCTTATAAAGTTCGCGTCATTTGAATATATTTTGAATGTATTAGACCCATTTGACCAAAGAATCGGTTGTAACTTTGTATTTTGTGTTTCCAGAGGCTAAGAAACATTTCTACCATAAAATGTTTATATAGGTCCACGTGTTGATATAGCCCCCATAATACAATATCTTCCGATTTTCGATATTTTGAACGTTTTAGCCTCATTATCACACAGAGATGGCTGAAATTTGATATTTAGTCTTCTTTAGGCGTATAAAACTTTCCCCCAGAAATTTTTAGGTATAGGTCCACGCCATCATATAGCCCCAATAGAACGGTACCTTCCGAATTTCGGTATTTTGAAGGTTGTGGCCACATTAATCCACCGAAATGGCTGAAATTTGTGGTGGAGGGTATAAAAAGTTCGGCCCGACCGAACTTAACGCTTTTCTTACTTGTTTTCATTTTGGTATGTTCCAGTACTGCAAAAATCTACTAATTTTTACTATTTTTTCCGATAACATAAAGGAAAAATTGTTATCGTAGTAAAAATAAGTAGATTCTTGCAGTTTCTGGAACAGACCAAAGTTGTTAGAACTGTCGTCGTGATGTTGTCTTACATTTCCTGCATATCAAACAACTAAAACTTCTAAACAATTGGTATTATATGAAGTCCCAACCATCGAGCTAAAAATAGAATCGAACTGCACACATTGCTATTTTAAAAGTTCCCTTGTCTGTTCTAAATCTAACACAGAATGAAATCAATCAAATCTGGCTTCTTGGAATTTGAAAAAAAAAGTCCGAAACGAAAAGGAACAAGAATCTGAAAATAAAGAAGAAACTACTTTTGGAAAGAAACAATTAAAAATAAATTAATTAAGCATAAATGGTATTTTCCATAAAAAGTCTCTCCTCCCCGTTCGTTACATTTTGTTCTTAGAGATCCCTAAAGCAAGCCGGGTTGTAGATCCCTACATATTTCCGTCACTAAACAAAAGAGTAGAAATTACCAAAATGTTGTTATAAAATAACAAAATTATAAAATAAAAGTAATTTACGAAATAAAAATACTTAAAGGAGTGCATTTGGAGTCCATGTCGAAATCTGAACTGGTGATGGGAAGATAATTGAAAAAACCTTTTGTAAGATGAAAGAATATCAGTTGCGGAGAACGGAGGAAGCAATCTTTTGCGTTGCAGCAGTGGTGATTACATTGCAATTTTGGATGTAAACTTTTGAAAAACTAAACGGATAAATTAATTGTAGTTATTTCATGAATTCGTTTGAATTAATAAAGAGTTTTGTTTTTCATGAAAACCATATTTCAATACAGCATTTCCATTTTCCAAACAAGACATGCAAATTTCATGCCAAGGGGTTGGTGAAAATGACATGCCAAAGCATTGGTTAAAATGACATGTCAAAGCATGGGTGAAAATGACGTGTCAAAGCATTGGTGAAAATGACATGTCAAATCATTGGTGGAAATGACATGCCAAAGCATTGGTGGAAATGACATGTCAACGCATTGGTTAAAATGACATGCTTAGGATCCAGAAAAGAACGTCATCTTTTGGGGTCCACGCTCATATAAAATTCATCGATGAAGATGCTAAAAAGATGACATGCTAGATCACTTGCACCCATGATTGAATGTCATCTTTGGCATCGAACATTTTGCTGGGTATGTTAGCTCACTACCTTTAACGGGTGTTAAGGGCAGCTCCCCCAGATGAACTGGAATGACAAGTTAACCGTGACAATTGTATGCTTCATATTAACAAAAAATAGATGTACAGTGAACATTTACTTCGTAATTTCCATGTTTCTTCAAAAAGAAATTTCTAATTTACTACAACCCCACCCAAATAAAATCCGCTTTTAACGGATACAAATTCCTCAACTGGAGACAAAAGACTTACGCAAAAATCCACCAGTAAAGCTTTTAATGCAACCGAAAAGGAAACTTTTCTCGTCTTCGTCTTTATTGGCATAAATATGCTTAAAACTTTCCTTTCCACTGCTGACGCTGCTACTGTTCCTCAGCGACTTAATTCATCTCTAATTAGAAATGTTCATTAAAATACAAATACTTACACAAACATCCATGCACACACAACACTGTATTAGACATAGACAAAGTGATGTGCGATGGAATATAACCACTTTAAGAGGACGATTTCATGCTCCATGCAGCCAAATACAAGCGAAGAAACTATGAAAATAAAAAAACCCAACACCAATAATCTAAAGACGGAACGCAGACAAGCCAAGAAATAAATAAGACTCTGACATAAGAAGACAAGTTGAAATTTCCATTAGCGCCTTATCATAATTGCAGCATTAATCTGTGCTTCCAACTTCAGTATAGCGTTTCATGATTTTACGAAAAGAAAAACAAAAAAATACCAAAATACTATGACGACGACGACGGTGGAAAACAAAAGCAATAGCAAACATCAACTGTTAACAAGAAACATATAAAATCATATGTTTAGGCGACAGTATGGAACTTGGGCTCATACTACAGGACAAGTCTATGAGGAAGGCGGCATAGTGAAATAAATGACAGATTGAAAACAGTGTTCTACAAACGAATGTTTGAGATTATTTTTTGGAGATTTGAATGCTAAAATTGGAAGAGAGAATATCTTTGGTTCCATAGTAGGAAGGGGTTAATAGGCTGTGCTGCTATATTGTAGTGAACAGTACAGGATTCAATCACCTTCATAATCACAAGTATTGGCTACAGCCCACCGAAGTTGCTATATTGGCGAAATATATCTTTTTAAAAAGCATAAACGACTTGAGCCACAATCCCTGAAAAAGGTAAGACATTGATATAGGGTACTAATTCCATAGTATACACGGATCGGGAGTACAAAGATGTTAATATAACTAACAAGACAATGGGTGACGTAGGGGATGAACGATACCAAGCAACGGTCCTGAACGGCTTTAACATGGCAAAGCCCAGGATTTATCTTGGTCCCTCTTTCATCTCAAGTGGACACTTACCTCCCTGTGGTGTCAACTGTAGAGCTGCCTTTAACATCCATTAAAGGTAGTGAGCTAACATGTGCCGCGCGTTCACCCAAAAGAACGTTAAAAACTTGGGTTGGGCGTTGGGCTAGTAACTCACCTAGTCAAAACACCGCATACAATGAAAAAAAAAAAACAAACAAAAAGAAGAAAAACAAACCCATCTTAAGTTGACGACCCCCAAAAAACGTTTTAAGGACCCTGATATGCGAATCTGCACCTGGAATTTCAAGACTCTCCACAGAGCAGGTGCAGTTTGCGCACTGGCGGATGTACTTTGGTAAGTACAAATCACAAACGATTACGCACTGTATTATAGCTGCCATGAAAATAAACATGAGCTAGGTGTTGGATTTATGGTAAACCGAAGGGTTACAAATCTTGTCTCCAGCTTTTCTCCGGTTGATGTGAGAATTGCCACAATCCGTATAAAAGCAAGGTTTTTTAACATCAGCCTCATCTGCGCCCATGCCCGACCGAAGAGAAAGATGAACAGACCAAGGATATATTCTACGAGCGCCTAGAGAGGAGCATATGACCGCTGCCTTGCCATGACATTAATATTGTTCTAGGAGATTTTAATGCTAAAATTGGGAGGGAAAATATCTTTGATCCCACGGTTGCTAAGTTCAGCCTTCATGAGGTAATATCCGACAACGGAATGAGGCTGGTCGATATTGCACAAGGCCACGTGGATACCCCCAGATGGGAAAACGGGAAATCAGATTGATCATGTTGTGATAGATGGAAGACACTCGTCCAGCGTGTTAGATGTCCGATCGATTCGAATAGCGAACATCGATTCGAATCATTTCCTTGTAGCAGCAAAGGCACACACTCGTCTTAATGTTGCGGCAAATGTGCGATATAACACAGGACGGAAGCTGGATGTGGAGAAGCTGTAAACAAAACACAAGCTTATTCCGCTCAACTGACCCACATGCTGGAAGACGGCACTCCTTGTCCCGATAATGTGGAAGGCAGTGGCAAAGAATAGCCCACTCACTTCAAACTGCCGCAAAATCTGTAGTACCACAAACCACCTCCTAAAAATCTATGGTACGATCAGGAGTGTCGTATGGCTACTGAAGAAAAGAATGCGGCATACAGAGCAACCCTACATTCAGTAGCAACAGGAAGCGCGAAAGAAAAATATCAGGAGAAGAGGAGAGAAGAAGCATATTTTCAGAGGAAAAACGAAAGAGCCAGAAAAACGTGAGCGTGAAAAACTCGAGATTTTCAGGAATCAGAATGAAGTCTGAAAATTTTACCAGAGCGTAAAACACCAGACTGAAGGATATGGTGCAGGCACATTCTCCTGCAAAGATCATAAAGGGAATCTGGTAACCGATACAGATAGCGTACTGAGGATCTGGAAGGAGCATTTCATGAAGCTGTTAGTATCGAATATGGGCGACGATGAAGATACACCAGAACCAATCGCAAACGGCGACGTTGAATGTCTACCACTTAGCCAAAGCGTGGTCATGACAGCAATTAATCGGCTATAAAACAATAAAGCAGCAGGAGCTGATGGGCTGCCGCAGAACTATTGAAGACCGGTGGAGATATGCTGCTAAGAAGTATGCATCAGGTAATTACAGACATTTGGCAGGAAGAAAGCTTACCCAACGATTCGAACCTCAGCATCCTATGTCACGTACAAAAGAAAGCATACAAGACGATGTGTACAAACTTACTTACTTACTTAGCTGGCCCGTTACAAAACATTTGTTCCATAGACCGAACTAACAAAAGATCTCCAATTCTCTCTGTATAGTGCTTCGCTTTCTGGAATACCGAGCCTTGTCATCTCTTCATCCACTTTTTTGCGTCATCTATTCTTTGGCCTGCCAATTCTGCGTGCACCGCCATGTGGCTCGAATTTATAAGCCTTTTTAGCGGGTTCATCATCACTCATTCTTATTATATGGCCTAGCCAACGTAATCGCTGCATCTCGATACGTTTAACTATATTGATGTCGTTGTATAACAGATACAGCTCGTGGTTCATACGACGTCGATATTCACCGTCAACACAGATCGGTCCTTAGATCTTTCGAAGAATTTTTCTCCCAAACACGCCAAGCACTGCCTTATTTGCTTGCACAAGTAGCCAGTGTTTTGTAAAGCTTTATTTTTGTTTGACGAGTTGTGGCTTTGTTTTTGAAGTGTTTACTTAAGCCAAAGTGTTGTCCAATACAAAAAAAACAACATTGTTCCACAACATCCCATACGGGACAAGGGAGACTTCTCTCATATCAATGAGTGCACCCCGATTCATATTTAGCTCAATGATATGGGACCTACTGTTTATCGCCGAGTCCGAACGGCGTGTCTAAAGACACCACTTGTGGAGAAGTTGTACAAGGCTGAAATACTCAGGAAATGTCGCCAACATTACTGAGGGGTATTTTGCCACCGTTGAAAAATGTTTGATGTTGCTTGGCCGGGGAATCGAACCCCCGACCTTCTGCGTGCAAGGCGGGCGTGCATACCATTGCACCACGGTGGCACAATACAATTCTATCAATTGTCCAATACAATTCTTCTTTTTATTTCACAACTGATGTCGTTTGTTGTGTTTACGGCGGTGCCGAGGTATACGAAGTCTTGTACTACCTCAAAATTATAGGAACCAACTTCAACAGCTGGTCCGATCTCAATGGACGCATTGCGCGTCGACACCATCAACTTGGTCTTCTCACCGTTTACCGCCAGACCCACTTTAGCAGATTCTCCTTCGACCTTCATAAAGGTATCGGTTACTTCTTTTACTGATCATCCCATGATGTCTATACCATCAGCATAAGCAAGTAACATGTAGCTTTGGGGGTAGATTGTGGCATTTCTTTTGACGTTTGCCTCTCGTATAACCTTTTCTAGCAGGATGTTGAAAAGATCACACGAAATGCTGTCACCTTGCCTGAAACCTCTTTTGGTACAAAAATCTTCTGAGATGTTCTTTCTTATTTTAACTGAAGATCTTGTGTCAGTTAGAGTCATTTTACAAAGCCGAATGAGCTTTGCGGAGATACCAAATTCAGACATTGCTTGGAATACCTTTGAACGTAGCGGGCTGTCGAAGGTTGCTTTATAATCTACAAAAAGGTGGTAGGTGTCGATCTGCATATCTTCGGTCTTCTCCAGGATTTGCCGCAGGGCAAATATCTGGTCAATGGTGGACTTGCCAGGTCTAAAGCCGCATTGGTGTGGTCCAATTATTTCGTTGACCATAGGCTTTAGCCGTTCGCACAACGTCCCTGACCCTATCTTGTAGGCGATAGGGAGAAGTTAGAGCATAAAGTCTTATCTCCTTTCTTATGGACGGGGCACAGGATGCTCAGGTCCCAATCGTCGGGTACGCGTTCTTTCTGCCAGATGGAGCTAACTAGCTGATGCATACACCATATCAGCGTGTCGCCTCCCGTTTTTAAACAGCTCGGCTGGTAGGCCATCTGCTCCTGCTGCCTCATTACTCTTCAGCCGGTTTATTGCTGTCTTTACCTCATCTTGGCGGGGTGGTATACATTCAATACCATCTTCTGGGATTGGATCTGTGGTATCTTCGTCGACTTCGCTACTATTGGATACCAACAGTTTGGAAAAATGCTCTTTCCATATCCTTAGCACACTATCTGTATCAGTTACCATATAACCTTGCTGGTCTCTACAGGAGGATGTGCCAGTTCCAAAGCCATCAGTTTGATGTTTCACTCTTTGGTAGAATTTTCGGACTTCATTCTGTCTCCTGTACATCTCGATTTTTTTACACTCCCACTTTTCCATCACACTCTTTTTCCTGCGGAAAAGACGTTTCTCCTCTCTCCTTCTCTCCCTGATTGTAAAGTAGCTCTATATGCCGCATTTCGGTAGCAGCACGATACTACTGGTAATACCATGGATTCCTTACTGGAGGTCTCTGGTATCCAAGTACTGTTTTGTCATTGTCCTGATATGTTATCGGGACGAGGCGTGATTTTATTAAGCAGTTGGGCGAGTTGAGTGGAATATGCTGTGGCTATCTGTTGTGATTGCAGCTTACCGATGTCTAACTTTCGTGTTGTGTCTGTTCGCACTTTGTTTGCTACGTTTAAGCGGGTGCGTACCTTTGCTGCAACAAGGTAGTGGTCCGAGTCTATGTTTGCACCTCGGAACGATCGTCTTCCATCTATCACAACGTGATCAATTTGATTTCTTGTTCTTTGATCTGGCGACAGCCAGGTGCCCTTATGAAATCGAGATGCTTAAATCTGGTAGTGCTAACTACCATGTTTCTTGCAGCTGCAAAGTCTATCAGCCTCATACCATTGTCAGATGTTTCACTGTGGAGACTGAATTTCCCGACTGTTGGGCCAAAGATATTCTCCTTTCCAATTTTGGCATTAAAATCGATTAGTATATTTTTAAAGTCATGGGCAGGGCAACGGTCCTAAGTTTCTTCTAAACGCTCGTAAAATATATCTTTGGTCTGTTCGTCCTTGTCTTTAGTGGGATCATGAGCGCAAATAAAGCTGATGTTGAAGAATGTAGCTTTTAATCGAATTGCAGCGAGTCTTTCATTCGCTGGGGTGAATCTGGTCTCCAGTTTTAACCTCCGACCAACTACAAATCCGCAACCAAACTCATGCTTTGTGTCATGGCAGCTATAATACAGTGCGTCACCTTTAGGTATTGTTGTGACGCCTTTCCCGTTCCATCGTATTTCCTGTATGACAGTAATGTCGGCCTTGTACAGTGCGAACATTCCAGCTGCAGATGCGCAGATAATGGTCCTTAAAACGTTTGCGGGGGTCGTCAACTTTTGAGGGATTTGTTTTTCGTTTCTTTCGTTTTTTCACAGTAGGCTCTTTTTTCTAGGGGAGGGTTACTAACCCGACGCCCAAACCCAAGTTTTTAACGTTCTTATGGGTGAACGCGCGGCACATGCTAGCTCACTACCTTTAACGGGTGTTAAAGGCAGTTCCCCAGGGGACACCACGGAGAGGTCAGTGTCCACTTGAGATGAAAGAGGGACCAAGTTAAATCCTGGGCTTTGCAATGTGTTTGAGAGAAAATTCTTCGAAAGATTTATGGATCAATATGCGTAGACGGCGAATACCGACGCCGTATGAACTACGAGCTAACTGTTACGACATCAAACAAAATCGTACCATGCAAAATCGAAACCATATAAACAAACCACATATACACATACATACTTTTTATCTTTCATACATTTGCATACATCCATTCTGAGCCAAAAAATTTCCAAATAATTTTGTCGTTGCAAAACCATTTTTTTACAACAAAAATAATGTTTGTTGCAAAACTAACATTCAAAATAATTGAATTAACGACAAACTTTTCAAAAAATTTTATTTAAAATTCCAGATAATTTTGCTTGTTGCAAAATTATTCTTTTCAATAACAAATTTTCATTTAAATTTGTCCAAACTTACAAATTGCTAACAGTTCACTTATTCATTTCAACTTAAATTTCCGCTACACATTTTTCGATTTTGCTAATATTTAATAAAGAAATCAGTTAATAAACTCAATCGAAACCATAAAGAAGTGGTTTTATTTATTTCTCTATACCAGTCGACCGACATCGATAGTAAAACGTTTCGAACTACAACGAAGGCGTTGGCTGGGCCACGTCAGCAGGATGGATAATGATGCCCCGCCATAAAGGCATTTCAATACGAGCCACTCGACGGTATACGCCCCAAGGGAAGGCCAAAACACCGATGGAAAGGCCAAGTTGAAGAAGAAGTCACAAAACATGGCATCCAAAATTGGAGAAGTAAAGCAAAATATGGGTGTGTTTGGAAATCTATTCTTAGTTCGGCTTATAGAACAAGACGTTCTGTTTAGTATGAAAGCCATCTTAGTAAGTAACAACACAATGCCAAATTATGTCATAAATATTGGTAAGTCGGATCAAAACAGGAACATATTCTTGCTTCGGTTTATAAAACAAAGTTGTCTATCGCTTCCTAAGTTAACCAACAATTAAGCCATCGACGAAGTTTCTTTGTCATCCAATTATCGACCTAATAATTTGTTTCAACTCTTAAAACCTACACACTGTGTTTAATGAACAACGAAATTCTACTTGCAAATCCACCAAAGTAATGTCTCATAACTATTTAACACCAAAAAACTAACAGCACTCATCAACGGTACGAAGCAGCACAACCTTCGGTGCAACAACGACACCACAATATGTGTTGCAAATTGTAGTCACATTATACAACAGGGCAAAAGCTCACGTTCATACGCTCACACGTAATGAGACACCAGAGACACGTTTGTGGCAAATTTGTGAACTTGAAATGTGAAAAATATGCAAAAAGTATTTAAACAACAACAAAAGATCTCAACGAACAACTCCATGTTCCATTAGCATTTATGGTAGTGGTGGACAAAGATCTGTTCGTGTATGTTGCAAGAGCAACATTTGCGGCTGCTGTTGCTGCTGCAAATGATGTGATAGCCAATGAACATAGTTATGGTGACTGGCTAATATGAGCTTATTTTCTGTTATGGCAAGAAGGTGGCAAGAAAGGTCTTCAAATGACCAAATTGTACAATTTGGTAACGTGCTGGCTACGTGATTCGTTGCTGTTGCTTCATCGTATGCCTCTTCGGTAAATTCAAATTTAAGCATTTGCAGTCTTATTATCATGACATTCTCTGATTATATTTAGTTAAAAAGTTTCGAAAGACAGTACCAATAATGAGAATCGTATAGACAGAAAGATGCTGAAGAAGATGTGCTAAAAGGTCTTATATCTTAAATATTACTTTGATACTACAATGTAGTTTGATGACAATTTATATTTTGTACAAAATTAACACTTAAGACCGATGAAGATGTAAGAATATGAGTTCTAATATGTCAAATTACAATACATGTAAATCAATCCGTTTTAAAGATTCAATCTGCAAATTTTCTAAACGAAAATAGACTATATCCCATGATAATTCCTTAAAGGGCAAGGGGAGAACTCTGCCATATAAAGACACAACTTGAAGCGGAGTTTTTCATGGTGGAAAATACCCATATAAGCTAATATTAAGCTGAGGAACTTGTTTTCAGTATTGAAAAATATTTTATGATATCTAGCATGGAAATCGAACACTGGCAAACAGCGTGCCGGGCGAACATGCTAACCATGCACTACCTTGGCAAGTATTCAATTAGAACTTGAAAAGCCAACATACATTTAGGGAAAGCCAAAACAAAATAGGGAAAGTACCTCAAAAATCCAAGTAAAAAACGGCCGGGGACAATTCAGTGGTTAAGGGGGATTCATGGAGAAAATTTCCGACTACCTGTGTTGACTGCGCTAAAAAAATTAAAATCAAAGATTAAGGCGTTGGGTTTCGAAAAAGGCACCACTATGAATCTACACCTGAAATTTCTGGTGCAATTTTCCTACTGGCGGATGTAATAACTGATATCATAACCATAAAGGAAATGCAATGGAACTGTTATGGTGACAACAACACCTATTGACCAACTGAAGAAGAACAAAACTGAACAATTGCTGAAATTTTTTTCGGCTATGCTGTTCCGAGTTGTTTCATTCACGAGTTGTTTCATTAGTCTCTCCGAGAGCAAATTCGTAGGGGTTTAGAAAATATGAACCTGCCAAAATGATCCCTTTTGACAACAAGGCCTCAAACATTTGGGGACCCATAACCGCGAAAGTGGAAGTGATGGGGAAAACACCGGGACACTTGGCTTCTTATTTTTGATCTTCTAGCATGCTGTGGTGTCAGAATATGGTTTGTTCCTAACTTTTTTTAATTTTGTTCGTGTCGAACAATGTTTTGTTTTCTTTGAAGAATTTCATGTAAATATTTATTAAACAAGTAAGCAAGAGCTATAGTCGGACGTGCCGACCATGTGATACCCTACACCACAACCTCTAGGAATTAGTTGTGTGCAATCGCCTTGCACGCTGAATGTAGTCGGTCGGAGGTTAAAACACCTGGTCTCCAGCTTCACACCCGTGAATGAAAGACTTGCTACAATTCGAATAAAAGCAAAATTCTTAAACATGAGCTTTATTTGCGCTCATGCTCCCACTGAAGACAAGGACGAACAGACCAGAGCGCTTAGAAGATACTTATTACCGTTGTCCTGCCCATGACATTAAAATTATTCTAGGCGATTTTAATGCCAAAATTGGAAAGGAAAATATCTTTGGCCCAACAGTCAGAAAATTCAGTCTCCACAATGAAACATCTGATAATGGCATGAGGCTGATAGACTTCGCATCGGCAAAAAAACATGGTAGTTAGCAGCACCAGATTTAAACATCTTGACATCCTTAAGGGCACTTGGCTGTCTCCAGATCAAAAAACAAGAAATCAAATTGATAACGTTGTGATAGATGGAAAACATTCATCGAGCGTGTTGGATGTGCGCTCGTTCCGAGGAGCAAACATAGACTCGGACCATTACCTAGTTGCAGCAAAGGTACGCACCCGGTTAGACGTAGCAAACAAAGTACGAACAGACACAACACGAAAGTTAGACATCGGTAAGCATCGGACCTATATAGCCTATATTCGAACTTACACCAAGTTTGGACAAAATATTACGAAGTATAAAATTTGTTTCAGCCAACTAGGCAGTAAGAGAGACAGATGAACGGACAGGGCTAAATCGACTCCAAATTGTCTGAAACGAATTTCGTTTAAACATACTTGGGGTCTAAAACCATTTTTTCGATGAGACACATCTTTGGTCGTATTTTGTATGTATCCCCTTTACTGTAAATTCTAAGGTATTAAATAGGTGGCGAGGCGACCCCATGCTGCAATATTTGCATAAAAAATCCAATTGGACAACTGATCTGAAAATGTGTCTGTCATGATAGAGACAATTTGTAGCATGGAAGGAAATTGTGGCTCTCTATACAAAACACATTATATATTAGGCAGTAGGTGCGTTATCTAGCAGACACACTGTTGCAATTTGCATTAGGGGAAAGATCAGTAGTTATTTTTGCTATTTGTCGGTATATGCCCTCCATGAATTAAAATATGGAACAAAATTAAAATTTGTATATTTTTCATACAAAAGTAATGGTTTATGTCATCCGCTAAATAATATCAGATCATCATGCAAAATTACAGGCATTTTCTTCAACCGAAACTCTTACCTCGTTCAAAATTTCGTGACTATTGAGCTATAATTGCGACCTCCAGCGTGTTTATGATTGCACTACAAACAAAAAAACTGAATATATTAGGCTGTAACTCTGTTATCTGATCAAGTACATCAACATAATTGACATCAATGGAAAGGTCAAGAGATCGTCTTCCAAATATAACTCACGTGGGGGGAATGTGTCTTTCAGGAACAAAAATATAAGCGGTTTATTAAAAATTTTCACAATTTTCACACAAAAGTTGTGGTCAATTTAACCCTCTAAATGTTATTTGATCGCCATCTCAAATTGCAAGCTTCTTCTTCGTCATATACTCTTACCTTATTTAAAATTTCGCGTTGATCGCACTATTATTGCGACTCACAGAGCCGCTACAAAATTGGATAAATAATATGTTTTTGGTCCATTTCACCTGTCACCAATAAAAATAGTGATCTATTCTGGTCTGAACCCGACCTCCATACAAAATTTCGTGACGATCGGTCCATAATTGCGGCCTGGAGTTTGATTACAATTTATAATGGACAGACGGACGCATTTCAAAATCGCTTTATCTCGTCGAGATATGAAGATTGGTATACCACATTGGGGGTCTCCGACGAATATTTCGCGGTGTTACATGAATTTTTCCCAAAAAACTTATAACATTCTTCCACATAGTGGTGTAGGGTATACAAATAACTTACAAAGCTAGGATATCTATGTAGAATATCTATACATATAAAAGAGCTTTGTGATGACTGAGTGAGTGAGTAACTGACTGGCATATCATCGCCCAGACGAAACCGTTGAACCTAGAAAGCTGACATTTTGACTGTGGGTTGCTGTTGGGGTGTAGGGGTGAGATAAGGCTGGGTTTTTGGAAATTCGACCTAGAAGGGTACGAAAAGTACTAAAAGTTACTAAATATGCTACCCTTTGTATTAGGCAAACGGGAAGAGCTACAATTCTGAAATTTGGAATGAGGGTAACTGACGGAGAGTTAGAAAGATATACCAAAGGGTTTTTGGAAATTCGACCACTAAGTGTACGAAAAGTTACAAAATTTAGTACCAGTTGTATATTTTGAACGGATTTAGCTAGAAACTTGGAATTTGGTATGTAAAGAAGTGGGAAATACACCATTTCCCACTTCTTTACATACCAAATTCCAAGGAAAAATGAAATGGTTTAGGAAATTCGTACTCATGTGTACGAAAAGTACTAAATGGTACTAAATTTTGTACAATTTGGATTTGGGTGAAAGGATAGAGCTGGAAACCTGAAATTTGGAACTAAGATTACTGACGGAGTATAGAATTGAAATAGGGGGATAGTTTTGGAAATTTGTACTTATGTGTACGAAAAGTACTACATGTAGTACAACTTGGATTTGGGTGAACGGATAGAGTTCGAAACCTAAAATTTGGAATTGAGATTACTGTGGAGTGTAGGATTGAGATGGGTTTGGAAATTCGTAAATTATGTGAACGAAAAGTACTAAATGGTACTATATTTAGTACAACTTGGATTTGGGTTAACGGAAATAGCTGGAAACCTGAAATTTGGGATTAAGATTACTGTTGCAGTATAGGATTGAGATATGGGGTAGTTTTGGAAATTTGTACTTATGTGTACGAAAAGTACTAAATTTCGGTACAATTTGGAATTGATTGAACGGATAGGTTTGGAAACCTGAAATTTGGCGTTAAGGTTACAGTTGGAGTGTGGGATTGAAGAAAATTTGGAAATTCGTAACTATGGGTACGAAAAGTACTAAATAGTACTAAATTTTTAGAATTTGTATTTGGGTGAACGGATAGAGCTGGAATCCTGAAATTTGGAATTAACATTACTGTTGGAGTATAGGATTGTGGTAGTTTTGGAAATTCGTACTTATGGGTACAGAAAGTACAAAATGGTACTAAATTTGGTACAATTTGTATTTGGTGAAGGAATAGAGCTGGAATCCTGAAATTTGCAATTAAGATTACTGTTTGAGTGTATAATGGAAGTAGTTTTGGAAATTAGTACTTATGGGTACGGAAAGTTTTAAATGGTACTAAATTTCGTACAATTTCGATTTTAGTTACCGGATAGAGCTGGAATCCTCAAATTTGGAATTAAGATTACTGTTGGACTATAGGATTGAGGAAGTTTTGGAAATTCATACTTACGGGTACGAAAAGTAATAAATGGTACTGAATTTAGTACACTTTGGATTTGGATGAACGGATAGCGCTGGAATCCTGAAATTTGGAATTAAAATTACTGTTGAAGTGTAGGATTGAGGTTGTTTTGGAAATTCGTACTTACGGGTACGGAAAGTACTAAATGGTACTAAATTTGGTATAATTTGTGTTTGGGTGAACGGATAGCGCTGGAATATTGAAATTTAGAATTAAAATTACAGTTGGCCTGTAAGATTGAGGGAGTTTTGTAAAAATCGTACTTATGGTAACGATAAGTATTAAATTTCGTACAATTTAGATATGACTGAACGGTGAGAGCTGGAATTCTGAAATTTGGAATTAAAGTTACTGTTAAAGTTAAGAATTTAAGTAGTTTTGGAAAATCGTTCTTATGGGTACGAAGAGAACTAAATGGAACTAAGTTTGGTACAATTTGATAATGGACGAACAGATACTGCTTGAATCCTGAGATTTGGAATCAATATTAATGTTGTTATTTTGTATAATTGTCAGTGCAGTGGTTGAGGCATGTGGTTGCAAAAATACGTACCATAAGTTTACGAAAATTACTAAATGGTACTCAATTTGTTGTTGGGTGTGGGGACAGAGCTGGAATCTGTGTTTTTGGAGTTAGGGTGAGTATTGGTGTGTAACACTGGTTTATTTACGAAGGGTGGAATTTTAAACTTTGTTCTTAGAGTCAGAGTTTTTGAAATGCATACTATAAAAAGTAGTAAATGATAAAGAATTTGATATAATTTGTTGTTGTGTAAAGGGGTTAGCAGGAAGTTTTGGAACTTTAGGAGGAGGTTTCGGAAATTCGTTCTTATGTATTTATATGTAAAGTACTATAATTTAGTTTGGGGGAACTGATAGAGCTGGAAATGAGAATGGCGGTTGGTATAAATGGTTGATATAAGAAGGTAATTTTTTGAGGTTATACCCACGTTATGAAAAGTACTAAATTTGATACGATGAACGATAATATAAGTAGTTTTTAATGCGTACAAATTCTGAAATTTGGTATGAGGGTCTTTGATGGCTGAAATGAGATTGGAAATACCTAATATTAGGTAACGAAAAAGTACTAAATGGTACTGAAATTTGGAATTAAGATTACTCTTGGAGTGGAGGATTTAAGTAACCTTTAAAATTCATTCTTATGTGTACCAAAAGTACTAAATTATACTTAACGTGATAAAAATTGGATTTGGTGAACGCATCGAGCTAAAATCCTGAAATATAGAACTAAGATACTGCCGGAGTGGAGGATTGAGTTAGTCATTGAAATTTGTACTTTCGTATGAAAAGTATTAAATGGTACTAAATTTTGTATATGAAATTCGGAAATTCGGTACTATAGTTGTATGCTTGAGTAATGGATGCCATTTTGGATATATGTACCATAAGAGGTAGAGCTGAAATTGTGAAATTCGGTATTAGGATAGCAGTTGGGGTATAGAGTGGAGATAAAGAGGATGTTTTGGAAATTCATTAAATTTGGTTTTAGGAGACAGATAGAGCTTTATATAGGTATCGCTGTTGCGATATGGTTTTTGATATAGGGATGTAATTTTTGAAACTATTACCTATTATTAGTACTAAATTTGGTACCGTTTTGTTGTTGCATAAAGGGATATAGCTGGAATTTCGAATTTTTGTATTAGGTTCAGTGTTAGTGTTTAGATAAGGAGTTGTTTTAAATGCATACAAATTATGAAATTAGGTATGGAGGTAGCTGAGGGCTAAGGTATTCCGAAATGACAACTACATACTTCGGTTGGAAAACGTGGATACAATTTTTAAACTACCCGCGCCGTTGTAATACGACAAGGTTTTCTTTTTTTTTGGAAATTAGAACTAAAGGTGTTCAAACGGTATTTAAATTAAATTAAAAAGCAATTAAAATATGTATTGATACATGCAGTTTTTTCATATTAAGTATTGTTTATTTGTAAATTCTTCCTTTTCCGCATACGAAGTAGCTTGCATTTTGCTAGTTAACATATATTTTGTTGAAAAAAAATTCTGGATGTTTTCAAAGGATTTTTAGTGTTTAATTTTTCAAGGACATTTTTGATATCCTTGTTATCCTTGAATGCAACAAGTGAAACTTATTATATAAAGCCAATATTCTCCTATTTAATATGACACCAACAACAGCATCGCGCAATGAGTGTAAGTATTTAAAATATTTTTTTTTTTAAATTTTGTCCTTTGAAATTTGAAAGTCCTTTAAAAGGTCAACAGGATGAGAAAACGAAAAATGTTAGGTGCCATTTAAATCCATTTTTTCTATAGTTTCAGACGTACATAAATAGCCAGGTTCGTGTGTAACGCAATTTTTTGAAAATTGACGGATGGTTTATTGAGTTATTTTATTTCTGGTATTTTATCATTTATCAAAATATCATAATCATTGAAAAGATATTCCGTCGAAAGCAAGTGCCCAGGGATGGTGGTATAGGGTATAACATGGTCTGCTCCGTACGGCTATATCCCACTCTTCCTTGCTTTCACTTGTTTTGTGGTGCAACTGTATTCGACGACAACATTTTATTTTAATTTAAATATCAGTAATACTGTGCCGATTTTTTCATTTTTGATTGTATAGATATAAAATCGTTGTTATGACTGAACGTGTTACCCGCCACATGTTAGCTCATTACCTCAAATGTCTTCATTTTATCCCTCATAAATATCCTTTAGAAATTCATCTGTGTTTTCTTAAAATGTCTACCTTGAGGAATCTACAATAATAAAATGCTTCATCACTTGTTTTTTTTTTACAAAATTGCCTAACTAGAACCTATTCGCCTCTCAGAATTACCACTTTCGCCTTTGTTGTGGAACTTTTAATCTAATCAAATCTTAATTTTTCCAAATGACTTTATAACTAGAACCTCTTACAACTTCACATGCACAAAATCTCCATAGTTGAGTATAGTTATTTTTTTCCATTCCAACGTTTGTCTAATGAACTCTAATTACATGAATAATTTTCCCATAAAAACCGAAGAACTCAATTAACAACCTCGACGACCAATGTCGCACTGTTGATGTCTATGGGTATTGCACTAATAATCGATTGGAGACAAGACTTGTATCCGTAATCGTTAGACAAAAGAAGTAGAAAAAACGAGCAGCAAACCACACGAGACAAAGAATAAATTCAAAGAAAAAAATCCAAACCAAATCAACGTAACATCAAAACTTCATCAAAAGCTCATTAACATCACACTCAATTGTAAATGTAACGTAACCAATGGATGGATAAATGATGACAACGTTGGGTGGACTGTATGGATGGATTGTTACGTTATGGCTATTGGAATATTGGCGACAACATACTTAAGTTAAGTAATCATTGTCATCAGTAGTTGGAATCTAATATGGGACTTTAATAGTGAAAATATGGAGATACATATAAATATATTTCAACGTGACTGACTTTTGATAAGTGATAATTTTAAACCAAGGAGTATTTTTTAAATTAGTCTTTAACATAAAATAAAGATTTTTTAAGCGTTTGACAATGTAAACAAAATAATAGATGTTATTCAATATCGATTAAAAATACTATTTCCACCAACATAACTCGAAGAACATGGGAGAATTTCACCATATAATTAAGTGCACCCCGAGTCTGTATTTAGCTCAATAATTGCCAGTTCCGAAAAGTTTGCCTGACGCAACAACTTATAGAGAAGTTCTACATGGAAGAGAAAGACTCAGGTTTTTGTCACCGTCAGAGGTGGCACGATACGACCCCTTAAGACTGTAGCAATATCCACACTTGTTACCGAAAACCGCGGCCTTACAATCCATTGTATGATCAGGAGTGCAGCGTGGGTGCTAAAGGGAAGAACATTGCATATGACGCAAACTTCCATCTTCAACAGGAATTGCCAGGGAGAAATAAATAGAAAAGGAGAGTAGAAACCGTATTTTTAAAAGGAAAAAGAGAAGAGAGATTGTTATGAAGCAAGCATATTCTCCGGCATACCACAGGAGCAATTTCCATTATCGGCATTTGTATGATCAGGAGTGCAGCGTGGGTGCTAAAGGGAAGAACATTGCATATGACGCAAACTTCCATCTTCAACAGGAATTGCCAGGGAGAAATAAATAGAAAAGGAGAGTAGAAACCGTATTTTCAAAAGGAAAAAGAGAAGAGAGATTGTTATGAAGCATGCATATTCTCCGGCATACCACAGGAGCAATTTCCATTATCGGCATTTGGATGTAAGCAACAATTAGGTTTGAACAGCAATTAAATGGGCAGCAGGTGTTGAGCGTATTATGAGAGAGACTAAAATCTATGGTTGGGCAAAAAGAAGTCTTTGCAGTGCTGAAGGCCTTAGAACTAGTAGTAGGGAAGACCATTAATCCTTACTGCAATGTTGAGGGTAATGTGCTAGTTGATGAATTGACAAGACTGGAAGCCTCGTCCTAGTATATCTGGGTGGATAACTACTTTATTTGTTCCTCAACAAAATTAATAAGCTCTATACAGAGAAGACCGTAAGAATTTGCTAAGACGTACTTGGTTGAAAGGTATCAAAGTCAATCTGGCCGGTAATCTCAAGACGTAGAATTGACTCCCTTCTCTCACTACATAAATCAGAATTGACAGTATGAGGACAACAAAATTGAGTATTGCAGATTATGTGAGAATGTATCCTAGGCTGTCGGTCAAAAAACACTTCTCCTCTATTGACCCTACATCCTTGTTAACCTACTGCAGGAACCTTAAGTGGCAAAGAGGCACTTCTTCAACTAATTACTTCCACCTTATCTCTGCTATATCTACTCTCATTCTACCTATTTCGTGCCTTCCCCAATCCCCTCCTAATCCCTTTCAGGATGAATAGACTGGATTGCTGATCTCCGAGTGAAGTGGCTGTCAACAATTAACGCCAGCTCTGTATCCCTTTACCTATTCTAACCTAACCTGATCAACAAAATAATTGGGACGAAACAGGGCCGTAATTTTTATGGAAGAGACATATGAAAAAGATTCAATTTCATGGATACCAAATGGCCTGTACCTTTTGTTAAATTCGTTTCGGTTTAGTTTTTATAGAGCCTGCTGTATTCAATAATACTGTCTCCCCACTTGTATTCAATATTACTGATCTCTGACTTACAAAGTGTCCGGTGTTCGACTTTCTCACATTACAAGCTACATAGATTGACGTCGATACTTAGTATCCTTCATCCATCTTCGATGCATTGCTGAAAAAGGTACCCACCCACTTATTTCTTTCCGGAATGATCATGTCGGCTTTAAGGAAACCCAGAAATGAGGAAGTGTAGTCGGTTTCACCATCCCCTAACCGTCCTAAAGAGCGTCGGTGTTATTGCTTGTCTGGATGAAGAAATCCTTAGATTCCTGACAATGTATAACCTTGACTGTTCTTCCAAAACGGGTCTTAGAGTCGTACATATCGCCAAGGTTATGATCTTCCTCAGGCGACCTCCACCAGCTCCCAATGATCCTCACTGAACCTACCCTCAGGATCAGACTTATCAATGACTGCCACTAAAACGACATCTGAGGCAATAATCCGAGTAAGTTTTTGCCCTTGGCCACCATTGCCCTTCAACACAGATTGAACCCCCTCCCATGACTCGCATGAAGTCGAGTGATTGTCCGACTGACGATCCACCAACCTCTTTGCGACTGGATGTCGATCCCCAAAACATCGCACCCTCTTGCTTAGGGGGTAATGGTCCGTCAATTGTTCTAGTCACTTGGCTTATTGCAGCACCACTTCCTCTTATCCTTCTAGCTCCAATCTTCAAGGGCTGGGCATATTAGGAAGTTTCTGAACCTTTGCCACTAGTATGTACCCTACATATTTAGCAAAAGTTGCCGACAAAGCAGTCACACTAGGTAAGACTTTGGGCGACGTCGGTGGCTGTCCCCTAGGCTTCTCTGACTCCAAAACGGGAGTCTTGATGTTGTCACGAACGTGTTGAATTTGTCACGGACTTTGTGTTTAAATTGCCCGACCCTACCACAGACACCACTGGTGACACCAAAGGACTCGAGATATTTGAAGTTACAGTTTTTTGTACTGTTCCGGATCCGCTGTAGACAGCGCAGCATTTTAGCTGTAGACAACAACCAAATCCACTTACTGTACATTTACCTCCTAGGATAAGGCTTTTACGATATCGGGTTGATGCGATTCCACATGTAGCATGTGTTTCGGCCAGTGGTTGTCAAATTAGTCCTCATATCTTAATATTTTCTGTATATCCTAGCATGCCTGTTTCGGATGTTTGCCCCGTGAGGGGACAAAGAAAACATCCCGACCATTTTGTCTCATCAACAACCACCACATTAACAATCGGTGATGTGCGATAGATGTCGCAGTTGGATACATTCAAAAGGTTGCACAAGGCCCGTCCATGAGCGGAACTATATTGTCCAGCATAGTTCGCAGTGATTTATTATCGTCGCTAGATTTTGAAACTCTCCTCAGCAACAGACAAACGCAGCACATAACACAACATACTTCTGTTCCAAACGCACTGAGATTGCCACAGAAAATGGAGTTGATTTACATGGGCCTAAGCCCATGACGTACTCCCACGCACTCTCAACACCGAGCTGGTTACATGCGACAACCTTGGTTTAGTGCGGAACACCATCTAAAAGTCCTGTCTTTTTATGGCGCAGACATGCGGTAGAGGATGCTACCGCAATCGAGCTCTTCGAACTCTTCCCGCGATCTTGGGCAACCACAGCCACCACCATACTTCCTGAAAGGTCGCACCAGTTGGTCCCCAAACGGAACCGGGACTGATGGCCAGGTGAGACTGCCACAGTTCACCACAACTGATCGGACAAATTTCCCCTGCTCGCCAGACCGCCACTTCATCGCCTCTTAACGACGCATTTTTAGTCAGCAACAGAAGGCCAAGTGGGCAAATTTTAAGGAATTTACCAATAACCACTACAGAGAAATGTCCGACTCCTATGACGTTCGGGTAGCACCTTCTAGCCGCCAGCTATATAACAACACGTTACCGATGTAGGCAACGAGACTAGCAAGCAACTGAGCTTCATCGAACCATCCCTTATGTCCCCAAAGCCAACCTATGAACAGTGAAAAGCAACGGGGTTTGTCAGTGATGGTAAGCGAAAAAAAGGCTGTAAGTTCGTCCGGACCACATCAATTTATCGAGCACAACCGTATAGTACCTGGTTCCCAGCGGAGTAAATAGACTAGCATATGAGCGAGCTAAGTTTCTCCAAACCATTTCTAATGTCGACCAAGTCGATAGATTGGTCGGTGGTGGTAAACGGCTGAACAGCTGAATCGAAATTTTAGTACCTTCTCCCATGAGGCAAATATCCCGTTAATTTGTTGACCATCTCCAATATGGGAGATAAACTATGCAGAATCGTTCCGCTACTAAAGGTAGTAAAAATTAGTCGAAGAGGCAGATTTCACTTTTACCGTTCGTAAAAATGATCCACGGCGACCAAAGCCAGAAATCCTATCAAGATGCCGATTATCAACTTTGGTTTTAGAAGTAACAACACTTTTTATGCCATCCCCTCAAGACGAGTGGTGGAGGGGGTTCATTGTACATTGTTATCGAAACCCATTCTTTATAGACTAATCTTCTCCTCTTCCGCGTGAGGAATTATATAAGAAGACGAAGTAGTGTTCCCTACGTCAGTACGTGTAAGGTGCTATGGTGGAAATAGTTCTAACCTGTATATGGTGGAAAGGATCCTGACATGCCAGGAATGATCATCATGATGCAAAGGGAGAGTGGCTGGAAGATCGCCTCTCTGTCAGGCTGGTGAGAAAGAATCAATCGATTTGGTCCGAACCGAACACTTCGTTACACATATTTTGTCCAAACGTACATCAAGTTAGAAGTTCGGTGCAATTCTTTGAGTACCGCTCTTTAAAAAAGGTTCAAAAATGTTGCGCAGGTTAACTCTTGAAGTTAAGACGTAATTATGTTCGAATGTGGACTATATCAGGACACTCATGCAGTTACCTCTAACAGAATATTTCCAAATTTTTATCAAAATTGCAGTTTAAGGACATATTTCGAATCCTTTAGAATTTTTTGGCATCGTGTTGCCCTAAGGTAATTTTACTCGGGACCAAGTTCCAAGATGGTATATGTCGCAAAACTTCTTTAGGTAACTCTCTCACAAAAGTCAAATAAAAATTTATTTTGAGATTTGAAGATTGTTTTAATATGTTCGTGAAAAGTAGTTGTGAAAAATCCTACGGTGACCAACTAAAATGGTTGCTTGGCCCGATAGCTACGGAAAGGAATGTCACCCAAAATTAAATCTACTACCAAGAATGAATCAAGCTGGTCCATGCCTTCAGGTACCTCCTTAACACTTTTTTACTTCTATTCCGATAAGCCCACTTCTCGGAAATTTTAATAGTAGGTATAAGTTGTGGGTGTCGTAAGGGATGGAAGTTACCAAGGAACGGTCCTGACTGGCTTTAACATGGCAAAGCCCAGGATTTATCTTGGTCGCTCTTTCATCTCAAGTGGACACTGACCTCTCCGTGGTGTCACATGGGGAACTGCCTTTAACACCCGTTAAAGGTAGTGAGCTAACATGTGCCGCGCGTTTTCCCATAAGAAAGTTAAAAGCATGGGTTTGGGCGTCGGGTTAGTAACCCTCCATAGAAAAAACATCCTACTATGAAAAAATGAAAGAAAAGAAAAACAAACCCCTCTAAAGTTTACGAACCACGCAAACGTTTTAAGGACCATGATCTGCGAATATGTACCTGGAATGTTCGCACTGTACTTGAAAATTACAAGGCCGACATTACTGGCATACAGGAAATACGATGGAACGGGAAAGGCGTCACAACGACACCTAAAGGTGACACACTGTATTATAGCTGCCATGACACAAAGCATGAGTTTGGTTGCGGATTTGTAGTTGGTCGGAGGTTAAAACATCTGGTCTCCAGCTTCACCTCAGTGAATGAAACACTCGCTGCAATTCGATTAAAAGCAAAATTCTTCACCATCAGCTTTATTTGCGCACATGCTCCCACTGAGGACAAGGACGAACAGACCAAATATATATTTTACGAGCGCTTAGAATAAACTTACGACCGTTGCCCTGCCCATGACATTAAAATTATTCTAGGCGTTTTTTATGACAAAATTGGGAAGGAGAATATCTTTGGTCCAGCAGTCGGGAAATTCAGTCTCCACAGTGCAACATCTGACAATGGTATGAGGCTGATAGACTTTGCAGCTGCAAGAAACATGGTAGTTAGCAGTACCAGATTTAAGCATATCGATATTCATAAGGGCACATGACTGTCGCCAGATCAAAGAACAAGAAATCAATTTGATCACGCTGTGATAGATGGAAGACATGCATCCAGCGTGTTGGATGTACGATCGTTCCGAGGAGCAAACATAGACTCGGACCACTACCTTGTTGCAGCAAAGGAACAAAGTTGCGAACAGACACAACACGGAAGTTGGACATCGGTAAGCTGCAATCACAACAGATAGCCACAGCATATTCCACTCAACTGGCCCAACTGCTTAATCAAAGCACTCCTCGTCCCGATAACATATCAGGACAATGGCAAAACATTGTCCACTCCATGCAAACTGCTTCAAAATCAGTACTTGGATACCAGAGACCTCAACCAAGGAATCAATGGTATGACCAGGAGTGTCGTGCTGCTACCGAAGAGAAAAATGCGGCATAAAGGGCTACTTTACAATCAGTAGCAACGTGTAGCGCACGAGAGAGGTATCGGGAGAAAAGGAGAGAGGAGAAACGTTTTTTTCCGCAGGAAAAAGAGAGAGATGGAAAAGCGGGAATGTAAAAAAATCGAGATGTACAGGAGACCAAAGAGTGAAACATCAAACTGATGGCTTTAGAACTGGCACATCCTCCTGTAGAGACAAGCAAGGTAATCTGGTAACTGATACAGATAGTGTGCTAAGGATATGGAAAGAGCATTTTTCCAAACTGTTGGTATCCAATAGCAGCAAAGTCAAGGAAGATACCACAGATCCAAGCCCAGAAGATGGTATTGAATGTATACCACCCGGCCAAGATGAGGTAAAGAAAGCAATAAACCGGCTGAATAATAAGGCAGCAGGATCTGATGGCCTACCAGCCGAGCTGTTTAAAACCGGAGGCGTCACGCTGATAAGGTGTATGCATCAGCTAGTTAGCTCCATCTGGAAGGAAGAATGCGTACCCGACGATTGGGACCTGAGCATCCTGTGTACCGTCCATAAGAAAGGAAATAAGACTATATGCTCCAACTATAGGGGCATAAGTCTTATCCATATCGCCTACAAGATAGTGTCAGGGATATTGTGCGAACGTCTAAAGCCCATGGTCAACGAAATAATTGGACCATACCAATGCGGCTTTAGACCTGGCAAGTCCACCATTGACCAGATATTTACCCTGCGGCAAATCCTGGAGAAGACCCAAGAGATGCAGATCGACACCTACCACCTTTTTGTCGATTATAAAGCAGCCTTCGACAGCCCGCTACGTTCAAAGGTATTCCAAGCAATGTCTGAATTTGGTATCCCCGCAAAGGTCATTCGGCTTTGTAAAATGACTCTTACTGACACAAGATCTTCTGTTAAAATAGGAAAGACCATCTACCAAAAGAGGTTTCAGACAAGGAGACAGCCTTTCGTGTGATCTTTTCAACATCCTGCTAGAAAAGGTTATACGAGGGGCAAACGTCAAGAGAAGTGTCACAATCTACACCAATAGCCACATGTTACTTGCTTATACTGATGATATAGACATCATGGCACGATCAGTAAAATAAGCTACCGATACCTTTATTAAGGTCGAAGGAGAATCTGCTAAAGTGGGTCTGGCGGTAAACGGCGAGAAGACCAAGTTGATGGTGTCGACGCGCAATGTTGTAGTTGGTTCCTATAATTTCGAGATACTAAAAGACTTCGTATACCTCGGCACCGCCGTAAACACAAAAAAAGACATCAGTTGTGATATAAAAAGAAGAAATGTATTGGCCAACAGATGCAACTTTGGCTTAAGTAAGCACTTCAAAAACAAAGCCACAACTCGTGAAACAAAAATAACGCTTTACAAAAAAATGATACTACCCGTGCTGATGTATGGTTCCGAAACCTGTGTACTTCCGCAAGCAGATAAGGCGTGTTTGAGAGAAAAAATCATCGAAAGATCTACATTGGTCCGTACGGTGAATATCGACTTCGTATGAACCACGAGCTGTATCTGCTATACAACGACATCAATATAGTTAAACGTATTGAGCTGCAACAATTGCGTTGGCTAGGCCATATAATAAGAATGAGCGATGATGAACCCGCTAAAAATGCTTATAAATACGGGTCACATGGCGGTCCACGCAGAATTGGCAGGATAAAGAATAAATGGAGCAAACAAGTGGATGAAGAGATGACAAGGACGATATTCCAGAAAGCGAAGCAATAAACAGAGAGAATTGAAACAAATGTTCTGTAATGAAGTAGCTAAGTAAGTAAGTGTACGTTTTGGTCTTGATATGAACGTTATAGTTTTTGGTTGTGGAATCTAATACTTCGCGAGAAATGAAATGCCTCAGTATTAAGGACAACTCCTTCATACACCTTTCGTAGAACGCCAAAAATGTAGGTTGGAAGCTCTGAAACATATGTTGTTACCTACAAAAGGTATATTTATGTACTTCGAAAATTACAGATCTGTTCATCGTACAGTCACAGGCTCGGAGTATTAAGCTGTCGGCAAAGTCGGATGATCCTTTTTACTTATTTTACTTTAACTATATCTTTGCTGGTGGAGTCGATTAAAGTTCACCTGGCACAGGTCCGAGCTACACAATGTGTCTTTTGAGCATAATCAGCCAAACCTACTCCTCTAACTTTGGAAGCATCTGGGATTGGCAAGACGATGATACGATTATATCACTTAGTGCTATAACAACACATCTGTTACGTGGCGAGAGGGGAAAAATTGTGTTTAAGCTAAGAAAACATGTAAACCTTATCTAAAGTTAAATTCCTTCATCACCATAACAGGACACTTTTTAATCGGATGCTTCATCAGTGTAACACAAAAATATTTAATGAATTTAAAATTTACATTTTTTTCATTCTAAAAACACCCCAAAAATTTCAAATTCCAAGAGATTTCGCAAAAAAACATTTTTCAATTTAAATTCAAACTTTGATAGACAACAACAAAAACCGATGGAGAATTAAAACAGCAAGCAACTTTTACGATAGCGAAACCTTTAACCTCAACTATGCAATAGCTGGAGACGAATTGGTGTGAGAGATTTGAATAAAGATGGCAAAAAGTATGCAAAACTTTATTTCCACAAAAGAGGAAAATGTTACAACTATACCACTCCATCCATGCAGCCGAGCATTCACCACATCCCCAACGGATGCAAAACTTTGGAAGGAAAAAATGAAAAAAAAACGACCACGAATCAACTGTGGAAAAATCAAAGTGGAAACGGAAGTTATTTTGTTGAAAATACAAAACTTCAAATGAGATGCAATGCTCAAACCTTATCCCTGGGCAGATTGAAGCTCCAGCGGAAGATTGTGGGGCGTAGTAGCGGCAATAACTGACATGCTGAGAGCTAAAGGCTATTGGGTTTGGCATAGTAGGTGGTGAATAGTATTGATATGTTTAGCGAGATTGTGGCTTTAACATGTTTCATACCATTACCACAGTTAAGAAGTAATATAACAATATCCATGGCCAATGTGGTGATTAGGTGTGGGTATGTGACCGCCCATATAGAGTTTGAATTCCTTTTTGTTTCTTTTTCTATTAAAAAGGGGTAAAAAGCAATAAATTAACTTCAAGTGTCGATATTTGGCAGCATCTCTCCTGTTTGGTTTTTTTCTTCGCATTTGGCTTTTAAAAAAAGCTGTGATGGAGTTTCTAGTTCAGGCGAATTATTCGGCTTTTCCACAATATGCAATAGTTCTGCTAGTCTGTATCGCCGTCAAACCTTTATTATTTTTATTCCATCCGGAATTCAAAGAAAACTTTTTAGCAAAGCATTCAGGAAAGAGAAATTTGGCATGCAAACGAAGCGTAACTTCCTTGTTATTTAGATTTGCTGTTTTTTTTCTATTTGTACTCAGGAGATTTTCAGCAAACGAGGTAAGAATGTAATTCTTTTTGAAAAGGCTTCAGATATCTTCCCAGCGTTCAAAATACATATGTTTAAATTACACTATTACCACCAATAAAATGTAGTTCTTACAAAAAAAAAAAAATATTGAAATATAGTGACGTACATACTTTGATTTTCCAGCATGAATAAACAACCGTCGTTAATACTGATTTTTACTTCAAACATAAAAAACCATGGTATAGCCATGCGTATGAGTTATAACCATTTCCATTAGTATGTTGAATGAAATTTTAATATGACCCATGTTTTTTTTGCGAAGCTAACGTCTGGTTACAAGCGTTACATCCCACTAATTCCACCCTTTTTCCTAGCTAATATCTCAAGACATTTACATTTCCATAGCTTTTTCTTTGACTGCCCTGCCGTTGTGGATTGCTAAAACGATGGAATAATAATTTACAAAAAAACAAATATTTATGGCTAAATAAACACCACATGCATGGATTAACATGATTTTAATAATATGTTGATTGGAACATGGAAGTATATAAGCACGGGAGTATTATAATTATTTGATTTTTGCTTAATATTGGTTATTGATAATGTCAAAAGCCCCTTGTGGCCATAAACATAAATCATGTGTTTCTGTTGTTTGAGAGTAGACAGCGGAATCCTATGCAAATGCATATATGGTTAGGATGGTCGTAGAGAAAATCTGATTAGACAGAAACTCGTTTTGTTACAAAATAAAACGAATTAGGCCCAGAAATTTTTGCATATTTTGCATATCGTGCATATATTGACATATTTGTACATATCTGCATAAAATGAGCATATGCAAATATATATTCAAGGATTTATGGTCTAAATATCTCACCGAAATGGCTGAAATTCGGTACTAAGTCTTCGTTAGGGTTATGCAACTTTACAACTGAAATCTATCTGCATAGGTCAACGTCTTCATATAGCCCCCATAGAACGGTACCTACCGATATTCGGTATTTTGAAAGTTGTAGCCTCAATATCCCACCGAAATGACTGAAAATTGGTATTAAGTCTTCGTTGGGCGTATAAAACATTACACCTGAAATTTGTCGGCACAGGTCCACGTCTTCATATAGCCCCCATAGAACGGTACCTCCGGATTTCTGGTATTTTGAAGGTTGTGCCCTCAATATCCCACCGAAATGAATAAAAATTGGTGTTTAGTCTTCGTTGGGGGTATAAAACATTATTCCTGAAATTTGTCGGCACAGGTCCACGTCTTCATATAGCCCCCATAGAATGGTACCTCCCGATTTTCGGTATTTTGAAGGTTGTGGCCTCAATATCCCACCGAAATAACTGAAATTTGGCAATTTGTCTTCGCTGTGGGTAAGAAACTTTCCACCTGAAATTTTTCGGTATAGGTTAAAGCCTTCATATAGCCCCCATAGAACGGTACCTCCGGATTTCTGGTATTTTGAAGGTTGTGCCCTCAATATCCCTCCGAAATGACGGAAATTTGGTAGTAAGTTTTCGTTGGGGGTATAAAACTTTCCACCCGAAATTTATAGGTATATGTCCACGTCTTCATATATACCCCACAGAATGGTTCCTCCCGATTTTCGGTATTTTGAAGGTTGTGGCCTCAATATTTGTACCTCAATATCCCACCGAAATGACTGAAATTTTGCATTTTGTCTTCGTTATGGGTATAAAACATTCGACCTGAAATTTGTCGGTATAGGTCCACGTCTTCATATAGCTCCCATAGAACGGTACCTTCAGATTTTTGGTATTTTGAAAGTTTGTGCCCTCAATATGCCTCCGAAATGGCTGAAATTAGGTATTATGTCTTCCTTGGGGGTAAAAAACTTTCCACCTAACATTTGTCGGTTTAATGTTCAGGCTTCATATAGCCCCCATAGCAGATACCTGCCGATTTTCGGTATTTTGAAGGTTGTGGCGGTGGTCATACATTTCTCTATTTTATTGACTTGTCTGAAGAGAATTTTAAACAGAAAAATTGTACACACAAACATTTTTGTACCTATTACTGAAATATTTGTTGCATACGAAAATATGTAAAATGCATAAATTTTGCATATGCAAAAATTTATGCATTTTGCATAATTTTGCATATGTCATATGTTTCGATTGCAATGTAATCAGAAGCCAAAAATATGCCCAGTCCCAAAATTTGACATAAATCGGACCAAAAATAGGGGTTGCATAAAATTCCGCTGTCTATTTGAGAGAAAGTGGGTGGGGTATGATTGTCTTTAAATACAGTCAAACCTCGATTATCCGCAAACCTCCATTATCCGTGAAAGAAAAGCACAGAATTATTTGCTCATTTTACACTGATTAACTGTGATCCGGGATTATAATTCTTCTACTTTATTCGCATATCCTTTATCCTGATATAAGCGATTATACAATAGAATTATAAAAGTATTAATATATTTCAGGCATAAATAGCTCTCTATTTCTTGCAGCCGAAATCATACTTCTTTTATCCTGACAGCCTGTCCAGTCTGGGATATTTTTCAGTCAGTTCATTTCTCTTCTGCCTCTTCCTCTTTCTCCTTATATTTTACCTTTTATAATGGTTTACAGAAACTTATATTTGTCATTTCTCATGTGGTGTCCCAAGTATGCAATTTTTCGAGCTTTGGCATGTCTTTCTAATCCCATTCTTCTTAAAACGTCCTGATTTGATACATGGTCGGTCCGGGGTATCTTTAAAATCTTTCTTATTTATTATTGTCTTTTTAGGACGAAGGCCATTATTTATGAAAGTTTTTAATTAATTGGATTAATCGAGCTAACATGGCCTAAGGAGTTTTGTATTGAAAAATGAATTCTAGCGAAATACCACACACTCAACCATTACGCTACGATCGTTTCGCCTGGTGGTATTTCGCTAGAATTCATTTTTCAATACAAAACTCCTTAGGCCATGTTAGCTCGATTAATCCAATTAATTAAAAACTTTCATAAATAATGGCCTTCGTCCTAAAAAGACAATAATAAATAAAAATCTTCACAGCAGAGCCCGGCTGCCCTGGCTGAGGTTTGAACCTGGGTCCTCTCCAACAAACAGACAATGTTGTCGAGATCTCAGCGTTCTAAGCCACTGCCAATGTATCATATCAACAAACTAGTCGACATGATGCCAATGTATCATATCAACAAACTAGTCGACATGATATCCAAAAAACTTCAAAAACTGAAGGCATTACAAGTCATGAAGGAAACCCCCCTTCGATTGTATATGTGTATGTATTGATAAAATGATTCCTAGACAAGACACTAGGGTGACTTGATAAAGAAAAAAAAAAGACTTCAATAAATACTTCATAATCACAAAATTGTAAAAATGTTTGTATAAATAGAAGTTATTAAAATCAGCCTTTGTCTTCTAGCCATTAGCATTCAAATACGCCTGATGAGCCTGGCTTAAACCACCAGGCGAAACGATCGTAGCGTAATGGTTGAGTGTGTGGTATTTCGCTAGAATTCATTTTTCAATACAAAACTCCTTAGGCCATGTTAGCTCGATTAATCCAATTAATTTAAAATCTTTCGGTAAAACGTTTGCCAACGTTTTAAATAATGATGTTTTTGCCCGGCCTGAGAATCGAACTCGGGCATACAAAGTGCAAGGAGTATTTGCTTACCATTGCACCACGGCGACACCCACAAAGAAAAAGGATAACAAAATGTAATGAGTTATCAATATTTGCAGAGATTATAGATTTAAAAATTCAGAATTATAAAAGTCCAAAGGGACCAATGGAAATGCCGGTAGTGGGTATTTCTGGAGGGAAGAAGTTGCTAGATTTACTGCTGTTTTTGATAGAAAAATATTTCTAGGAATTCGAAATATTTTCCTCTCGTTTGCAGTTTTGGCAGGAGTGGAAGAAAAAGAAATAAAACGCGAGCATATCATATTATGGAAAAGAACAATATTGGTTCTTTATTGATATTCAAATTTGGAAATTTGAATAGCGCTTACCGAATTGACAACAATAGTGGTTGATAGATTGGTAACAAGTGTTTATTTACAGGAAAAGTTATTAAGGCAAATGCAGTAAAAAATCGCGAAGAGAGAAAATGAGAGGATACTCGTACATGGCACTGGTTTGAGTAGAATTAAAGATGCTCAATGCAAACATATAAGAGTGAAGGAAAATGTAAATTAGGGTTGCCGGTTGGGAAAATCCGGCGTGAACAACCAACAACCATATGTTATTCATTAATGGCCTGTGTCACTAAGACGAATCGACCTCAGATTCGTTCGAACTTGATTAGTTTGTTTTTTTTCTATTAGACAAAATTGTTCAACTATATCAGGAATTTGGTGGTAATTCTAACGAATTTGAATTCGATTCCTTTTAGTAAAAGGGCCATCAGTAAAAAAATAAAATAATTAAAAAGCCATTAAAAGAAAACATAAATTATAAAATTAATAAATAAAACCAATGAACAAAGGCTATAGTCGGGACGGGGCCTACTATGTGATACCCTACAGCAATTCCCCTTTGCATAAGCTTTTCACAGCTAAACATTTGTTAGGGACTTTTATATCAAATGTCTTAGGGCTAACCGAGCCAAAATAATGAGTACTTTTATATTTGACTACTGTCGACAATGTACTTAGCAACCATTGCTATATTTCCGTTGTCCTATACCAAGCTACATGTAAAGGTGATATTTTCTACTTTCATTCCCAGGTTTTGCTTTTGGTATACCCCTCATGGAAGCGGAGACCTTCGCTTTGTAATAAAACCTTGTATTTTTCTCCACATAAGTTTTTGCCCAATCCGACCACTGAATATGATCCGACCATCACCAAGTTCAATAGGCTTTTTCCCCTCCAGGACTCCCATCAACCCCCGAAATTTCGTGAAGATGCGACCTGTAGCCTGATTACAGGGTTTAGATTGACAGATGCACGGACGGATACACATAGCCAGATCGACTCACCTCGTCGAGACATTAATTTTGGTATATATAAAAATAGGTCTACGACCATTATTTCGATGCGTTACAAACTTTTTGGACAAAACCAACTTATAATACCCTCTCCACATAGTGATTTAGGGTATAAAAATTCGTCGTTAAACAAACATACAATATTCTTTTCACTTTGTGGTTTAGAGATAATGAAACAAATTCTCCCGAAATTATAGCATCTAACAAAAGTTTCAGGTTTCGATATTAACAAAATATTCAGGTGATAACATTCACACCCTGTACATTTCAACTAATGATCTTCTCACAATAGTTAACATTATACAAAATTTTCAGGTCTCAGTGAACGAAATATTCAGGTGGCAGAGAGTATTTCTCAATCTCAAGTCATCTATTAAAGAAGATATCGCTCATTTGCTCAAAGTGTACGTAAAAGTTCGTAATAATTAAAAAAAATGAAAAAAAATTATGTATTTTCAATCGAAAAAAATATATAATAATTTTATTAAAGAAAAAGAACAAAAAAATTCAAATCACACAATATTCACAATGTGCATGTAAAGCAAATCAAAATGTAAAGAGTATGAAGGTTTATACTTATCAAGTTGTGGTTCTGTTGACGTTCAAAATGAAATGGGCAGAGCATTAAGAGTTTATTTCACTTGAACCTCTTATTGTTCCCAAAATTGTTACAAACTAATTCCATAATTTCCATCATTTACATCGTTACCAATCTACACTAAGGCCTGCACGCACAGCGAACACAAACATTAAATGTTTCCATCTAATAATTCTAATGTTTATAAGCAAACATTGTTGTGTACAAGCAGGTATTAGTGTATATGGCAAAGTGCATGCACACATGAAGTCAGCCGTCGGCAACAACAACAACAGCTTAAGCAAGACTTAAGCAGTGGTTTTGGCTGCACTCACAAATTAAAACAAATATTGGAAATTATGGAATATGCAAATGAGCAGATATTGTACTCACATTTGCATCTTCCTCTCAAATGTTAAGAGTCATAGAACTATTTTAACTGTTAACAATTATGAAGTGTAAGATTTATGCTTAGCAAACAGTGGCTCAAAGGTAATAATAAAGCAAATTAAAGTATTACCAATAATAATATTACGAATTATAATAATATGAAGAATATTGAAAAGTGGACATAAAATGTTGTCAGTTGGTGGAAGACCATTTTCGCCAACATTCTCCCCCACCAAGAATGCATATTTTTAGTTGATATTATGAAGGACGGCCTATCGTTGGGAGTATTTTAGTCGAGTTAGGACTCCGCTGTGCTCCGACTCACAGCGCTGGAACATAGGCTCCATCCTAACTGCATGTATAGATGAGGTATAGTATAAGTGTTGATGGTAAAGGATATTTTCGTTGATTGAACTCTGACAGAGATGATGAAAACCATGAGATTATGATGATGCTGATGATGAAAATGAGTGATGATTATGATAACCAAATGATGAGGATTGATGAAAACCAAAATATGAAGAGTTATTGTTTGGAATCCGATCTGTCTGCGGCACCTGAATCTTGATTTCCTGGAAGAAGACAAATTTTAGTTATGGGTCTTTTAATGATTTTATTTTTAGTCAGAACTGATACAACCCGAATTAGTCCGTCTGCACCAGGATGTGTTTCTTGTATCCTGCCTAACAACCACTGCCCTGGACCACATCTCTCGTCTGCTATTAGTACCAAGTCTCCAACTTGAGGCATAGTAGAAGGTTTTAGCCACTTTGGTCTTGCCTGTAAACGGTTCAAATATTCATTACGCCACCTTTTCCAGAAATGTTGTTTCATTTTCTCCACGTTTTTCCATCTAGTAAGGTGATTCGGATTGCTTTCCAGTAAAGATTCATCTTGGATGCAGGTAGTTGGCTCTCCAATTAGGAAATGTGCTGGAGTAAGGGCGTCACAATTGGAAGGATCCGTTGATAATGGGGCCAAGGGTCTTGAGTTTAGGCAACTTTCAATCTGACACAACAAAGTAGCCAGCTCCTCAAAGGTTAAAACCCGATCGTTCATTATTCGCTTGAGATGGTGTTTTGTTGACTTAACTCCTGCCTCCCAGAGGCCACCAAAATTTGGAGAAGCTGGAGGAATGAAATGCCAATCGGTCCCAATCAAACTGAGCGATTGAACTAGTTCGTCTGGCAATGATTTTTTGGCTTTATTATAGATGACCTGTAATTCCTTGGATGCTCCAACAAAGTTAGTTCCACAATCTGAATATAGATCCGTGCAAGAGCCTCTTCGGGATGTAAAACGCCGAAAAGCGGAAAGGAATGCACTGGTCGTAAGATCGGTTACCGCCTCTAAATGTATGGCCTTAGTTACCATACATACAAATAAACATATGTAGCCCTTTGTCGTTGATGCAGATCTTACTGTAGATGCCTTTATGGTAATAGGACCAGCGTAGTCCACTCCGCTGTGTTTAAATGGCCTTGTAATGTTTAATCTGACATTCGGCAAGTTACCCATAATTTGTTGTGACGTCTTGGCTGCATACTTAAAGCATCTGAAACAACTCTGAATTAAAGACTTTGCTAATTGGTTACCTGAAATAATCCAAAACTTTCGATTAACATATGCCATAGTCAAAGTTATTCCACCATGAAGGGTTTTTTCATGGGCATCTAACACAATCAATTTTGATAATGGATTGGATTTAGTTAATAAGATGGGATGTTTAAATTCGAAAGGGAAATCTGAATTACTAATACGACCCCCAACCCTGAGAATACCATTATCATCCAAAAATGGCATTAATTTTAAAATATGGCAATTTTTAAGAATCTTATTTTGTGATAATGTTTTGATTTCTTCTTGGAAATCTATAATTTGAGTCAACCTGACATAATTCATTAAAGAGTTACGTATTTCTGATTGCACTAAAGGGCCAGTAAGGGTTTTATCCGAATTTTTGCGAGTTTTAATGTACCTTATTAAAAACGCAGAAAACCTAAGTACGGTTTGTAGCCTTGAAAATTTAGTTAATAATAACGGATATTCCTTCACCGTGGAAACGTTAATTGAGACCTTAGATTTCCTTTGTTCTTCTGCCGTTGATAAGCTTGATAAATTGTTTGGCCAATTTTCAGGCGATTGATATAGAAATTCCGGTCCTTGCCACCAAGTTTCTTTTTCTACCAAATCATGTGGAAATATGCCTCTTGAGGCACAATCTGCCGGATTCAAGCCGGTAGGAACATATCTCCAATCCATTGGGTTACTAATGCGTTGTATTTCAGAAACCCTATTTGCAACATAAACATTCCAATGATCAGGTGACTTCTGAATCCAACTCAAAACGGTAGAGCTGTCACTCCAATAATGAATGCTTTCTATTTGTGAGCTATTTATAGATTTTTTAACCTGTTTAGTCAGTTTCACCAGAAGCGTTGCAGCACACAACTCCAACCTAGGAATGGTTATGGTTTTTATTGGTGATACCTTTGATTTGGCTTGTAAAAGATTAATAAAAACACCCTCAGCTGATTCAACTCTAGAATATACAACAGCGGCATATGCTGCTGTTGAAGCATCACAAAAGCAATGTAGTTGTATCTTAGAGTTGGTTGAACAATGTAACCATCTTGGAATTTTGATGGAGGAAAGATGAGACAAAGAATTGCGATATTTCAACCACTTAGATTTGATGAAATGGGGTACATCAGTATCCCAATCAAGACCATTTTCCCACAGACTTTTAAATAAGGATTTTGCCATGACTGTTGATGGGGTTAGCCATCCCAGGGGATCATACAAACTTGCCGATTCAGAAAGGATAGATCGTTTTGTAATTTTATTACTGCCAGGCAAGTTTATTTTGTATGTGAAACAATCATCTAGTGTATTCCACTGGATTCCCAATGTCTTAACAGTGTTTCCTCCATTGAAATCTAATGTAAGTGAGGGGTCTCTATCTTCTAGAGGAATAACATTTAAAATGTCTTTGGAATTGGCTATCCACTTCCGCAGATTACAGCCTCCCCTTTTAAGCAGAGTAGATAAATGTTGGTATAATAAAATAGTTTCTTCCAGAGTATCTGACCCTGATAATACATCATCTACATATGAGTCTGTTAACAAAATGGTAGAAGCTTCAGGATATTCGGATTTAAAATCATGTGAAAGTTGATGAAGCACTCGTATGGCGAGATATGGAGCTGAGGTGGTACCATACGTAACCGTATTTAATTCATAAATAGATATTTCTTCTTGGTCGTTGTATCGCCACAAGATCTGCTGAAATTTACGGTGTTCTGGGTCAACATCAATTTGCCGAAACATTTTTTCTATGTCGGCACTAAAAGCATATTTATGTCTTCTCCATCGAGACATGACAACTGGAAGCTCATTTTGCAGAGCAGGGCCAGAACATAAAATTTCATTCAAAGAGGGCATGTTTTTCATATGACTACTACCATCGAAAACGACTCTTAACTTTGTCGTTGTACTGTCATTCTTACAAACGCCATGATGTGGCAAGAAATACGAATGAGTACGGACATGTTTTGGATATATACCAACTTTCGACATATGACCCAAATTCTCATAGTCTTTCATGAAGGTTTTATAGATTTCAGCAAATTCTGGTCGTTTTGAAAATGAAATTTCGAGCTGTCTAAGACGTTTGACAGCATTCACTATGTTATTATCAAGTTCTGGAAGAACTTGATCTCGAATTAATGACTTAAACGGAAGCTGTACAAGATAACGTCCTGTTTCGGAACGTGTTGTGGTAGCTGTAAAGAAAGACTCACACTGTGATTCCTCATCGGTAATCTGTCTTTCAGGTGAAGTCTCTTCTTGCTCCCAAAATGAGCGTAGAATTGTTTCTAAATTGGATGTATGTACGTGAATCCTTTTGTTAATATTGGGGGTCGTAGGACCAGAAAATACCCAACCAAAATATGTGTTCTGGAAAAACAAATTATTAAAAACGAAGGATTCACTTGGAATTTGAATTTTCGAGCAAATGTCGGAACCAAGTATGATGTCAATCTTGTCGGATTGATAGAAAAAAGGATCTGCCATAACATCAGCTGATAATTCTGGCATTGATACATGTTTTGAAGATGGTTGTGGAGAGTATGCTGAAAGATTCGACAATACTAAAGCTTTGCAAGACAATACATATTCTTTAGACCGTGAGAAAAGATCAATGTTTGTTGAATATTTTGACAAGTTTTTATAACCATCTCCTATGCCTATGATATTGCAGTGTGAATTTTGTTTTTGAAGCCCAAGAAGTTGCACAACAGATTCAGAAATCAGAGTTCCCTGCGAACCTGGATCTAAAAGGGCCCTTAAAGGATAGAAGCCTGATTGTGTGCGAACATATAGGCGTATGGTATAAAGTAACACTGATGTGAAAGAACTAGCATTTTGAGATGTAATTTGATTTGCACTGGAAGTTGATTGACTATTGTTATTATGTACCTGCTCTGAACGTCCGTCCGTATGAAGAACTGTGTGGTGTAATTGTTTGCATAAAATGCAACGAAAAGGAGATGAACAATGGTCGGTACTGTGACCAATGCCAAGACAATTTTTACAAACTTTTTTCTCCGACAAAAAGTGGGTTTTGTCAGATAATGACAAAGCTAAAAATTTATAGCATTTCGACAATGAATGGGGTTTGTCACAATAGACACATTTCTAATTTAGTTTTGCAAATTTACCTGTATGGACAAACGTTTTCTTGGTTTGTGAACCATATTTATTGGGTTTGGTATAATTATGTTTGCTAACAGAAGGATAATCACCGTTAATCGATTCTAAAGTTCTAAATGTTCTCTCTAAAAAATCAAACATTTCCACTCGGGTAGGTATTTCAATCGATGACTTTAATGAGTGTTCCCAATCTTTTCTTGTCTGTATGTCCAGCTTTTGCGCCACTAAATGAATCAGAAAAGGATCCCAACTACCGGTATCTATACCCAAATTCTGAAGTGATGCCAAACATTCTTTAGTGGAATCAAGTAATGTTTTTATCGATTGAAATCCACCATTTGACTTTTCAATACCAAATAATTTAGTAATCAGATGACCAACAATCATTCTTTTATTGTGGTATCTGGATTCCAAGGTTTTCCATGCGGAATCATAATTAGCTTCTGTAGCTGAAATAGTTTTGATTAAGTTTGCGGCTTCGCCAGCAAGGGTTCCCATTAAATAATAAAATTTTTGGATTTTATTTAAAGATTCATTGCTATGAACTAGCGAAACATAAATGTCCCGAAAGGGTATCCATTCCATGTAGTCGCCAGTGAAGGTTGGAAGTGATATTTTGGGTAGTTTGGTATCTACACCAATTGTGGTATCAGCACGACCATTATGAGCCACAAATGTGCTCGATAAGGGGGAATATGTCACAGAATGTTGCGACAATGCATCCATTATTTTACCTTTAAACACGAAATACACTTCTGAAAACTCGAAGTAACAATCTTCGCTTAAATATGGAACGTCATGTTGATCAATTCCTTCATCGTTCACCTTTTGTAAAATTTCACTATGTTGCCCTTCAAAATTAGAAAACATATCATCAACTCTTTGGCCAAGGGTTTGCAAATACCCTGGAGTAATCTCCGAAGCATTTTTGGCACAAAACCGAGTTTGATATTTCAACAAAATTGACAACGCATCATGTTGCAACTGAATAGCTTGGTCGAGGGAACACATATTTCACAAGCGTTAGGATTATTAACTTTTCCAACCACAATTTCACCTTTAGTTATGCAATGAATAATCACTTTTTTCACAGGGATTTGTTCAAAAGAATTTTACACGAGAATTATTCCCGGGTTTCGGCACCAACTAATGTACGTAAAAGTTCGTAATAATTAAAAAAAATGAAAAAAAATTATGTATTTTCAATCGAAAAAAATATATAATAATTTTATTAAAGAAAAAGAACAAGTATTTCTATGTTTTGTTCGACCTTTTGAATTGTAATAAAAACCAAGATAATTGAGCTTGAGGTCAATGTTTATATTTTTATTTATTTCCAATATTTCGAGATTCCTTGAATCTCATCTTCAGGGAGATCTACAACATAAAATAATAAAGTTACAACTTATTGATTATATCACAGCAGTTTTCTAATTACTAATAAGACATAAAACACGTAAAAAATGACGATCGCTTACTTGTAAATAATTAGAATAATAAACTTAAAAAACTAGCGTAGTGTGACTACCACCGTCAATTGTTATTATTGCACTGATAATTATCTACTTATTGAACGATCTCTTTTCCGTATTAGATGCCTATAGCAGTATGCTGTGTTGTCCGTGTCCGTTTTGCTGTTTATTCTTTTTGTTGTTGGCAGGTTATTAATGTGGAGCATCTCTATCGTTAGTCTCTTGTTGTAGTTATGCTCTGTCTGCAACACTCTCACTTCATCGATGTTGGGTGCGTGGTTGTTGTGTTTACAGTGTTCGGCTAAAGCTGTCCTCTGTATGATGTTATTATTTCTTAATTTGATGTCCGATCTGTGTGCTGACATACGCGTTTTTAGTTTGTTCTTTGTTGTGCCAACATATAGTTTTCCACAACTTTGTTCTTTATTACCACCACATTCAATCTCGTATATGACGTTATGTTGATCCATTTTTGGAATTTTGGTTTTTAATTTACTAAAAAAATTCAAATCACACAATATTCACAATGTGCATGTAAAGCAAATCAAAATGTAAAGAGTATGAAGGTTTATACTTATCAAGTTGTGGTTCTGTTGACGTTCAAAATGAAATGGGCAGAGCATTAAGAGTTTATTTCACTTGAACCTCTTATTGTTCCCAAAATTGTTACAAACTAATTCCATAATTTCCATCATTTACATCGTTACCAATCTACACTAAGGCCTGCACGCACAGCGAACACAAACATTAAATGTTTCCATCTAATAATTCTAATGTTTATAAGCAAACATTGTTGTGTACAAGCAGGTATTAGTGTATATGGCAAAGTGCATGCACACATGAAGTCAGCCGTCGGCAACAACAACAACAGCTTAAGCAAGACTTAAGCAGTGGTTTTGGCTGCACTCACAAATTAAAACAAATATTGGAAATTATGGAATATGCAAATGAGCAGATATTGTACTCACATTTGCATCTTCCTCTCAAATGTTAAGAGTCATAGAACTATTTTAACTGTTAACAATTATGAAGTGTAAGATTTATGCTTAGCAAACAGTGGCTCAAAGGTAATAATAAAGCAAATTAAAGTATTACCAATAATAATATTACGAATTATAATAATATGAAGAATATTGAAAAGTGGACATAAAATGTTGTCAGTTGGTGGAAGACCATTTTCGCCAACACAAAGTGGCATAATTCAAAAAATTCGTTTTCTGAGTTAGCAATTTCTATTTTTTCTACGACTTCTACTTGTGTCAAATGTTCATGCTGATATCCGTAAAACTCGACGAGTTACAGCTCATTTACCACAACACACAAGTTTTACGAGGTTGTGAAGCACAAAAACACTTCAAAAAATGATTGATCTTGATCAAGTAGTGATTTTAGTTTTCGTGAAATAATCATTTTAAGCTGGGAAGTCAAATTTCAATCGCCAACTTAAAACGCGTTTTTCTTGAAACTGGATTTTTGAGAAGTGTCACTCTTTGAGTAAATGAGCGATATGTAATTGCATTCTGTTGTTCCCTTCAGTGATGTCAATGAAATAAACATATTAACTTTACGAGAACAGAACGGGTAAATCAATAGCATACGAGGGCTACTACGTGTACCGCCATGCGGCCCATATTCATACGCATTTTTAGTAAGTTAATTATCGTGCATTCCTACGACATGCCCGAACCAACACAATCATTGTATATCGATTCGTTCAATATACTGATGTCGTTGTATAACCGATACAGCTTGTGGTTCATACGACGTCGAGTTTCATAGATCTTTGGGAGCATTTTTCTCTAAAGCAATGCCTTATCTGCCTGCAAAAGTACCCAGGCTTCGGAACCATACATTAGCATGGCTAGCTTAAGTGATTGTAGTGTTATTTTTGTTTGACAAGATGTGGCTTTGTTTTTAAACTGTTGTGTTTACTTCAGCCAAAGTAGCATCTGTTGGCCAATACAATTCTTCTTTTTATTTCACAACGAATGTTGTTTATTGTGTTTATGGCGACGCCGAGGTAGACGAAGTCTTTAAAAATTATATGAACGAACTTCCACAGTTACTCCGAGTTCTATGAATGCATTGCGGGTCGATACCATTAACTTGGTCCTGTCGCCAAATCGCCTATTGTCAAATCGAATATAAGTGATTCCCCTTCAGCCTTCTTAATGGTATCAGTTACTTCTTTTTCTGATCGACCCATTATATACACGGCGCTCTTGAACCAACTTTAAATGAAAGGAGCTTTCATCGGGGAAGTTTTTGCGGATTCTATAACTACAATGTTCATAGATGAGGAAAATCTAAAAAGAAAAACAAAAATATTGCCGGAGCACTTTGTAACGTGACAATATGATCACGTACATAATACAACAACTACTACCAAGAAACGCCTTTACAGTCATTGGTAAACAGCGCTTTGACAAAACTCCACCATACATTGTCTCTACGTGACACTAGTGGTATAACAGGCCACACACTGGACAATTTATTTCCAGTGTATTTTTGCAACCATCGTAGTCAGTGCTTAGGGTGAATAATTCGCATTCACTTCGTGCCTCGAGTCACTAATATATTTCAGAGTTGGTTGCTGATGCCGAGCTGGCTACTGCAGGGAGTTAGCTACACGGGTTGGAACTAAAGACTGTTCTGAATCCGCCAACGTACACCTTGGTGTTACCGAGTTGGGAATACTTTTTGGCAACTACCCATTAAATTGTGGTAGCTAATAAATTGCACTGGACCTTCGGGTTTTTCAGTTCTACAGGGCATTCGGGTCATCTGTTCTATTCGGCACTAGACCTTCGGGTTTTTCAGTTCTACAGGGCCTTCGGGTCATCTGTTCCATTCGGCACTGGACCTTCGGGTTTTTTAGTTCTACAGGGCCTTCGGGTCATCTGTTCCATTCGGCACTGGACCTTCGGGTTTTTCAGTTCTACAGGGCTTCCGAGTCATCTGTTCTCTTCGGCACTGGACCTACGGGTTTTTCGGTTCTACAGGGCCTTCGGGTCATCTGTTCCACTATTTGATTAATAGTAGTAGACTGTAGAAACTAGACCGTAGTCCGAGACTAACACTCGATCGACGAATTTATCGCGTCAATATCCGAACGCCGTACATATCTTCTTCCCGAACACCGATACCCGATCATCAACACCCGAAGTCGTGTTCCCGAACATCAACCGCCGAACGCCGAACCCATCGTGTTCCCGAACATCGACAGCCGAACATATCTTCTTCCCGATTATCTGCAGCCGAACACCGAATACATCGTCTCCCGATCATCTGCAGCCGAACACCAAATACATCGTCTTCCTGATCATCTGCAGCCAAACACCGAATTCAACGTCTCTCGATCATCTGCAGCCGAAAACCGAATACATCGTCTTCCCGATCATCTGCAGCCGAACACCGAATTCATCGTCTCCCGATTATCTGCAGCCGAAACCCGAATACATCGTCTTCCCGATCATCTGCAGCCGAACACCGAATTCATCATCTTCCCGATTATCTGCAGCCGAACACCAAATTCATCGTCTCCCGATCATCTGCAGCCGAAAACCGAATACATCGTCTTCCCGATCATCTGCAGCCGAACACCGAATTCAACGTCTTTCCGATCATCTGTAGCCGAACACCGAATACATCGTCTTCCCGATCATCTACACCCGAACACCGAATACATCATTCACACCCGAACACACAAAGCTAATTCAACACGAACTCGTCAACTGCCAAACCCCAGCGATTCTGCATAATACTTACGCAAACTATTAATCCAAATATATACCCATTGAATTCATTCTTATCGCATTTAAACACAAGTAGATTGTAAATTAGTATTTAATCAATAAATCCCCGATTTAGCCCCCAGGAAAGGGAGAATACTAGTCTTTTCATTTCGTAAGGTTTAGTGGGTCCTTATGGAGACCCTGGACGCGACTGAAGTTACCCCAGCCGACGAGAAAACCACGTTACAACTTTTTAAATAAATCGCGGTCAAAGTTCACATATTTAGGGGTTTTAGGTTCTCACGACTTTGCTGGAAGTCCTATCGAAATTGGATTGGAGAAAATATTGTGGCTATGAACATTTTCTACAAGATTAACATTTGTGATATTTACGCAGGTTTTACCATTTTTGACTGTAATCTCCCAATTTAAACTTATATATCTCAAAAATGGTACTACCTAGGGAAAGAACTACAAAAGCCAATTTTGTAGAAAATTTTCACAGCTATAAGATTTTCTCCAGTCCCATTTCGATAAGTCTTGCCGTTTTCAAGAAAAATCGCGAAAACCTAACAAGGTGACTTGAAAATCCCAAAATGGTAAAACCAAGGAACAGCTTATAAAGGTCAATCCTCTACAGAATTTTTACAACTACAACATTTTCTTTAGCCCCATTTCGGTAGAACTTGCGGTTTCCAAGTAAACTCAGAAAATCTAAAATAAACCTAAAAATGTGAACTTTGGCCGTGATTTATTTAAAAATCCATCCAGCGATTTTTTGTTGTTTTAGGATTTTTCTCATCAAAGCGATTTCTATTTAAAGTTAGTTAAGGTGCACCGTACATGACATTCATTGTTCATTGTCCCAATTTGTACTTCTATATCTTAAAAATGGTAAAACCTACGAAAATACTATAAATGTCAGTCTTGTAGAGAATTTTCACTGCTACAATATTTTTTCCCCCATTACGATAATACTAGCGGTTTCCAAGCAAAATCGTGAAAACCTAAAAAAAAAAACACTAAAAATGTGAACTTTGACCGCGATTCAGATGATTTTTTACATCTATGAATATTGTAGTTTTAGAATCCGCAAAACTTTCCCAGGTGTAAGCTCCTCATTTAAAGTTGGTTCAAAAGCACCGTGGTAAATGTCGTCATGTGGCTACAGATGTATATTGACATTTTCAGTTGGATATAGAAGAGAAACCTCTTTTGTTACTGAACTGTTCCTGAATTATGACCGGGTAGCACTAAGATTCATCTTACAAAACCAAATGAGCTTTGCGGGGATACCAAATTCAGACTTGGCCTGGAATGCCTTTTAACGTAAGGTACTGTCGAGGGCTGATCTATAATCACCAAATTATGGAAAGAGTGGATTTGCATTCTTAGATATTTTCTTCGCTACGTTTAATCTGCGGGTTTTCTGTGTCGATGCTTTTTCTCCGGAGCGCGCTCGTTGAATGTCTTACATCAGTCACAACGTGATCAATTTGATTTTTTGTTTTTTGTCTGAAGGCAGTCAGGTGCCTTTACGAATGTCGAGTTGCTTAAATCTGGTACCGCTAACTATCAGCCTCATAACATTGTCAGATGTTTCACTATGGAGACTGAATTTTCCGACTGTTGAGCCAAACATATTCTCCTTTCCAATTTTGGCTTTAAAATCACCTAAAATAATTTTAATGTCATGGGCAGGACAACGGTTATATATTTCTTCTAAGCGCTCGTAAAATAAATTTTTTATCTGTTCTTCAATTGTGTGTTCAGTGGCAGCATGAACGCAAATAAAATTGATGTTCGATCATTTAGCTCTAATCCGAATTGTAGTAAGTCTTTTATTCCATGGGGTGACGATGGAGACCAGATATTATACCCCACGACCAACTACAAATCTGAATAAAAATTATGCTTTCTGTCATGGAAACTATAGAAAAGTTCGTTACCTTTAGGTGTTGTTGTGGCGCCTTCCTCAATCCAGAGTATTTCCTGCACCTTTTCTATAAAGAGTCCGAACATTCCAGTTGAAGGTTCCCAGATAATGGTCCTTAAAACGTCTGCGTGGTACGTCAACTTTTCTTTGTGCTTTTAGAGGGGTCTGTTACTAGCCCAACGTCCAACGCAAGGCGACACCACGGGGAGGTCAGTGTCCACTTGAGATGAAAGAGGGACCAAAATAAGTGCTGGGCTTTGCCATGAAAAACCCGTCTGGGCCGTTGTTTGGTAACTTTCATCCTCTACCTCACCCAAAATAAGAAAAAAATCTTCGAAAATTTTAGTAGCAAATGAAGTTTCAGACAGAGAGACCATTTTCCACTGATCATTTTAATATTCTGCTGGAAAAGTTCGTACAGGAAGATAATAAAAGATATACAATATAGATCACATACTACTTGCTTATCTTAGTAAAAGAAGTGAAAACCTGTTAAAGGGGTCTAGCTGTGAACGGCGATACGACCAAATTCATGGTAATCACGATCGAAAAGACCATGGAAGACGGACTGCGAAAATTGGTAACAACAATTTGATGCAGTAAATAAATTCGGAATCGGAACCGCCATAATTACGACAAGCAACATGAGTTTCGAAATAAGAAAAATAATGTCATTTGCCAACAGATGCTACGTTGGGCTAAGTAATTTTCGGCATGAAGGAAGCTATACCTGCTACATTATGATATCACTATTATTAACCGAATGAAACATAATTCATTGCGCCTCATAAAAAAGCGTATGAATATGGGCCACAATGTGGTAACCGAGGAAAGAACAATTGAAAGTTCGTGGTATTC